>NC_136972.1:17301782-17303551 GCF_032717465.1 Coenobita brevimanus
CGACTTTTCTGAGCTATATAGGTCACATATCTGGCTTTTTCGGACCATATATACATATACATATATATACATATATAGACATACATACATATATATATACATATCAGAAACTATATATATATATCACATATATAGACATATATATACACCTTGGGTCCAGAAATGGCTTACCTGGAGCATATATATATATGACAGGTACTGCCATACTCTATGAGTAGTATATATTTGCCGTACGTTTTCTATATAGGTGTATACAGTACTCTGATACTATATACATATATACGTTTATTATCATATATATCATATGTTGGAAATATAGACATACATACATATATATATATATATACATATATACAGATAAAAAATATATATTATAAGGTATGTACCATATATAGACGACCCTAGTGATATATCGGTCGATATAAATGTACCAATCTATCTATCTATCTATCTATATACCTAGGCTGCTTCCCCCAAGGAAAGGGAGGTAGCCGAGACAGGACGACTCACTCTCCATTTACTCATCCATTCAAACACATTCATTCGCATCTTAGCCCCAAAGGGGAGAACGGACAGATCCTCACCGCCACACCGCACAAGGGTCAACTGCGCAATGCAATCAGTGACATCCGCAGCAGGGCCCGACAGCAGAACTGGTTTACCCCTGCCACATCATAACAGACCCATCCCCTTACCCGCACCTGACCTGACTAGCTGATCAGACCAAATGCGGGAGAATATCCCCTCAGGGCTGCGTCATCACTTATTCATTCACAATTTCTCTCCATTTATTTCTGTCACGCACAGCCACTCTTCCTTGCTCAACAGACATCCCTCTCGCATCCAGCGCTCTCTTCACACTGTCCATCCATCCTATTCGTGGTCTTCCTCTCAGCCTTACACCTCTCACATCAGATCTAGTTATCTTTTTCACCAATCGCTCATTATCCATTCTCTCCATATGCCCAAACCATTGCAACACCCTCTGCTCAACTCTACCAGCCATCTCCCGAACAACTCCAGTTCTCCTTCGCACTTCATCATTTCGCACTCGATCCATACGCGTCACTCCACACATACTCCTCAGACATCTCATCTCCATTACATTCAAACTTTTCCTCTCTGCTACACCCATATTCCATGTTTCAGCCCCATATAATGCAGTCGGTACCACAACACCCTCATACAGCCTTCTCTTTACATCCATTCTAAGCGAACGACATTTAAACACTTTTTCATTCATTCCTCCCAGCACCTTTCCTACTTCATTTATTCTAAACTTCACTTCTGCATCTATTCTTCCATCCACAGCAACATGTGACCCTAGATATTTAAAACAATCTACCTCCTCAAGCAACTCACCATTCAAAACTATATTCATCCCCCTACCATCTATCAACCTCGTACACTTCATCACTTTACTCTTATTCTCATTTACTTTCAATTTCCTCCTTTCACACACCCTTCCAAACTCCTCTACCAACTGTCTCAATCTCTCCTCTGAATCAGTCACCAGTGCAGTATCATCTGCAAACAGCAGCTGCTTCAGATTCCACTCTCCTCCATCAACATTTACCAGACTCAGACCACCTAAAACTCTTGCATTCACCTCCCTTACAACACCATCCATGTAAATATTAAACAACCAAGGCGACATCACACATCCCTGTCGCAGCCCCACTCTCACGGAAACCAATCACTCACAGCATTTCCCACTCTTACACACGCTCTACTATTTACATAAAAACTTTTCACCCCTTTAGTAACCT
>NC_136972.1:17308651-17366744 GCF_032717465.1 Coenobita brevimanus
GTTTGCATAGACACTTTGCATTATTCAACTGGTACTTAGGCCAGTCCTTTTGTATTAACCTTAAAATCCGTTGTGCCATCTAGAGTTAATGCACCAGCAAGAACCTGTTTATCATTAATAGCATTAGATATTGATTATCAGGGGTGGAGTCATTTTCTCGTGAGGCTAACAATACCAATAAACAGCAGGTGTGAGTAAATAGTCTCTGCTGTGTACTGTTGAGAAAATTTATAAATTCTCGTCCTTAGAGAATCGGCGAAGTAAGCCGACATAAAGTAATCATTGCTTGATTTTCACAAGTCAGTTTTTTGTCCTTGTTCTCAAGCAACATTTTAAAGTATCAAGTATTATTGAATATTATTCTTTAACACTGCTTACTCACAAAAACCCCGTGACATCTGGCGACTTCATTCCAGGATATTAACTCCTAGCTCTAAATTTATTCACGAGATAATACTCACTCACTCATACTTAGGTATTTATCATTAAAGTCTATAGACACTATCTTACTGGTGATTATTGATTCAGTTCTATTAATTTTACATAATAGTTTTCATAGTCACTTGTTTAATTTTCTTTTTTTTTACCGGTTTAACTATATAAAACTGGTCACCACTAACCTGTGCCTATATTCTTTATTCTTGATATTGGCATCTTTCTTTGCAAAATAGCAGTCTGTACTTTGTCCTTAGTTCACTTGGATTGACTTAGCATCATGTCTACCAACGTCTATGTACAGGAAGCTAAAGATATGGGGCTTACAGACCCCAAAGAAGTAAAGGATTATGTCCTCTCTCGGCTTAGTCACGAGCAGCAACGAGAGAATGATGCTCGTGAAAAGCGTAGAATCCAACGTGAACACGAACGAGAACAACGCGAACACAAGCAAAAACAACGCGAACTCGAGTTAGAACATAAGTGAAAACAACATGAACTCGAGTTAGAACAAGAGATAGAACAACGCGAATAAGAGCGAGAACAACGTGAGAGAGAACGTCAACTCGAGTTAGAACAACGAGAGAGAGAACGTGAATACGAGCGAGAACAAAGAGAACACGAACGTGCCGAGTGAGAAGCATGCGAAAAACATGAACTTGAAGTGTTGAAGCTCAAGCGAGATTCCTTGGCTTCAGACACATCTGGTC
The DNA here is from genome assembly GCF_032717465.1 of Coenobita brevimanus. Lineage (NCBI taxonomy): Eukaryota > Metazoa > Arthropoda > Malacostraca > Decapoda > Coenobitidae > Coenobita > Coenobita brevimanus. Next base: position 17,309,797 of record NC_136972.1, read on the forward strand.
CAGCTGGCCCAAGCTCCACGAGCGCTATCCCTGCACATATTATGGCGACCCCACACATCAAGCTTCCCCCATACAAGGAAGGCGAGCGAATCGAGCCACACATAGCTCGTTTTGAAGACTTGGCTCAATTGTACCAGCTGGATGATGCAGCTCAGCAGCTTCAGTTTCTTAGCCTGTTTGAGGGCCCTGCCCTCGATATTCTCCACAGAATTTGTGGAGACAATCTCACATATGAGATGATGAAGGCCGCACTCATCAAAGCATATGATCTCATAGTTGACGACGACAAGAGTCAGTTCATGAGGGCGCGTTTACAGGAAAAAGAGACTGCCGTTCAGTTTCTTGACCGGCTTACTGCTTACTTAGATGAGTGGATGGAGAAAGATGAAACTCCTTCCACGCGTGAGGGGATAACTGATCTTATGCTGCGCACGCAGCTAGGAAAGTCGTGACCTACTGAACTTATGGCTCAGCTTAAGATCTGCCATGTAAGGAATGTCAGCCAAATGGTGGAGAAGGTTGATGCATTCTTCACTGCATACGGGTATCAAACTCGCAAGCAGCGTACCTGGAACAGGAAAGCTGATAAATCTGGGAAACCATCTCAGACTGAACCCCAGCAACAAGGCCGTTCTCAGAATAATGGCCAAGGTCCAAAACCGCAGAGGAAGGACCAGGGGCAAAATTCTCAGAAACCTGAGTGGACGTGGTACAACAAGTACCCCATCCAGCAGCAGTATCAGCCACGCAATCGACTGACGGGACAAACCTTTTCAGCACCAGCCACAGTGTATTGGAGGCAGGAGGCGAACGCAGCTTTCGTTCCTCAGCAGCAGCACGGTGGTGTCGTCCCTAGCAGTACGGGTACTTCCCCACAGTTCACTAGTCCCTCAGTGACAGTGAACACTCCTCCACAGGAGGCCAATGCTCTGTCTCCCCAGACAGTGAGTACAACCCCTCAAGTATCAAATTCTCAGGGCACCATGTTTGCCGCATCATTTATTCAGCAGCTTAATCAGTGGCTGGCTGCTTCCTCCACAGGCCCTCCCACAGGAGACAGTACCTTCCTTGTTCAGCCAGGGTTTGTGGGAGACTTTCCTGTGAAGGTCCTGAGAGACAATGGGTCCTCAGGTTGCTCTGTCAGGCAGAGTCTAGTTTGGCCTGAGCAGTACACAGGTAGACAGATCCAAGCTAACCTTATTGATGGATCAGTGAGATTGTTCCCTGAGGCACGTATCCAGGTGGCATCTCCTTTCTACACTGGCTTGACAGCTGCTGTTGTCATGCCAGAACCCTTGTTTGACCTCATTATCGGCAACATACCGGGCGTCAAAAACAGTTGCGCCGTAGATGTTGCTACTCAGACTTCGGCTGTTGCAGTAACACGAGCCATGGCCAAGGCTCCGAATCGTGTCACCCCATTGACCATCGCAACGCCGCAAGATTTGATTCGTAGTCAAGATGTTGTCCAAGAACAACAGTCTGACCCGACACTTGCCTCAGTGTGTAAGAAGCTGGAGGGTAAAGTGATTAAGTATTCACGGGGAGGTCAAGCCAGGTTCCTTCGCAAGCGAGGACGGCTATACCGTGAGTCACAAACACCCCAGGGCGAGGTTCGACTGCAGTTCATCATTCCCGCGAAGTATCGCCGGGCAGTGTTCGAATTAGGTCATTGTTCAGTCATGGGAGGTCACATGGGCCAAAAGAAAACCTCTGACCGCATCCATGCTGACTTTTTCTGGCCAGGAATGGGACGGGAAATAAAAAGGCTTGTGCGTTCCTGTGATGTGTGTCAGCGTACCACTGACCGGGGACATGTCCGTCCTGCGCCATTGAAACCAATGCCTGTAATCTCTGAACCGTTCGAGAGAGTAGCAGTTGACATTGTTGGGCCAATCTCTCCTAGGGCAAGTGATGGATCAAGGTATATCCTCACTATTGTTGATTTCAGCACATGGTGGCCTGAAGCCGTGGCCCTTAAGAATATAGAGGCCGTCACTGTTGCTGAGGCATTGGTTGAAGTGTTCTGTTGCGTAGGTATCCCCAAAGAGGTCTTAAGCGACCGGGGTTTGCAGTTCACCTCTGCGATGATGAACGAAGCATTTAGGTTGTTGTCCATCCGAGGCCTGCGAACTACGCCTTATCATCCCATGTGTAACAGGCTGTATGAGAGGTTCAATGGGACTCTCAAGAAGATGTTAAAGTGCATGGCCGCCGAACAGCCAAAGGAATGGCCGCGGTTCATTGGCCCTCTTCTGTTTGCTTATTGAGAAACCTCACAGCACTCCTTGAAGTTCTCACCCTTTGAACTGGTGTATGGAAGGTCGGTCCGTGGACCACTTCAACCCCTTCGCGAGTTATGGGACGATGAAGAACCCAACCCTGAAGTCAAGACCTCCTACACCTACATCCTTGATCTAGCTGACCGCCTCTAGTCGACATGCGAGTTAGCTAAGGAAGAATTGATCAAGGCGCACGAAGTTCAGAAAGCCTATTATGATAAGAAGACAAAACTTCAGAAGTTTAGTCCAGGCAATAAGTGCTTGGTGTTACTCCCCACTGGCCAGAACAAGTTGTTGGCGCAGTGGAAGGGTCCACTTGATGTAGTAGAGCGCATGACCTCAGCTACATAGTTCAGATGGGGAATCTTCCCAAAAGGTTCCACATTAACATGTTGAAGGCTTATCATGAGTCAAACTCCAAGGAGACTGGCTTACGAGTAGCTGATGATAGTGACCAGCCACTGGAAGAAACCGGGGCAGCCACAGTGATCCCAGCTGATGACCATGATGATGAGCCCTTAACCGTCAGGAGGAGACTGTCGGAGATGTTTTACTTAACCCTGACTTAGCACTGGGTGATCAGAATGCCATAAGATCACTGCTCTGTCGGTATGCTGATGTCTTCTCTGACCAACCTAGACTTCCAAAGGTTGATTGTCATAAAATTGAGTTGACCAGCGATACTCCTGTGAAAGTTAAGCCATATCCGATTCCCATGCGACTACTGGGCGCAGTAGACAACGAAATTGCTGACATGGAGATTGCAGGTATTATTGAAAAGTCCTCATCTCCTTACTACAGTCCAATGGTAATAGTCCGCAAGAAGGATGGTGGAGTCAGGATCTGTGGTGACTATAGCAGGCTAAATGCAATCACCAAGTGGATGCTGAGCCGATGGGTGACTACATTGCCATCTTCTCCAAGCTGGCAGGGTCATGATATTTCACAAAGCTCGATTTGGCGAAGGGATTCTTTCAGATTCCCCTTCACCCCGAGAGCCGTCAGTTCACTGCCTTTGCTACTCCTAGGGGGTTGTATCAGTATAAAGTCCTCCAATTTGAACTTACCAATTCCCCAGCAGTATTCAATTGTGCCATGAGACAAGTGCTCCATGGTATTGTAGGAGTAGAGATGTTCGTTGGTGATGTCCTCGTTCATTCCACCACGTTGGAGGAGCACCTCAAACTCTTGGAAATTGTCATCAGTAGACTCCAGAGTTTCAACATGACTGTGAAGCCTAGCAAGTGTGAAATTGCTCATAGTGAGGTGGAGTTTCTCGGACATATTGTTGGTAAGAATCGCTGCAGGTGTCAGGGTGACAAGATCAGGAAGGTTAGAGAAGCCCTGAGACCCGTGACCAAGAAACAGGTTAGGGCATTTCTTGGCCTAGTGGGGTATTATAGGAGTTTTATCCCCAACTTTGCTCTCATTGCCCAACTCTTGTACGAGGTGCTACGGACGTATGCTCCAAACACCATTGAACGGGGAGAAGTGCAAGAGAGATCTTTTGCCGCCCTTAAGAACATGTTGTGCAAGGAGCCTATCTTGCAGTTGCCTGATTCCAACAAACCTTTCATACTGCGCACTGATGCTTTACAAGATGGAGTAGGTGCCGTATTGATGCAGTAATCGGAAGGCGGAATCTTCCCAGTGACATACCACAGCCGTAAGCTAAAACCCGCCGAGAGGAATTACAGTACTGTTTAGAAGGAACTCTTGGCCATGGTTGATGGTGTTAAGAAATATTACTGTTATTTATATGGAGCACCGTTCACTCTGGAAACTGATCATATGCCACTCACTAGTCTCGGCATGACTAAGACAGCTAATGCAAGATTGACATGCTGGACACTGTATTTACAGCAGTTTAAACTTGTTGTGAGATACATCAAGGGAAGTGATAACGTAGGTGCAGACCTGATGTCTCGCTTGCTAACTGCTGACTAACACGGTCAAATGTTGTATGGTGGGTTCCGTAAGATAGGTGTCCTCAGAGTTATGAGTAATCCAAGGACCAGCCTGGTTCCCAGATAAAAGTGTACCAGTAATTCGCTGACGTCTTGCCCGTTGGTCCCACAGGACACGTTACGTCCAGGACCTGTATATATATGTATACCATAAGTTAAGGGGGAAGTTTGAGAACCCCGCAGAGACAGTCTGAGGCTGTGTATGAATTACCTTGTGGAAAGTCTCGAGTTGTGGGCCTCTCTGAGGATTCCCGGAGAATGCACATTATCCACATGAGTGTTCACACCCATGGTGAGTGTTAAAATGTGACCGGCCCAAGATTGCATAGGGATTCTCAGCTTCCTGTCATTAATTGTAGGTGCAGTGTTAGGTTAACCAGTAAACTGCTTGTTCTAAGAAATTTGTAAATTCAAGAACTGGCACGTTTCCTGGTTAATAATGTTAGGTTAACTAGTAAACTGCCCATTCTCAGAGATTTGTAAATTCAAGAACTGGCACATTTCCTGGTTAATAAGCGTTAACCAGTAAACTACAAGGGTTCTGAGAGATTTGTAAATCCAAAGACTACATTTCCTCATTAATAATAACATAAGTACTGATTGCTAGGCAGAGAGAGAGATATGACACTTTTGATGCTCCACCTTGATTCCTTTTGCAGGTGCAGGTGGTGGGTGCAGCACTGTCATGTAGATCAACTGGTCATCCCTACCGCATGCTGCCACCTCTTCTCTTCTGTCTCGTCATCATTATTTACTATAAATTTGTATTACATGATTTTACATGTAGGTACCATTACACTACAACTGTCACACCTACACCATGTATTACATACATCACACTACATAACAATTAGTTGTTAATGTAAATGTAGCAAACTTTTCACTCAGTTTGACCTGAGTACAGGATTTTTCACTGTCGTCACAGAGTTTTTTTCCTCAACCTTGCTTCTATTAACGTAAATACAAGTTTTTTTTTTTCGCTCACTGGCGACTGTGACTTTCTCCTGTAGCAGAATATCACACACACAGGACAGTGTGAATCTTGTGTGACTGAGTTAGGATTTATATGTATCTATATTGAAATTTTTTTTTTCCTGAGGGAATAAACAAATTTGATTTTGATGGGGCGTAATGTCATGAGTTGGCGCGATTCAGTATTTAAATAAACTCATGACACTGAACTTTGGTGGGAAACTGCAAATTCTAGTGGAATCCCAGTATTTATCACTCAGTCAACCGCCACGTATTCACCCAATCGGGAGTGATTTCAGAACAATTTTTCACTGTTTCATAAGTGATCGTCCTTTTGTGCGACATTAGGACCTCCGCTGAGTGATTTATTATGGGCGTGTTTCGCTCACACCAAATTCGTTAGCCATTAGCAAGTACGGCCCACTCTCGCCTCTATCTCTTGCAATTTGAACGCAGTCAGGATTTGAGCGTCGTGGAAGCAGGTTCGATTGGGCCCAGTGTGGAGCAGTGCCGCCGTTGCCCAGCAAGTTCCTGAATTCCCACCTAGTGTGAACCGGCAAGAGGTTTAGCATGTGTGGCAGCGTCCTCCTCAGCAATGATGCCCAGTCCATTTTGCTTAGCCCACTCTCTGGCCAGTATTTTTCTTTCATTTTTTCCTAGGTTTAAGTTTAGCTTTTGAGTGAGCGAGTGAGTGTGTTCTTCTTATTTTGAATTCATTTTGAAACATGTAACATAAATTTATGTCATTGTAATCAATAAATTTACAGTTCTTTTCTCTTCAGCTTAATGTAATGTAAACTCGTGTTTTATTTCTCCACATTAAGCTTATTTTAGTTATAGCTCCTAGTTTGCATATACGCTTTGCATTATTCAGCTAGTACTTAGGCCAGTCCTTTTGTATTAAGCTTAAAATCCGTTGTGCCATCTAGGAGTTAATGCACCAACAAGAACCTGTTTATCATTAATAGCATTAGATATTGATTGTCAGGGGTGGAGTCACTTTCTCGTGAGGCTAACAGTAACAAATAAACAGCACGTGTGAGTAAATAGTCTCTGCTGTGTACTGTTGAGAAAGTTTATAAATTCTCGTCCTTAGAGAATCGGTGAAGTAAGCCGCATAAAGTAATCATTGCTTGATTTTCACAAGTCAGTTCTTTGTCCTTGTTCTCAAGCAACATTTCAAAGTATCAAGTATTACTGAATATTATTCTTTAACATTGCTTACTCACAAAAACCCCGTGACACCTCTGTTACTGTAATTCCAAGGAACACAGCACTTAAGAGGTTTCAGTCACAATATTTCCTTAAGTTCTTTTCCAACACATTTCCAAAGGTTCAATATCCCTCCCACTCCCGTGATATTCTGTGTTCAAAATCTTCCCTTACTCTCCTTCTTGACATACTCACAACCTGCCATGATCGCACAGAATTTTTCCTTGTTTAGTCCAGACGACATTTTTTTTTTTTTTTGGCCGTCTCCGGACGATTTTCTTCACCTTGGTATAGACTTTAACTTGGATACAGAAGCTATTAACCTTCTTAATTCAAGACATCTTTCGTAAGTGTAAGAAATTGTTAGGAAGTACAGAGAATTGAACAAAAGATGATGTCATCGCAGTGAAAGGGTTTAATAACGAAACACGGTATGCAACAATTAATCACTAAAGAAAATGTGCTCCGAAGCCTCCTATGCCACCTAGAATACGTACATAATTATGAGGATACAGCCGTAAGCCTCCCAGTCTCTCCTACCTGACCTGTCCACCCTCCACTGAGACTGCAGCCACATTTCTTCCCCGGCCCATCTGACTCCTCCACGCCCTTCATTTTGTGAGCTGATTTCATACTTGACGTCCTCCACCGGCGCCGAGCAAATTTCTGACACCAAGGGAGGTCCTGCTAAGATCAGAACAGCGATATATCTGACTAAGGGACAACTGGCTAGGTTAGGTTAGGCTGTATTGGATGAGGTGTGGTGAGATGAGGATTGGTTAGGTTGCATTAGGTTGCTGAGTATTCATCATTTATAAGAACATAATAAATCTATCTGATAACCTTATCGAATGCATATAAAAATTCGTCACATGTGGTATATTCTGTCAGGACAAGCTAAGTCTATCCTGCTGCCCGTCTCTCACACAAAAGTGAATATTCATCATCGGGTGCCATGATTAACACATTCTCCACAAGGAAATATTTCTCCTTTTATTTTTATCTTCAGACGTTTTTATTCGATTTAAAAATAATCTGTAGTGATGAATCAGTTAGCAACAGTAGCGTTTACCATTTCCAATGACGTCAAGTATAGGTGCAGATAATAAGCAGTGTGACACTGCCATAACTCGGGTGCACAAGAATGGGTTATTTGTAGCTGACTAGTTACAGTGGCCAGAGTGGTCCAATGGTTTCATGTGGAGGTTAGTGAACGGATGGTGCTACCACTTTCCCACCCACTTCACTGTAACTCATCAGACAGAAATGACCCAGTTTCTGTGCATCCAGGTTGAGGTACTGTTTCTGTTTCTTTTGTATACATTTATACAGAAGTCACATGGGCCTCACACAGAAGCCTTTGCAAAACCCAGTTTTATGCATAATGACTAAAAGACCGCTATTTAACTACAAAGCTGCTCTCAAAGACCCGCTAATCTTTTTACAAGTCGTGAATTCGGGGCGCCAAAACATCTTTTTTATTCTTTCTTCTTTCATTTTTTATCACCAATCTATCTGTTGCCAGATGCTTTAATTCCGTATGGGGTGGCCACAAACAAATCGCCTCAATATCGCCCTACCACCCGCCATTTCACTGTCCTCCCCTCAGCTTACACACCCCTCTCTCATATACCTCTCCACTCCATCCCTTTATCCCATCCTCGGTCTCGACCTCACTCACATACACTCTCCACGTCAGTCTCTCGCTCTCCATCCTCTCCACATGATGAAACCACCTCAGTGTGTTTTTCCTATTTCTATCACATCCCCAACACTCCTCCACTTCTACATTTGCCAGTCTCTCTCTCCATGTGACTCCACATGCTCCTCTCAAATAACTCATTTCCACTGCTCTCACTCTTGATTTACATCCTTCCAACAAGGTCCATGCTTTCCTTCCATACGTTAGAGTTGGTATTACAATAGTATCATGCAGCTACTTTTTTATTTCAATACTCACTTCGGTAATTCTTATCACTGCTTTCAAAAAACCAACATCGTTTCTTTCTTCTTGTACCCTTTCAAACACTTCATCCTCCAAACTTCCATCCTTACTCATCACACTACCTAAGTACCTAAATGCACTCACATTTTCCATGTCCTTCTCATCCAATCTCAGTGTACATTCAGTGACTTCCTTTCTCTCGAAGACCGTAACTTTACTCTTCCTTACATTCACCTTTAGATTCCGTTTCTTACACAGTCTCCCAGACTCATTCACCAAGCCTTGCAGTTCTCCTTCATCTTCATTTAACAATACGGTATCATCTGCAAACAACAATACGGGACCAAATGCTGCCCTCTCTCATTAGGGCCACTCCAACATCCAATGCCCTACCATGTATCTCTTTTATCACCCCAGCTTAAATACATTAAAATTAGAAGTAAATAAATAAAAAAATAAAGCGTGCATGAGCGGGTTAGGCACCAAAACGCTTAGTAAGAATTGGGAATGTTTCCTGTATATTTAAAACAGAAATCAAGCTACCGAGCTTTCATTCGACTGTACAGCAATCAGATGTCTTCAGCGATAAATATAATTCCATGGATTCGTGTTGTCTCATTCCATGTAAGGGCCAATGAAGGGGAAATCTATCCATTGTGGTACATGGATCCATAGTGAATAATAGGTCCGTAGGAATCAATGGGAAAAATATGTCCTTGGGGGAAAATTGCTTCATGTGGGAAAATACAATCAGTCCATTGATGAAATGGGTTCAAGGAGGGAAGCTGGTCCAGTGAGGAAAGCAGATCCAAGAGGAAAATATGTCCAAGGGGAAAAACAGATACAAAGGAGAAATATATGTCAATCGGGGGAATGTGGGTTCAAATAGGAAAATGGGTCAACGGGTGAAAATATGTTCACGGTGAAAATAGGTCCATGTGGGAAAATAGGTCCTTGTGGGATAATAGGTTCATGAAGGAAAACAGGTGCAATGCGGAAGATATGTCAGACAGCAACAGATCCCTTGGGGGAAAGGTAGGTGGGGGTGGCAGGAAGGGGTGTAATCAGAGACGGGTTTGTGTGCTAGCTACAAGGGTGTGTGTGAAGGGTGCTGTTGGTGTGTGGGCGGAAAATTATAATGAGCAGCCCGGCCCTACCCCACTGTCACACCGTTCAGAATCTAATAACTTTGTACCTAATAAAGTGAGAACAGTGACATTAATAAAGCTACAGCAATGACTTTTCCATGGATGCTAGGTAGATCAATTTAATTTTTTTTTTTTTAATGATTCACAAGCCATTATGACACCAAAACACCGGACAATAGTGAAAGTGTCAAAATCTTGCTCACTCTTTATGTGCGAAAACACCCTCCATACTGGTGGTATACAGGTATAATGTGTATTGGTAGCTAGCTTTCATATAAAGATCATAGACTAAAAATAAATATTCTAAAATGATTGCTAAGATGAAGGGATGGAAACGATGCAGGAATAACAGTTGCAAATAGCAGAGAAAGAAGTGAGATGTGGGTTGGGAGGTGATTCCAATTTCTACTCGTATACCCAATACTACATCACACAACCGACACATGTTTTTGCGAGTACAGTTTGGAATATAGTAATTACGAGAAAGGGTGATGCCTTCGCGAGTCTCAGGTCAAGTAGTGACATTTTCTCATATATGAGCGGCCCAACCCGGTCCGGCCCAATCCAGCCCGCCCCTAACACTTTTGAGAAGCTTATATCTCAGCAACCATAGGGCCGATCACCGCTTGGTTTGCACCATATGATAGATCGATTCTTTGAAATAATTTTTTGTCATGTTTCATCACTCCCCGGCGTAGCACGTGGCACGTGACACGCGCCAAGTGCAACATGTCGAAAATCTTCATACGAGGTCCACAGGCCAGACAGTTTGTCGTAAAGGGATGAAACTTGGTAGGCAGATAGCCATCAACATACTCTAGACATCCTCGGGGTGTAAGGTGACATTTCAATGCTTTTGGATTCAAATGCCCTCGCTCGTACCTCGCAGACAAAGATGTTTTGCTGGTGGGTATAGAACACTAGATCTCCTCCCAATCCAAAGACTCTTTTGTTTCTCCTCATTTTACATCTCTTATTTCTGCATCTTTCTCATCCTTACACCTTTACAATTGTTTTGATTTTTATTTCTGGTAGGACAGTTAAGCTTACATGCAACCTTATACTTCAAAAGGCCTCCTGTACGCGTAATATATTCATCTGCAAAATAAACAACAGTATATCATGGGATGAAAATATAAAACTGAGTGCTAACTGAACTAATATCTTAATCAATATATCGACAAGCGCTTTATCCCCGTGAAGGTGGCCACAAACGAATCGCCCACATTCGTCCTGGCCTCTGACATCAGGCTTTTAACATTCAATTCAGTGAGGACAATATCATATCCAGCTGCGAGAAAGTGCACAGCTATGAAAGGGCTAGTTATACGAAATTAAAGGCAATTGAATGTGTCAGTGACTGGCAACCCATCGTGAAAACGTTGGCTGTCAATGATGCATGGCAGTTTTTACAGAAACTCTCAACAATATAGCCAAGTTATGTACTCCAGTGTGGAAAAGAAGACCCGCCCAAAATCTTTAACCAAATGGTGGAACATTGTCTGTTAGCATAATACAGTATCTTGCGTACAAAATTTATAATACCACACAGAGTCAAAGGGATAAAAACAGATATGGTGCTCTTCGGTGGACAAGGCCAAGTTTAATTAAATTAAGAAAAACCTTGAGTCACATATTTCTGGTATTGGTCAAACAAATTCCAAAGAATGTTTCAGTTATATTAGAAGCAAAAAGATAATAACGTCACCAATCTGACCCTTGATCACATACAGTGGAGAGAACACTGATGGCGATAAGTTTAATATTTTCTTAGCATCGGGTTTTACAGTAAAAAAATACACAAAGGATTCCTGAAGTTTCAATTACTGTAGAAGAGAGCAACATATTCGGTGATATTACAGTTAGTGAACGCGATGTGCTGCATCCAAATGGTAAACTAATAGCGAATAAAACACCGGGACTGGGCGAAATATCTCCAAGTATATTACAGGAACTACAGAATGAAATATCAAAGCCTTTATCTGAATTTTTTAACTTATCACTAAAAGGCAGAAAAATGCCACACGAACGGAAGCTTGCAAATGTAACTCCAGTATATAGAAAGGGCAACAAAGCACAGCCAGAAAACTAAAGCCCAATTAGTTTACCATCTGTGGTTTGCTAACTGCTTGAAACTATTATCAAAGACAACTTTGTAAATCGCTCATAGACAAATAATGTCATCAAAGATTCGCACATGGTTTTCGGAATAATTGGCCCTGCCTCAGGAATCTGTTGTAATTTCTCGGCAATACGCTAAACATATATATATATATCATCATCATCATCATCATCATCATTTAATCCTGTGTTGCCCCATGAGGAGCGTAGAAGCCCGGGGCTAGGCAAGTTGGTCCTGACGTTTAAGATGAGCGTGACCAGCTTCACTCATCCCTGAGTGGCATTACATGAACAATAAACCACAACCATCCCTCGGATATAAACCTGCACCGGCTCAATCCGACTGGAGCGCCTTAATTACCCACTAAACCATCAGGAGCCATAAGTTGGTTATATGGTTACCACCCAGCATAGTAACTGGTTTCCTGGTGTACAGGAAACCATTTGGCTTGTCACTCAGTGTAGAGTCACCAGCAGACAGAAAGAAGAGGAAAGAAAGAAGGAAAGAAGGACATAGGAGGAAGGAAGGAAGGAAAGAAGGAAGAAAGGAAAGAGCAGCCACCCGAGAGCAGCACTACATCGAGTGGGTGGATGGTGAGCTCCCTCACCTACATATGTATCAAGACTAAATCTTTTGACTCTGGCTATCTCGATTTCAAAAGGCCTTTGACAAAGTTCCGCACTAAAGAGTCCTTCAGAAGCTAAGGTGCATTGTATCATTGGTTGTGTGCTCGGGTGGATCGAAGACCGGCTCACTGGATGAAAACAAAGAGTTGTAATAAATGGAAAAGAATCATACTAAATGGACGTTAAAAATGGAGTGCCACAAGGTCCAATGTTAGATACTACTTTTTTTTTTTTTTTAATACTGTATACGTAAATGATACTGATGAACGATTGGTTTGCAATAATTCTATATTTACCGTCAATACTAAAACAAATAACAGGACAGACACAACATTGCAGAGGCAGACAGTTCAGAGAGATCTTGATCAAGTGTTCAATTCGGCCCAATCATGGCAAATGGATTTCAGTATTAATAAATGTAATGTGCTAAACACTGACAACAAAATCGTGCGGGCCAGCTACAACATGAATTATGCCCAAATTGATAGGGTAAACCACGAATAAGTCATAGTAGTCATAATAAAAAATGATTTTTTACGAAGAAAAGTGTACAGCAGCTGTTCAAAAAAGGCTAGTAAACTGAATGGCTTTACAGGCAGAGCATTGGAATATAAATGAAGAAATCGTTCTCACTTTGTATAATTCCTAGTAAGCCCCCTTTTGGAGTGTTATGTTCAATTCTCGTCACTGTTTTATATAAATATGGAGAAACTTGAGAAAGTACAGTAAAGAGTTGCAAAGACGGTGCCTAGACTGAGATATGACCCACATGAGGATCCCTTTACCTTAACTAAATGCAGGTTACAAGGAGATTTGCACACCTGAATGCTCAAATTATACTAGAGGTAATGGGTATAAAATTATCGGCAAACAATTTAAGTCACATGAAGCTAAGTATTTCTTCCATAATGGAGTTGTAAATATATGAAACAAACTGCCCTCCAGTGTGGCAATTTGTGATACAGAACAACTTTTAAAAATTGCTTGTATAAGTAACTGTCATATGACCCAAAACGAAGTATGTTCACTCCTGAATAACATATTTCTGTAGTGTATACATTTTTTTTTCTCTTTCAGAGCCTGAATGATACACCTGGAGATCAACATCGATAAAAATTGTTGACATAATGTCATATTTCTCTTCGGATAGACACTGTAGAATAAAAATTCCTTCCCCCTTGTCTTTTGAAATTTCCATGACAGCTTTTTCGGTGGATTAAACCCTTCCTGCTTTTCCATCCTTGTTTTTAGCTGACAGAATAGTTTTGTTAGTTATAAACTTTCCTACACCAAACAGCCACGAAAGGACCAATAGGTCTGTTGCTGTTTGCTTTTCTTAATACTTTGTACACCTTTGTACTTCGTATTCTCTCAAGTACCTTTCTACCCATCCCTCAACATCATCATTGTAGTGGGGTAACCAGTCTACTCTGACCCGCCTCTCTCCCTCAAACACACAGAAAACCCTACTGAATAATCCTAATCAGGTGGTATGGATCAGTATTGTCTTTCTTAGAGTTCCTTCTTAATGTAATGTTTGGTGGTAGCAGTAACATTGTCAAATGTGAGTCATTTTGATGAATAGTTAACTGAGAGTCCTTTAAACGATTCTGGTATAAAAGATTTCTTTTATGCTAAATAAGAACATTTGTCACTAGAAACAAAAGCATTAAACCAACGTCACCATACTGAGAAGGTAAATTTGGCGTTATCCGGAAGTCCAAAGCCATATGACGTGCACTGTCAGACGTAAATCATTCGACCATTACAATGTAAAAAGAAAAAATCCTGCTCTCCTTGAAATTATTAGGGTATAAAATAATAATAATAATAGTAATACCGTAATAATAATAATAATAATAATAATAATAATAATAATAATAATAATAATATCCACCAATAGTATAATAATAATATAATAGTATACTAATAGATGGGGGCGCTCACCATCCACTCACTCGATGTAGTGCTGCTTTGGGTGTCTGCCTGTTCCTTTCTTTCTTCCTTCCTCTTCTGTCTTTCCTTCCTTCATTCTTTCCTTTTCCTTCTGCCTACGGATGACTGCATTCCCTCTTCTGTCTTTTCTTCCTTCACTCTTTCCTCTTCCTTCTGCATGGGTAACTCTACACTGAGTGATAAGCCAAATGGTTTCCTGTACACCAGGAAACCATTTACTACGCTGGGAGGTAACCATATAACCAAAATATGGCGCCTAGTGGTTTAGTGGGTAAATAAGGCGCTCCAGTCGGGTTGGGCCGGTGTTGGTTTATACCCAAGGGATGGTTAGGACTTATTGCTCACGTAACGCCACTCAGGAATGATTGAGGCTGGTCACTTTCATATGTCAAGACCAACTTGCCTAGCCCCGGGCTCCTACGCTCCTCCTGGGGCGGCATAGAACTGGACGATGGATGGATGAATACTATTATCATTATTAGTATTAGAACAATAAAAGTGCATCTTTATTATAACGAGCGAGTGAGCTTTTGTAATACAGTTTTTATAATTGCTAATTACAGTATTATTATTTGATAGTGGGTTTGTGTATCATAAAATTCAAAACTGAACTGATCCACCTAGCATTTACAGAAAGAAATCACTGCTGTAGTTTCATTAGGTAAACAGTTATTAGCCTCTGATTACACAATGGACGGGACGGGCCAAGACTTTCATTGTAATTTTCTGCCCATACACGGAAATAAAGTTCACTCGCAGGCTTCACTCATTCGTCCATAATAATAATAATAATAATAATAATAATAATAATAATAATAATGATAGTCATCATCATCATCATCATCATCATCATCATCAGCATTATTGTTATTATTATTATTATTATTATTATTATTATTAACAATGATCTGGTCTTTTGTTCCTCAGCAGCGCCAGTTCTTCTAAAATAATTTACAATCGCTTGAGACACATTGGCCCTTTTACAGTTAAAAGAATAACTGTGACATTATTTATATACTGTACAGTATGAACTTCATCTACAGAAGTGGCGACAACTAACCCAGATCATCATTAAGTAATATACTGCATGATTACGTACAGGTGATTCTGCAGTGAGTGACAAGGCAAATAGCTACAGTGATCAAGAAAGCCTATCAGTATGGTTTGTGGAAACTACATAACCTGCAACTTGAGGCCAGGTAGGCTGATAATTACAGTCCAATGTCACGTTGCATCAGTAATTTGTTCTGTGAAGAAAACCTCTGTGAGCCGCTTGGGAGGAATGAAGGACAATTAAGAGATGGAAGGAAAGACACAGGCTGAGTCAGACGATAACCACCTTTTTTTTTTTTTTTTTTTTTTTTTTTTCAGTTTATGGGAAAGCATTTGTAGGTGCGAGCCTGTCCTTTAGTGACTCACCAAGCATTTTCGGAAATGCAATCCTCCGTTTGTGAACTTTAGCTGAACCTCATTTTAATCTACTGTGCACTAGCATCTGTGCGGTAGTCCTGTGATTTTTCCCTCATCTTGAGTTTGTTCTTTTTATACATGGCTAATTATTTTAAAGACCAAATCTCTCTCTCTCTCTCTCTCTCTCTCTTTGAGATATTCAGAATATTGTATTTTTCCTGCTTTCTTAGAAGACGAGATCTAAAACGATATATATAATGTTTAGTGACCTTAGACTAAGGCAGAATTTGGTGGAGAAAAGTGAGGTGGTCTACCAACATTTTTTCCACAAATAAATTATGCGCTTGGAGATACATTCAAGATGTCCTGTCTTTTGGTTTGTTCTGTCCTACTCAGTTCATAAGTGAAGAAATAATCCCTGGTTGAACCCAGCATGAACAGAAAGAAAGCTTAAAAAGAGAGAGAGAGAGAGAGAGAGAGAGAGAGAGAGAGAGAGAGAGAGAGAGAGAGAGAGAGAGAGAGAGAGAGAGAGAGAGAGAGAGAGAGAGAGAGATATTTCAATTCTGTTTCATCATGAAAACTAGAGTTGAGACAGAGATTCAGGGTGGAAGTTTGTACCTTTGTCATGTTACTTGCCGGATCAAAGCTGAAAATATGTGCCATTAACAGAGTTCGGTGTAAAATTGAAGGCATATGGAATGAAAAGATAGTCAAAAGCTTCTGATCTTTAAAAAATCCTGTATAAATAAATAGTACTGAAGAGACAGAAGCTGGATATTATATTCAATCTAGTGATAGATGGTGGCGACCCATCATCCATTCACTTGATGTAGTGCTGCCTACTTCTTCCTTAGCTTTTATCATTCTTTTTCTGTGCCTGCCCTCCTCTTTTCCTATTTCTCACATCTTTCCTGTCACTTCTTATTGCTTTTCTTTCCTTTACAGGTGGCTTTACATTGAGTGACAAGCCAAATGGTTTCCTGTAAGCCAAGAAACCATTTACAACGCTGGGTGGTAACCATATAACCAAACCATACGTGCTCCCTACGTGTCAACAAGTCAGTTGGTGAAGGGTTTATGCCCCTCCCCGTAAAACAAATAACTCAAAGTCAAATGGCCACCCCTTACGGGTGGCGTCTGGCAATAGATAGATAGATAGATTGATAGTCCTCTGCCTCACCAACTATACTAACACAAGATCATATGCCAAGAAACGAGATCAGAATTACTAGGTATGCAGATGAAACGTAGATAGTCAAAGGATTGTTGTTCAAGGGAAGTCCAGAAGACAAGTGCTACTGGAGAGGTAGAAACAAGCTGCTCAATCACTGCTTGTGTTCCGTCTCCCACAGAATAACAAAACATGAGGAAAACTACAAGACATGAACCCAGAATAACGTGGGAAAGAAGTGAAATAACAGTCACATGAATTCCTGAAGAAGAATGGTAGCGTGGAGACTGAGACAGCCTGCTCTATACCACCTTAACTCTTACATGCTCCACGGCCTGGGCTACGGCAAGGATGAAAGCAAGAAATGGTGGAAGGAGTCAGGTCCACCAAAAAACATTATGCTGGATGAGAGAACTATTACATTATGCTGGATGAGGGAACTTTTGCTCTCTCTCTCTCTCTCTCTCTCTCTCTCTCTCTCTCTCTCTCTCTCTCTCCTGTTCTTTGACACTTGCAAGATAGAACTAATGTTTTTGCCACTAGCTAAACTAGAGAGAAGTGAAAAAAGATGAAATATCGAGGCACGTAAAGAATTCTGGTCGATCTCCATAAAAAAAAAAAGTTAGAGATACCATATGAACTACTCTCTCTCTCTCTCTCTCTCTCTCTCTCTCTCTCTCTCTCTCTCTCTCAGTAAGGACTACTTTAATTTGATATGCGCAGGGTGTTAATTCTCTCTCTCTCTCTCTCTCTCTCTCTCTCTCTCTCTCTCCACGCATAAAAAGATGTGAAAGGTTTGTAATGTTCTAGCCGAGAATCAAACTCGGGACTCCTGGACAGAAGCCAGACATAGCCATCACTGAGCTATGGCTTGATAAATGCTACTCCACCCTACTTCTGTGAAGAACCATGTAAATCCATTATGGGAGGATATGATTCAACCCATTCCCATATGCTGACACACTAAATTTTTCAGGGTCATCTGGAGTTTGCTTAGCCCCAGGCAACTCGGCATGTGAAGTAGCTGTTTAATTAATGCCTGGCAGTACATACGTCTCCCTATGTGCTGGACAAACACAAATTACACGTGTGAACATAAGTGGAAAGTTTTAATGATCTAGCCAGGAGTCAAACCCTGGACTCCTAGATTGGAACCAGTTACTAAAATGGGATTAGGTTGAAGCATATCCTCCAATAATGGATTTACCTGGTTTTCCATTGAATTCGGGTGGTTCAGATTTTATCATGCCATAACGTAATAGCACCAGTGCGTGGCTCCAGTGTCTGTGTCTCTCCACTCAGTCTCTTTCACTAAAGATCTCTCCTCACCCTCTTCTTCGTCTCCCCTTCTGTCTCACCTTAGATTCCCCGAGCGTGAACTCCGAACGTAAGCAACGACGTGCCCTGACTCAGCAGCCAAATGAAAAATGATTTTCCATCGAACCAACCTACCAGTACAGTGGTGCAAAGAGAGATCTAGGAGACAGCCTAGTGTGTTCTGTCCTAGATGTATGTTGCTTCATTCTGAGGGAACATTAGGAACAAAAGACATGGTGGGACAATTATTGTGAAGTGATCTTTGAGAAGTTACTACGTATATATATATATATATATATATATATATATATATATATATATATATATATATATATATATATATATATATACTTATATATTGTTACATAGCCTATGATTTCATCATCCTTTGTATAATTCTAACGTACAGTGTGCTGCATGTTTGATCACGATTCGCCTCGTGGTTTCCATAGTGACCGGACTTGCGTGTTCTGCCTCACTCCCCTCTTCTCCCCCTTATAGTAGAGTAAGTCGTTCTTTCTGTTGTTCAGAGCAGGATTGTCAACTCTTTGTCCCCTATGGCTTCATTTGCGCGTCCTTCTTACAAGTTGTATCAAGCTCTGCCGGCCCCTATATAATGAGCTCAGTCTCTGCATTAATTGCCACTTAGATCTACTCCTCATTTTGTTCACATCTCTGTCCTCCCCTGTACAGTTGTTATTATTTTTGTGAGTGCTCAGGAAGTCTCCAACTATCTAGCTGCTGTGTAATTTGAGTATAAGTGTTATTACATTTTTTTTCTTGTACTGTATAGCATAAGGTGTTAATTCGTAGGCCTGGTAAGGTTTTTGTGATTAATGTAAAGTTTTTACTGTCAGCCAGTAGTAATAATATTTTGTATCTGTAATAATATATCTTGCATTAACTGAGCATTATCCGGTTTTCTCATTTTATCAGGGTTGGCTTAGATAAATTTACTCTTGCTAATTTCGTGTTAATAGGGGCTATTGCAGTTAACCATATATTTAACCTGTTTTTTGCCATTACATTATCCTTATGAGTCCTGAATGTTTAGTTGTTAGTTTGAGCATTAAACTTTAACTTGTAATTTTACCTAACTCTTTTGTTTTGAACCTGGAACGTTGCGGGACAGTAGTTATTTAGTATTCTCACTAGAAGTGTTCATTATCTCTCTCTGTTCCGTAACATAAATTTGGCGACCTCTTATCAGGATATTCAGGATATTATCATAAGGATATTGCTTGATATTTTGTGACTGTGATTTATTCATGATGTCTACTATTACTACGCTTGATGAAGCCAAAGATTTTTTGTCAAATGTGCAAACAGTGTGTGATGTAGAAAACAGAACAAAGAATGAACTTAAGCTTGTTGCTCAACAATTGGGAATTGCTGCTCGCTCTCATCAGTCTAAAGATCAAATTGTTGAAATGATTAATAAAAGCTTGTTTAATGTAACTCCTCCAGATGAGCAAACGCAGATTGAAATAGCTAAGTTACAGCTAGGCCTGCAGGAGGCTCGTGCTAAGGAGGCTGAATCTCAGGCTCGTATTCAGGAGGCACGGGCACAAATCGAAATTGCTAGGATTCAGGCAGACCATGAGTATTGCATGAAACAAAGTGGAACTGGATCATCTAGCTCTGATGATTCTGATGTGGCTAAAAATGTTAAACTTGTCCCTCCTTTTAATGAATCTGATTTAACAAAGTATTTCAGTTGTTTGAGAGGGTAGCTACAGGTTTTAATTGGCCCAAAAAACATTGGCCAGTACTCCTTCAGACTGTTCTCACCGGTAAAGCTCAAGTAACTTATGCATGTTTGCCTCAGGATCAATCTGATAATTATGATGTAGTTAAGAACTTGATTCTTAAGGCCTATGAGCTTGTTCCTGAAGCCTATAGAGTAAAATTTAGGACAACTTATAAGCAAGATAAGCAATCCCATGTTGAGTATGCAAAAATCAAAGAAGATCTGTTAGAGCAGTGGTTAAATTCTAAGAATGTAAATTCTGATTTTGATAAATTTAAGTAGATGATTTTGCTGGAGGACTTCAAAAGGTGTATTAATAATGATGTAAGCCTATATCTTGATGTGAAAAGAATAGATAATTTGTCTGATGCTGAAGTTTTGCTGATGAATATGTTCTCACTCACAAGAGATATTCTAGAGAAAAAAGGAAAGCTGAGAGTAAGTACGTTGCCTCTACTCAGAGTACAGGTAACAGGAAAGAGAATAAAGATGATGTTTCTCAGGAAGTAAATACCAGCTCCACCTCTAGATTTCAGAAAAGTAAATGTACTTATTGTAGTAAGCTTGGTCATACTACGGAGAAATGTTTCAGGAGACAGCGTGATGTGAACAAAAAGGAGTCTTTAAATATTCAGTCAATTGGTCTAGTGTCCACCCTTGAGAGTTCCCAGAATTCTTTAACTGAGTTAACTGAACCTGCTTTGAGGGGTAAATTAAATTCTCATGATGAAGCTCCTCTTTTGAGCAGTAACGTGGGTGACACTCTCAAGAGTTCATGTGCTAATTTCCTGTCTGATGGTTATGTCAGTCCTCTGGAC
This sequence comes from Coenobita brevimanus, assembly GCF_032717465.1. Lineage (NCBI taxonomy): Eukaryota > Metazoa > Arthropoda > Malacostraca > Decapoda > Coenobitidae > Coenobita > Coenobita brevimanus. The sequence continues at coordinate 17,330,493 of NC_136972.1, forward strand.
AGTAATGACAGGAAATCAGTTAAAATATATCGTGATACAGGTGGCTGCCAATCTCTTATGCTGACCAGTGTTCTAGGCTCTAATGTTAATTCCTCTGATGAAACTGTAATCTTACAAGGTGTAGGGAATAATTACTTCTCTGTCCCTCTGTGCAGAGTGAATTTAGAGTCTGGTTTTGTTAATGGTTCCATTATGGTTGGGTTGGTTGAGACACTCCCAATGTCAGGTGTAACTTTCTTACTTGGAAATGATATTGGTGGAAGTCAAGTGTGTCCAGCTCCTCAGTTGTCTAGTGAACCAGTGACTGCGACCCAGGATTGTGATATCCCTGACGTGTTCTCTGCATGTGCTGTCACTAGGGCTAAGTCTAAAGCTACTGGTGACTTAGAGGATAATGATGATGATGATGTTATCCTAGCTGACACTTTTCTTGCTAATTTGGACCACTCACCAGATGCGGCAGTACCCCGTAGTGTTGATAATTTGTCTCGTCAAGAGTTGGTTGAGTTGCAGGTTGCTGACCCTGAGTTGAAAGGTCTAGCTAACTCTGCTTGCAGTGAGGAAGAGTCAGCTGGTGCTTCTACTTGTTATTATATAAAGTCAGGAGTACTTATGAGGAAGTGGAGACCCCCAACAGCATCAGCCGACTGTGAATGGGAGGTTGTACATCAAGTTGTCATCCCTCGTGTTTGTAGGCAGGATATCATTAGAGTGGCTCATGATTCCAGTTTGGCAGGACACCTTGGAGTGAGGAAGACTGTGGCACGCATTTTGAAACACTTCTACTGGCCAGGTATCTTCAGAGATGTTTCCTGGTATTGTAAGTCTTGTCACACCTGTCAAGTTGTGGGGAAGTGTAATCAGACCGAAAAGGTTGCACCTTTAGTTCCCATTCCTCCTTTTGAGGCGCCATTCACCCATGTGTTGGTGGATATTGTGGGCCCTCTTCCTAAGACTTCTTCAGGATTTTCTTATGTGTTGACCCTGATTGATATGGCTACTCGTTATCCTGAAGCCATTCCACTTAGAAATATCTCAGCAAAGAACGTGGTTAAGGAAATGCTAGGGTTCTTCACAAAGTTTGGTCTGCCCAAGGAGGTACAGACAGACCGGGGAAGTAATTTCATGTCAAATGTTTTCAAGCAGTCTCTGAAAGAGTTGGGCATCACCCAGATCACGTCTTCAGCTTACCATCCCCAGACCCAAGGAGCGTAGGAGAGATATCATCAAACACTCAAATAGATGCTCAGGAAATACTGTTTGGAACATCAGAAAGACTGGGATAAAGGTCTTCCATTCGTTGTATTTGCCGCAAGAGAATCTCCAAATGAATCACTGGGCTTCTTACCCTTTGAAATACTGTTTGGCCATGAAGTAAGAGGACCCCTTAAGCTACTCAAGGAATGTTGGCTGTTGGAGGAGGATGACGTCAACCTGCTGGAGTATGTGATGAAGTTGAAAGAACGGCTGTCCACTGCTTTGGCGAGAGAGAATTTAGGAGCTGCTCAGGAGAAGATGAAGACTTGGTATGATAAGAAGTCCAGGTTACGCCACTTTCAGCCAGGAGATCAGGTTTTGATTCTGCTACCAGTGCATGGGCAACCTCTTCAAGCCAAGTTTAGTGGTCCTTATTTCGTGGAGAAGAAACTCAGTGATGTCAACTATGTCATCGCCACACCAGATCGTAGAAAGAACAAGCAACTTTGGCACATCAACATGCTAAAGTTATATCACAGGCGGGACGAAAATAACCCAGTCCGCACTGTAGCTGTTCCACCCGAGTCTGCAAGTGAAGTTCTCCCATGCAGCATGAGCCGGAGTGATAGTTTGGGGAAGAATCCTGATATCATGAATGATCTCCAGACTAAGCTTTCTCATCTAGCTCCCGAGGAAAGGCAGGAGTTTTCGGCATTACTGCAGGAGTACCGGCAAGTGCTCCGTGCCACTCCAGGAAGAACCGCTGTATTGATGCATGATGTCGATGTTGGAGACGCAAAGCCAATTAAACTGCCTCCTTACCATGTGAACTCAGTGAAAGTTCCTCTCATCCAGAAGGAGCTTGGCTACCTGTTGGACCACAAGATGATTGAGCCCTGTCAGAGCGAGTGGAGTTCTCCTGTCACTCTAGTCCCTAAGCCAGGTGGGTCACAGCGGCTATGCATCGACTACAGACGTGTTAATCAGATAACCAAAACAGACACTTACCCTCTCCCTCGCGAGGAAGATTGCATAGACAAGATCGGAAAGGCTAGGTACATAAGTAAATCTGATTTGTTAAAGGGATACTGGCAAGTACCTATGACTGAACGTGCTAGGGAGATCTCATGTTTGTAACACTAGGAAAGACTTTTGCATGTTCTGTAATGCCAAATGATATGAGGAATGCACCAGCCACATTTCAGAAGCTCATGAATGTTGTAACAGAGGGTTTGGCAGGGTGTGTTGTTTATGTTGATGATGTATTAATCTTCAGTGACAACTGGAAAGATCACTTATGCCATGTCAGTAAATTTCTTGAGCGTTTGGTTCAGGTTAATCTTGTAGCTAATTTATCAAAGTGTGAGTTTGGTCAAGCTAAAGTTCAGTACCTTGGGTACGTAATTGGTGATGGACACGTTGCACCACCAGCAGCTAAGGTTCAGGTTATAAGTGATCTTCCTAGACCTAAAAGTAGGAAAGAGCTACAAAGATTTTTAGGAATGGTAGGTTATTACAGGAGATTTGTTCTTAACTTTTCAATTCTTGTATCACCACTTACAGACCTACTGAAAAAGGGGGTTAAATTTGTCTGGACCGATAACTGTGAATCCTCCTTCAGCAGACTTAAAGCTATCCTATTAAGTCAGCCAGTGCTCGCTACTCCAAATTTTGCTAAGCCTTTTAAGATGGCTGTTGACGCACATGATACAGGAGCTGGGGCTGTTTTGTTGCAAGAGGATGATCAGGGTATTGAACACCCTGTATCTTATTACAGTAAGAAGTTCACTCCACCTCAAAAGAACTACTCAACTATTGAGAAAGAGCTTTTGGCCTTGATTTTGGGTTTACAGCATTTTTCATTTTATTTGTGTTCTGGTTTTGACCCCATAGTCATTTATACCGATCATAACCCACTGAAATTCCTTAGTAAGTTTAAAGATAAAAATCAGAGATTGACAAGATGGAGTCTACTTCTTCAGGAGTATTCATTAGACATACAACATGTCAAGGGGAAAGAAAATGTTATTGCAGATTGCTTATACAGACTTTAGACAGATTGTTTTAGAGTAATAAGAAATTTCCTCTGTAAATTTCTTTTTTTTTTTGTGGGAAGGTGTTACATAGCCTATGATTTCATCATCCATTGTATAATTCTAATGTACAGTGTGCTGCATGTTTGATCATGATTCGCCTTGAGGCTTCCATAGTGACCGGACTTGCGTGTTCTGCCTCAATCCCCCCTTCTCCCCTTTATAGTAGAGTAAGTCGTTCTTTCTGTTGTTCAGAGCAGGATTGTCAACTCTTTGTCCCCTATGGCTTCATTTGCGCGTCCTTCTTACAAGTTGTATCAAGCTCTGCCGGTCCCTATATAATGAGCTCAGTCTCTGCATTAATTGCCACTTAGATCTACTCCTCATTTTGTTCACATCTCTGTCCTCCCCTGTACAGTTGTTATTATTTTTGTGAGTGCTCAGGAAGTCTCCAACTATCTAGCTGCTGTGTAATTTGAGTATAAGTGTTATTACATTTTTTTTCTTGTACGGTATAGCATAATGTGTTAATTCGTAGGCATGGTAAGGTTTTTGTGATTAATGTAAAGTTTTTATTGTCAGCCAGTAGTAATAATATTTTGTATCTGTAATAATATATCTTGCATTAACTGAGCATTATCCGGTTTTCTCATTTTATCAGGGTTGACTTAGATAAATTTACTTTTGCTAATTTCGTGTTAATAGAGGCTATTGCAGTTAACCATATATTTAACCTGTTTTTTGCCATTACATTATCCTTATGAGTCCTGAATGTTTAGTTGTTAGTTTGAGCTTTAAACTTTAACTTGTAATTTTACCTAACTCTTGTTTTGAACCTGGAACGTTGCGGGACAGTAGTGATTTAGTATTCTCACTTGAAGTGTTCATTATCTCTCTCTGTTCCATAACAATATATATATATATATATATATATATATATATATATATATATATATATATATGTGTGTGTGTGTGTGTGTGTGTGTGTGTGTGTGTGTGTGTACACTCAGGATGTCCCGGGAGTTAACTTTAGGAGGTGATTGTTGAACTAGTTTTGAGTTACAAATGTTATATGATGAGCTATTTCCCAACCCTTATGAAGCTGCATTTATCGATGACATATAAACCAGCGGTTCTCAATGTTTTTTCATTTCATGCCTTCCATAACCTTGCTTCCCAAATTCATGCACCACCCCTAGCCTTCGTCAAAATGTCCTGCTTTCTCCCTCATCCCTCCCCTGTCTGTTCCTGTCAGCATCTGACTTAAACTTACTCCATGTTGTTTTTTTTTTTTTTTCCTCAGGTTCAAATGGACGTTAACCCAGATGAATACAGGTTACATTAGTCCTTCTGCAATTCACTGTCCTCCTATTCGAGGAATAAGGGGAAGTTTAGGAATGGTAACTTTTAGCTGGGATTTGGTCTGTCTTGCAGTATAAACCTCATTGGTATTTTTAATCTTCTTAGGAAGCGAAAAGATTAGAGAAAAAAAAAAAAGCAAGAAGGCGCCCATGTGACAGGCATAGAGGAAAGAAAACTTATTACATGGGTGTTTTGAAGGCTGAAACAGAAAGGATATGAATATAGAATATAAATTAATAGTTCATCGTCACACACACACACACACACACACACACACACACACACACACTTGTTTAAGCCATGCTCCATTTTTGCTCTCAGTCCTCATTACCTCCCTTGGAAAAAGCCAACGCCCCCAAAGGGGGGCACACCCGCAGATTGAAAACCATTGATATAAACGTAAATGATATCACTCATTGTTCACGCATGAAGGTATCAATTCTAGTAGATCCATAACTGTCGGTACTCGGACCATGATGACAGCATTTGTTGCTTAAAGATACAGTATCCCTTAACCCTTTAACCGCGGGTGTCATTCCAAAATGACACTGACAAAACTGGACCAAACCGCGGGTGTCATTCTGGAATGATCGTGAATATTTTGAACACCGCGCGTTTTCCCGGTGCACAAAGTGTCTCACGGAAGAGTAGCTGTCGAGTTCTTTCACGCCAGCCATCCCACACCTCCCTCCTCCAACCCTGAGGGGGCCCCCCCCACCCCTGCCCTGACCCGCATCAGTCAGTATCTGTCCAGCTCTGTGCGTGATAATGGCGCTCCGTCCCGACTCATCATCGCTCGCTTCCTCCTCTACAATGGTTAGTGCTAGTGTTCCCTCTACCTCTACATCGGTAAAGGAACTGCCGACGGCGAGGCAGAAGGGGTTGAGCACTCCTGAAATTAGAACTGAGCTGGACAAAACTGTAAGTACTACTCTTGATTGTGGCAGTGAAAGTGACACACTCAGAGCAAGCAGTGATGATTTGGCAGTGATTGGTGGTGAACCATTTTCCATTGATAGTGACAGTGATGAAAGTGATCGTGTTGTTTCCCCCCCACCACCCCCAACTTACTCTGGGAAAGGAAAGGCTCCTATGGGCAAATCTGGTATTGCACGTGGGAAGGGAGTGAAGCGCAGGCTCACGTCTCCCACACCAGGCCCTAGTAAGCATTTCCCATCAATTTCCCGTTCCCCTAGCCCTATTGCCCTCACATCATCATCATCATCTGCCGTGCCCTCTCCTCAGTCTACATCATCTGAGGAGTATGAATTACCAAAGCCTGCAAAGCGAGGGAAGGCAGGCTGTGCAGGCCGTGCAGGCAGGCCTAGAACAAAGGGGATGCGTGGCAGTTGGAGGGCAAAGCTGGGCGATAAGCGAGGAGATAAGCGAGGTGATAAGCGGGGTAGAAAGGGTCAAGTTTCACCAAACACCAGGTCAGAAACCCCTCCGCCTGCCCCCCGCTCGGCTCCCTCACCCTCGCCACCCCCCCACTCACCGCCCCCGCACTCACCCCCCTCCTGGTTGCCTCCTGCCTCACCCCCCTCCCGCTTGCCTCCTGCCTCACCTCCTGCCTCACCCATTGCCTCACCCATTGCCTCCACCTCAGCTCCTTCTCACGGGGAAACGAGTGCAATGCAACCTGCCCCTGCCACTGAACCACGCACAGGGCAAGTGGATGCATTTGTTTGGTCTGACGGTGCAGATTTTCAGCCACACAATCCACCGTTTGATATGACAAATGCTGGAATACTGTACAGCCTGCCTTCCCATGCAACGCAGGAGATGACTTTGTTGACTACTTCCTGGCCTTCATGGATGATGAAATCGTGCAGCATGTCAGCGATGAGACCAATAGGTATGCAGCTCAGTGTGCAGCAGAAGGGCTGGGACCTATTGGCTCACCAAAGCAAGTGTCGTGGTTGCCTGTCGGAATCAGAGAGCTGTATGTTTTTTTTGCCCTAATGTTTCTTATGCCCCATATAAAGAGACATGAGTTGGAGGAGTACTGGCTCGTGGATGACATAACTACTATCCCAATATTCGGGAAGTATTTGTCACGGGATCGGTTCCGACAGCTGCTTGGATACCTGCACTTCGCTGACAATGCAAACCCGTCCCAAACTGACCCTTTGTGGAAAGTGAGGGATTTTCTCAACATGATTAGGGATCGATTTATGCGATTTTTCCGGCCTATGCAGAAAGTCGTCATAGACGAATCCCTGGTATTGTTCAGAGGACATCTCAAATTCATGCAGTACATCCCCAGCAAACGCCACCGCTTTGGGATAAAGTTCTTTGTGCTGTGTGACTGTGAGACGGGGTATATCCTGGATTTTGTCATCTACTCTGCTAGCACAATGGATGTGAACAGGAAAGACCCCCTTGGCTTCTCTGGCTCCATTGTAAAAGTGCTGATGGAGAGGTATTTTGGTGGTAATCATGTGCTGTACACAGACAATTACTACACAGCACCGAAACTCTCCAAATACCTTGCTGAACACGGCATTGGCACTGTTGGCACTGTACGGAGCTATAGGAAAGAGTGGCCAAGTTTCCCGAAGCATCATCATCATCCAGGGGAGATGTTCACCTGAAGAAGTCAGGACAAGCTTCTTGCGATCAGGTGGCATGACAAGAAGGTCGTGGAATATGATCAGCACCATCCACAAGGGGGAATTGCAGAGAACTGGGAAGGTCAGCTACAGGACGGGAGAGCCAATCATGAAGCCTGATGCCGTCATTGATTACAATGTCAATATGAGACTTGTTGATAAGTCTGATATGATGATTGGGGAAATCGACTGTCTCAGGAGAAACACCCGATGGTGCAGGAAGGCTTGCCTGCACATGCTCGATATGTGCATGCTCAACGCCTTCATTCTCTACAAGACACAAGTCGGGGGCATAAGGCAACCATCACTGAGACAGTTTTCCAAGACTGTCGTGCAGCAGCTACTTGCACGATTTGGTCAGGTGACGGCATTGATCCCGAGGCGACACTCTGACACACAACCTGACCGTCTTGAGTGCCGCAATTACATGAGCCGGCACCAGCTTGTGAAATTGCCTCTTACAGCAGGCGGCAGGTTGTCACAGGGCCGCTGCAGAGTATGTTCTACCACCACACGGAGGCCTAGGACGAGAAAAATGAGCACACACCAGTGCCTGGAATGCCAAGTCGCTCTATGTGTAACTCCGTGCTTTGCCGAGTACCACTCTCTGAGTAAATACTGAAAGTGACAGTGATATATAGTGATGCGACAGTGACGTGCTTTGCCAATAATTGTATAATGGATAATGTAGTAATAAGGGATATTTTGCCTAGAAAAAAATGTAAATATTGGCCAGTATAATAAGTGATATTGTAATAAGAGAATCTGCGGCACTTGTGTAATTCTGTGATGCGCCAGTGATGCAATATAGTAATAAGTGCAGTGTAAATATAATGTATATTGCCCAGATTATATGTAAAATAATATTAGAAGTTAGAAAGAATGAAAAGATCGCATGAAACGTCAGTGAGCGGGTGCTGCCGCAGTGAAGTGAGGCGCAGCCGCAGTGAAGAGCGGGCGCAGCCGCAGGGAAGTGCCTTTTACCTACCTCAGTGAACACAGAGTGGGTGTTTATCATATGTACAGTGTTCATATATGTTTAAATTACTATTATGAGAGAGTGGTTGGCATTTGGTACTGGTGTGTGGGGCGTAAAATAGTTATTTCACACCCCTCACTTCTAACGGCTCTCCCCGTCCTGTGAAAGTCAACAAAGTCATGAAACCTACATCAATGGAAAGCTGAAGGTTAGTACTTTCTAATGGTACCTTATTTTTTTTTCTCTAGCTTTATTCTGTGCAGAGTTATTAAGGTTTAAAGGTTTGTTTACATTTGGCTGAAACCCCCGCGGGAGAGGACAGTCAGACCATAACAATACCCGCGGTTAAAGGGTTAAATCACCTCCCATTGTTAATGAGTAAAATCCATGGAAAATTCGCGCGCGCGCGTGTGTGTGCGCGCGTGTGTGTGTGTGTGTGTGTGTGTAATTCACAGTGTCGGTCAAGATCACTTGATGGTCGTGACCATCAGCTTTTGCCCTCCCGGATGGGAGCTGAGAGCTCATATAGTCCGATCTAAGGGAAAGGCTGTGACCTTCACACACGCACACACCCATCCCCTTGCTCAAGGGGGACAGTAACCACCCACTTCGTCGGTGAAACTTTCGCATCCTGAGCGGGGCGCGAACTCCAGTCAACCAGATGGCAAGCGAGAACGCTATCGCTGAGCCAGCGAGTGTGTGTGTGTGTGTGTGTGTGTGTGTGTGTGTGTGTGTTAATAGTAAAGTTTAGTAGTGAAAATGCATATCTGTCTCTGCGTTTGTTCGTTCCTTTCACGAGAACGGTAACAGTTATCTACTTAACAGTTTTTGCATTATGTCCAGGTAAGTACAGGGAGTGTCAAAAAAGTACCCAACCAAATTTTGGTCATAGAGCGCGAAGCGACTTAGGGAAATTGTCGGAAATTGGAACACTGGGATATGTGAAAATAATTTTTTCGACTCTTTGGTCAGAATTGGTCTTTGTGGACTCAGTAACAGTATGGAAACAAAGATGATGGTAATTACGAAACATTTTGTTATGAAAATGCTACTAATTAGTTACGCAAATTTTTGCGGGTAAGCATTAGAATATATGGAAGAGATGGCACGAGATAAGGGATAGAGAAGAGGAGGGAGGATGCAGGGAGGGCACTGTCTTTCAAAGGTCATGCATAAACCAGTGGGGTCAATCGAGTCAGTCTTACTTTAGGAATATCGGATCATTGCAGCCCGTCATGCACTCTAGAACGATGGCAACAGACTGTGGTGGTAACAGTCTGGTGAGAGAGAGAGAGAGAGAGAGAGAGAGAGAGAGAGAGAGAGAGAGAGAGAGAGAGAGAGAGAGAGAGAGAGAGAGAGAGAGAAGGGCAATTAGACAGGCATACAAATTATTCCATTAACTTCCACTGGCTTTTGCTGCACACAGGCTACTCTCTTTTTTTACTTTCTCTCTTTTCATTTCTTGTCCTTTTTATTTCTCTTTTTTTTCAGTTTTATATTTTCATTTTTCATTTTCTCCCATACCTCTTTCTCTCTTTATACTCAATTTGTTTTTGTGCAGGAAAAAATAAAACAACGGATATGTTGCCCTAGTTGGTGGGGGTTGGCTGACCTACAAAAATATATTTTATTGTTTACTTCCAATATCATCATCATTATTATCTTCATTATTTCATCATCGTCGTCGTCATCCAACGTTTAACTCATATCCGGTCTTCTTTTTTCCGTTTTGTCCTTTATATATATATATATATATATATATATATATATATATATATATATATATATATATATATATATATATATATATATCCTGCTTTCAGTGTTCTACTTTGTCATTCCACGCTTTTGCTTTACTTCTACCACTTTTCACTTCAGCTCTTCTCTGTTTTAACCTCACCTCGTCTCATTTAAATTTACTTTTTCCTTGTCAAGTAAACTGGCAACCAGGAAATTTCGGTACTCAACAGGGGTGGGTCGGCACACAAACACATTTATGCAAAAACTGTGAGAGTGGAAGATAAAAGAGGTTGTCTGGGTGGTTGAGGATGTGGAGGTGGGAGGGAGGCTGGAGGAGACAGAGGGTGCAGGGGGCGGTGAGATGGGACAGGAGAGAGGTGAAGGGAGGCTAGACAGGAGGATAGAGATATTATGAGCAAGCAGAGGAGTGAAGGAGCCGTAAAAGGGGACATATAGAGGAAAATGAAAATGAAGAGATGAGAAGGGGGAGGATAGGAGGGTAGAGGAAAATGAGGGTAGGGGGAGACGAAGGTACAGCAGGGAGAGGAGAGGGGTAATGAGACGATTTAGGAGAGAAAGGAGTCGGATTTTAAGAAAACGATGATCAAACAAAGAAGAAAAGAGAAAGGAGTAGAATCTTGGCTGAAGAGAGAGAGATAGCTGGATTGAGGCGTGAGGGAATGAAGGGAAGAGAGTAGAGAAATAAGACACGGGAGAACAAGAATAAAGAAGACGATGTGTGATGCCATCTATCTATCTATATACCTAGGCTGCTTCCCCCAAGGAAAGGGAGGTAGCTGAGACAGAACGACACTCTCCTCATTTACTCATCCATTCAAACACATTCATTCGCATCTTAGCCCCAGAGGGGAGAAGGGGCAGATCCTCACTGCATCACACCGCACAAGGGTTAACTGCGCAGTGCAATCAGTGACATCCGCCGCAGGGCCCGACAGCAAAGTTGGTTTACCCCTGCCACATCATAATATACCCATCCCCTTACCCGCACCTGACCTGTGTGATGCAGGAAGAAAAAACTTGGTTTCGTGAGAGAGAGAGAGAGAGAGAGAGAGAGAGAGAGAGAGAGAGAGAGAGAGAGAGAGAGAGAGAGAGAGAGGCACAAAAAAAGTGTATATAACTCGCTAATCGTAATGTCAAAATGTATGATATTGCGGTTCGAGTACTTTTTTTTTAACTGTCAATATATTTCTGTGCTACATAGAGTCCCCCATTATAACGTACTGATAAATTAAACAGGCATATAGTATACGAACACATGCAAACATAAATAGTTCGCCTCTTCCCAGCAATAAATAACGAGCCAATATGCAATTACTTTAGAAACCCGATGATGCTATCATGCTACCCTCGGAAACCAATGCATTTTCAGAATGTTATATAAAAGTATTATAACTCTTGGATTTAAAAGTGAAGTGATAACAGTATTCTCAGCTGTGCCTGAGAAGTTACTGGAAAAAAAAAAAAATCAAAAGTTTCGTTCTGTGTATCATGATGTGGCAAAAGAAATCGGCTGTAATTTTCGGGGACATTGCTGAAAAATGATAGTAACCGTTTCGTATTCTTTTTCAAAAATTTCAAATGATATCAAAACATAATTTTGTAATCGTGTGTACTCTCATAAGTAGTGAAAAATAAAGCCAAACGTTTAGTGCTGAGTCTCAAAATATGCAAAGACAAATAGAAATAATTTTATGACTGCGTGTACCGTCATAAGAAATTACTGGAAAGTAAAATAAAAAGTTTGGTAATCTATTTCAGAATGACCAAACTGGAAATACATTTTTTTTTTTCTTTCAGACTAGTATCACGACAATAATTCTTAAGTATCTGAGATCACAAATTGGTAGGAGGCTTGAAGCCATTCGACCCTCGTTACAGTCTCACAGGCTTGAACTGGTGTAAACCAACTCGACCTCGATTGTATAGTTTGATACAACAAGAATCTGAATCATGCACTCATATAGATTATCATTTTTAGTTTAGAAAGAGAGAGAGAGAGAGAGAGAGAGAGAGAGAGAGAGAGAGAGAGAGAGAGAGAGAGAGAGAGATTAACTAAGGCCTTTTCAAATAATTTTTCGTTTGTTAGCAATAAACTGAAGAAAAAAAGTGTTTCATTTTCTTCCCCAATCTCAAGTATAACGATATGACCACCTACTTGGAAAAATTCTATGGAGTACCGCAGACAGGCCATGACTGAACACTGGGAGCGTAGTACAATCAGGGTAATTGCTATGTGATATCTACATATAAAGACCATTTAGTGGCCACTCTTTTCTTGCTTCTGTCCATACTAACACAGTGTCACCCTTACCTTACGCCACTCTTGCCTTAATTCTCTTTGCAATCTTGCTTGCTTCCCTCCTATCCCCTACCCTGTCTTCGTATTTACCCATATAAAGGTGGGGGCTGAGGAACGATGCTTCCTTATGATGGTGAGGCAAAAGAATGTGCTACCAGTATGTCAATTGTTCTTAGTTTTTCCTGTACTCCTTTTGCTCTAACTTGGTCTAAAACAGCCAAAACAGCATAAACAGATTAACACAAGCATATTATGCTACTAACGAATAAGTGCCATGGAAACGATGTATTGCCATAATAGTAACCTATTTTTCCACTAAATTACGTGAAATAAGCTGCAAAAGGGCAAAAATCTGGTCAGGCTGAAGTGAAAGGACTATAGTCTTGACCCTGTTTATCCTCAATCATTCCTCTCATTCCTTGGTTCCCACGCACCGCCTCCTTGACTTACTAACCTTTTCTTTTCCTTTGTCCCTCCTTTGCCTCACCTGTTTCCTGAGTAATCCCTTCTAAATTATGCTACTACGTCTTCCTTCCTTCTGTCCTTCAGTGTCCTAATCCCTATCTTGCTTCAACGCTTCCCGACTCTTGTGCTAACTTGAATCTGAATCGAATTTATTTACTCCTTTCTTGACTCCTTTTCGTTCTCCTTTTTCATCTGTCTTGTGTTCCTTCTCATCCCTGTCTTGCCTCATCACTTCTTTTCTTCTCTCCTTAACTCCTCAATTTATTCCTTTAGTTTCCACACATCTAACTTTCTCTTCTTCATTCCCTCTCCCCCCAATTCTGCCGAAACTTTATACTTATGTTCTTCATCTTTACCTAGCATCAATCATCCTTCCCTCATTCCTACCCTGTAGGCTATCATCCCCTTCTTGCCCCGCGACCCTCCCCCACCACCACATTTATTACCCCTCTCAAAATTGATACATCTATAATGCAGCCAAAAAATAAATTAAAAACGTTTCTGGTAAAAAAGAAAAACTCGGACAAAGTCTTGGCTAAAATGATCAGCTATTAAGGTGACAATAATAGCCCAGTTCACTCCACAATAAACCCGACATTTATATTTTTAACGTATTAATTTTAGCACTTTAGCTGAGTATATCAGGTTTAGTATATGTTCATAACATATATGCATATATCATCAATGTGCTGTCACGAGCCAAACTTTAGTCCCCTGCCCGTCTTGTGTCAGTCATTCTGCATTTTTCATTTTCATCTCGAACGCTATACTTTCTTTCCTTCTGCTACTCCTGTGTTCTGTGTGTCATTAGTGCTAACACGTCCAATATTCTCATGACACCCTCTGTCGTTACAAGTGGTGGTGAAGTGTCAGTGAACCTTTGATTGTGATTGTACACCGTATATCTGGACAGCGGAAGCCTATGCTCCGGCCTTCCAATCCCCAGTGCAGAAATAAGTGCGGCGGGTGGAGAGTAATGGACAGGAAGATGGTGGGGCATGATGATGGAAATATACTCTTTGAAACTGAGCATTATTATTCAGTCACTCATGTGCCATAATTGCTGGTAATTCAGTGGGGTGCAAAATTTGAGTGTCGTGGACAGATACGAGTGGGCAGGTTAGGTTGGGAAGGTAGCAGATGGCGGGACACAGCAAGGGATATTGTGTGTACTTTTGCTTTACGACCCTTATCAACAAGAAACAGAATTAGATACAGCTGTTATAGACTTCTCTGAAGCAAACACACTTGAAAGCACAATACGGTCTTTGTTTCCTTTCCTACAGTACACTTTTACTATGTCCTCTCTTTTTATAATCTCACCTCATATATTTTCCTTTCGCTCCCCTTCTCCAGTTGGTGTTCCCTTTGTCTCCCTCTCTCTTGTTATCCTGGTTTCTCTCCTTTCCTTCCCTGTTATACTTCTCACCCCCTTTCTCTGGTTATTGTTCCAATCCAAGCTCCATGCCTCTCACTGTTATCCATATCCTCAATAATTTTGTGCATCTGCTTCCCCTTGCTGCAGCTCGCAGTCACTGAATCTTTTCTGGATAACAAGACAGAACCAGAGAGAGAGAGAGAGAGAGAGAGAGAGAGAGAGAGAGAGAGAGAGAGCAGGTGGAAACTGAAATGTGGTAGTGTTCTTTGCACGACAGGGAGAGGATTTAAAGAAAAGAAAAAGGGGTAGCGAATACTAAAAAAAAGAAAAGGACAAAAGAAACTCCGAATAAAAGTGGGAGAAAAGAGAGAAAATGGATAGCAAGGAATAAAACGGAATAAGAGACAGACTCAGGGTGTGATCCTGTTTGTAAGGGTTAGCGAAGCAGCTGGAGAGGGACGCCTTTTTTTCGGTGGCACCGGCAGGACATGATTGATTATGTTTCCCTGAGCCCCTTTCCCATCCCTTAGAAGGAAGATATTTGGTTCTGTGAGAAAGGCAGCTTCATTCTGCACTCATCGGGTTCTCGTTTAGATATCCCTGAGTCCATTGCAATAATAACAACGTTAGGACAAGTGCAGATGGAGGAGAGAGAATTAATGTTGAAGGGCAGGTGGAGTAAAGTATCAATATTATTTTTGATGTTTTTGAGTTTGAAAGTTTTAGGTGAAAGGAGAAAGGAATTGCGAACACCTAATGATGAAATGAGCCATAATTACATTGTGTGAAAGGTCTGCAAGAAAGGAAGGAGAGAGAAAAATAAAAGCACGGTAGATAGAAACGGTAACTAAAACTTGGGAAAGAGTCATACTATGAGTTGGAGGAAAGAAGGAGAGGAAAGCGAACAGATATTGTAAAGGAGAGATAGGTTACAGATATTGTTTTAAATACGCCAGTGTTTAAGAGAACTGTACGAAAGAAAAGAGGAACAACAACAAGTTTAAGAAGGAGCACTCAGTGCAACACCCGCGCCTACCAACTGGTCCAAGGACTCAGTATTTTACTTGCTCTGGGACTTTGTCCTTTGGCAGATTACTGTCAAAATCTATTTCATTCTTGCCTACCCCAAAACCCTTCCATCATCTTTGATTTAAATCAGATCAAAACAATGTGAGTTGACTTTGCCCAGTGACCAAACTCTTTCTCATATCCTTGTAATTCTGGCCTCAGTTTGCTTGTTCTCAAAGACGAATATCTGTTTCCTTGTTTTAACCCAAACCATTCCACAGTTTAGCCTACATCGGACAAACACTGTTTAAGTTGACCTTACTATGAGACTTTGACTTTTGATCTATTGCTCTTAAAAACTGGACTATTTTGCTCAAATACAGACACACACAGGTCTATATTTGGTCTTGCCTTGTGCCCTTGATCTTTGATTAAGTGTTTCCATAATGAAATCTCCTTCTCGTTGCCTAATTCATAACAACTCCACAAAAAATGGCTCAAATCAGCACAAAACTGTTTGAGTTGACCTTTTCCTGTAACACTGACCTTTGACTAAATGTTTTCAAATTGAATCCATCCATTATTGCCTTACCTTCAACCCTTCCACAAAGTTTGATCTATGTAGGATGGAAACTGTTCAAGTACCTTTCCCTCTGACCTTGACCTTCAATCAATTGTCAGGGAAAAAAAAAATGTTTTACTGAATGACTCACCCTCAGCGTTTCCACCGAGTTTATCTAAATCGGAATAAAAACCGTTACATTTATTCTGTTAACGATGAAATATGCCGATCAAATTATGACATTGCTAGGTTATTTTGACCATTGAGTGAGCGCCTGGAAATTGAATCACTTCATTCTTGCTTCACCTTTAATCATTCCCCCAAATTTAGTCAAAATTAACTAAAAACAATTGAAGTTGAGTTTACAAGATGAATATTTAACCCAGACCTGTGACCTTGACCTTTGACATTCTGTTTTCAAAAAACAATTTTCTTCATGGGCTGCTCCCAACCCTTACACCAAGATTGATGAAAAATCAATTAAAAGTAATGGGTTATTTTAACACACACACACACACACACACACACACACACACACACACACACCTGAATACTTGGTCTTGCTTTGGAGTGTAGGTGTAAAGATGATTTGAGAGACCGACTTACAGTATTTCAAAGCTCAAAAGTATATATATATATATATCATCATCATCATCCGTTTGAGTATCCACTGCAGGACCGGCCTATCCCGACCAAAGTCGGGACGATACAGCCAATGTATCTCTATCAAGTGGCTTAGGCTGTCTAGTAGAGATTGTATGTAGTGTGTGAAGTGTTTGTAAGTGTATCTGTAGTGTTGTAGTGGCTTTGGATGCGTGTGTAATCTGTGAACCAAGTGTAATCTGCCTGAGCAAGTCAACTGGGTGCAAGCATACTTTATAGTAAGCGACACTGGTTCAACCACAGCACCCCTTGTGTCCGCCAATACAGTACGTGGCCAGGTGAACACTCAGAAAGTTTATTACCCTGGCGGGGCGCGAACCCTGGTTCACCTGTGTACGAAACGCACACTCTACCACTGTACCACAGGGGCTCCATATATATATATATATATATATATATATATATATATATATAGAGAGAGAGAGAGTACATAGAGAGAGAGAGAGAGAGAGAGAGAGAGAGAGAGAGAGAGAGAGAGAGAGAGAGAGAGAGAGAGAGAGAGAGAGATAATAAAAACAAGGAGGACTGAAGAGGAAATATAAGTGAAAGATATAGACTTGAAACTCGCTCAGTGAGTTAGTGTGACAAGACTTTACTAAAGGAGAATTGGAGAAGTTGAGCAAATATATTAGGGAACCAACAGAAGCTTAACGAGTTCAAAAGAAAATGCCAAATTGCAAGGTAGTAAAAAATATAGGAAATAAAATTAATTAGAGTAAAAAAGAATACAAAAGAGGCATTTAAAAATGCAATGAAAGTAACTTCTTATTTAAAGTCTGCTTTTTTAAAATGAGAGTTCAGAGCAATGGAGAATGGGATAATTCAGACTTAAGTGGAGTGAATGGCATTATATAAGGAAAACAACATACATCAGCCATAAAAATAAATAAATAAATAAATAGATCCACGATTGTACGCTACTATGGATAAATTATTCTGCCATTGTACATGAGAAACCAAGTCAGCCCCTTCAACCAGACGATATTTCTTAAAGTTTATTCTTGTTACTACTAGACAGTTTTATTATGATTTAGAGAAAACCCTAATCGTGAAGGGGACACCAGAAAATCACTCGTAGGATGAAAGATGTCTGATGTTAACAGGGATAGTACATTATATGCGTCCTTGGGCTGAAGGCGTTAAAAATAAATGCGAGTTAGTTTACAACTGACAAGGAAAAATAGGTTTAAGGGCAAGAAACAAAAGTATAGCAATATTCACAGAAACAAACTTGGGTTCGTCTGAATATTAAGTCTGGTGTTTTACAAGAGACTTCAGAGTAAAGGAGAACGAACTATTTTGTGCTCGTGTGGGAAGAGAGAAACGGGAAGGGCAGACGACAAAAGTAGAAACCTGGAAACACGTAAACTTATGCTGCTGGGCAAACACAGAGACTTGTTTGTGGTCACTACAATGTCTTTTGAACTGCACACTAAGTGTTGTGAATACAGGTTGTTTATGACGGATGAAGGAAAGGAAAGGAAAGGAAAGGAAAGGAAATTGGGAGAACAGAGAACATAGTATGAGAGAGAGAGAGAGAGAGAGAGAGAGAGAGAGAGAGAGAGAGAGAGAGAGAGAGAGAGAGAGAGAGAGAGAGAGAGAGAGAATTTATACTGCTCTAGATGTGTTAGACGATCTTTTTTTTTTAAGTGGGTAAGATTTTCAGTGGCACCGTTTCTGTATGAGAACTACTAGAAATAGAAGAGGGAGAATAAATACAAACATATGCATATTCACAAAGAAACCGATGCTTTGGAAACATTTAATAGCCTCATTTCTATCCGATTTACATAACAGGAATCGAAGGTAGGTGTTCACCTCATCACTACAAGGAGCCTTTGATGTATCTATAGGCAAGATCTTTAATCTCGGAAAGGGTGGCCACGAACCAATCGCCTCCATGGCAACCTGCCCTCCGCCGTTAGGAAGCCCTCCTTCCAGTTCCCCCCACCTTCACTCATGTAGTCTCAGTCCTAAGATAAAATCGTACATCAATAAAAAGACGGCTGAAGAGTCACACTATCGTGACCATGAAATAGGATACAAAAACCCACACTGGCAGACGAAAAAAGATGTATTCCAAACAGTTTCGGCGACAGCTGTCGCCCTCTTCAGTGGATCTACAGACCACTCTTGGTCTGTAGATCCACTGAAGAGGGCGACAGCTGTCGCCGAAACTGTTTGGAATACATCTTTTTTCGTCTGCCAGTGTGGGTTTTTGTATCCTATCAATAAAAAGAATAGAAAATGAAAGGCGTCTCTGTACTGGAAGGGTTAATGGAGGTACACGCTAGGCCATTCTCAGGTGAACTCAATCATCTCATAGGAAGCAGAAATAATATAAAAGGCGTTATTATACTGGACGAGTTAATGGAGGTATTCTTCAGGCCTGTTCTAAGTTGAACACAGTCGTCGACCAGGAAAAACGAATATATCATAGGCCATATCGTATTCAAAATATTAACCCTTTCACTCCTTGACGTATTTAATATTATATGAAGCTCTTTGTTGCAAGAGATTACAGAACTGTATCTAAAAAAATCTGAAGATATCGGGGATAAACCATTAAAGCACATCACCGAATGGATGGGGTTTGAGATAGTGTGTGGATGCGAAGTATACGGTAGGAGAAAGAACAGAATGATAGAACAAAAGCAGAAATATATAATCCAGTACAAACTCTATTGTGAATACTTTAGCTAACCTCACTGCATGATAATAGAAGTGTAATGAAAATATTAATGCTAACAAGGGCTGTGAGAAAGGAAAGAGAACACAGAGCCAATACTGGAAGAACCATGAACGTGAAAACAGACAACTAATTTCTGCTCTTAATATAATGATACTTTCAGGGCGTGAGAAAACCTGATTATCTTTTTCTTTTCTCACTTAAATCACCCTCTGGACTGACCATCAAAACCCTACTAATTTTAGTTAGAATCAGAAAAATACTTGCTCTCTCTCTCTCTCTCTCTCTCTCTCTGACACACACACACACACACACACGTGCTGAATGAAACATAACACCCGCCGTCGCTCTCCATGCATGAATGTGATAAACAATAACTTGGGGCGTGTTGCAATTAGTTCAGACAGATTTATCAATTGCTCAGTGAATGCCTACACTCTTAAGCTCTTCTATCTTTTGCTGAAGTGAATTAAAGAGTCTATAGTGGGCCAAATACGAACAGGCGAGCCCGTCCGGTGGCCTGAAGAGGCCGGCCTCAACGAACAATGCTGTGCCCATACACAATTCAAGCTTGATTCACACTATACCAGCACGTAAACGGACCGTAACCTGACCTTCACCTGACAGTCACCGGACAACAACAGCACGTTCATTCACACTGCACTGTCTGATCTCCAGCAGTACAGTCGCAGTACAGTCCTGTTCATGTGCCCGGAAGGATCGTAGCTCTAAAGCGGGCAATACATGCACAGGCGAGCCCGTCCAGTGGCCTGAAGAGGTCGGCCTCAAAGACCAATGCTGTGCCCACACACTATTCAGTCGGCCTCACGTCTCCAGCTCAGTTGCAAACGAAACACCATGGCTTGAGGGTGGCCATGGATGACCCGCTGCCCACAGGTGACCTGGAGCTGTAATACTATTGTTGCTGTTGCCACGGCCTATATTCCATATAACAGAAAGAGGAGGGAAAAAAAAGGACCAAATGGGCAAAAGATTGGTTGACGAGAAGGAGTACATTGTCCCAGCTGACTGTTGAAAGAACTGAGACCGTCTCCACTCCCAGAACTGAGAGCGTCTCCACTCCCGCACAACTGACACAAGACTGACGTTTGACAGCCTGTGGTACTCCACACATGCTCAGTTTGCCTGAACCTGACCGAAGCCAAACCACAAAAATCTGTCTGTGACAGATCCTAGGACGAACATTGAGGCCGCCTGCACAGGCGCCTGTTCCCTACCCACACACTCCCAGGTTTGCCTGAATGGGCCGGCCTCTTCAGGCCACTGAATGGGCTTGCCTGTGTGTGTATCACCCGCTTAAGGTGGATATGTTTGAAAATTTTAGTACAAGTGCCTTGGTAGTAATGGCTCTCCTTTTAAAGGAGGTAGAAGAAGAGAATCAAAGAATGAAAAGAACAAAACAAAAAAGACTCTGGGTGCACAAATCATTTAAGAAAAGAAAAACAGAAGGAGAGTGTTTTACACTATAAAGAACTGCATGATGATGAGCTAAAATTTCATCAGTGCTTCAGAACATTGAAGTATCAGTTTAATGAGTCACTAACTTTAAGTGAGGAGGCTACCAGTAAAAGGAACACTTCCTTTCGGGAGGCAATAACACCAAAAGAATAGTTGCTGTTTTGTTTAAGGTAACTTCATTATGAAATATTCATTTCCATGTTTCAAAAGTAACTTCTCCAAGAATGACTCATGAGTCAAAAAGAATATTTATTGCACTCGTTTAACCCGAAGCGTCCCCTCGACATATGAGTGCATTGCAACATTTTGCATTTGCCAGTCCCATCGACGTACTGGTACGCCGTGCAATTGCAAAGTGCAAAATTTGCACAATTTTCAAAATTCGCGCCAGATTTTTGGTACGTAGGGTCGCTAGACCTTCCCCTACCTGCCACCAGGCGGGGACACTAGGTGACCCCGCGCGACCCACGCTCACCCTCGGCTTGGTCACTCACCTGTTAGCAACAGTCCTGCTCAGAAATGGCGCATAAAGGTCTCTCAGAGGAGGAAATCGAAGCCGCACTGGATGCCTTTACAGGCGACAGTGATTCCCCACTGGACGACAAGGTTGTGGACAAGGATTATGGCAGCCAGAGGAGGTGAAAAGCAGCAGCAGTGACGAGGAAGTCCCATCCCCCAGGAAGCAGCGCTACATGACTTATCGTGCTGCTAGAGAGGGCCAGCCTCCACAAAAACAACATGCAACATCCTCTCGGCAGCCCCAACATGATGTGGAGCCAGATTTCGAAGACAAGGACAAAGACAAGGATGAGGACGGAGCCGTGGGACGTGCTGCCACGTGGTACGGCCGAGAAATAATCACTCATCATGGCCCCGAACGCACACCACTTCATACAAGCAGGTATGGGCCTTGTCTTTTGTTTGGGAAGGTCGGAAGTGGCGTGGAGGGAGAGGGAAGTGAAAAGGGAAGTGCAAGGAGGAGTATTGAAAGTGAGAGTGGCGGGAGTGAGTCATAGCTTTCCCCTGGAGGTGTGAGGCGGCGGGAAGTATCACGTGGGCGAGCGAGGGTGCGTGATGAATCACGTGGTGTTGTGATGGAGGGGGAAGGTGGGGAGGAACCACTCCCCAGCACGTCATATGCTCCCCAATATTCACAGACTTCATCCCCACAGCCACCTAATGTTTCACAAGGCCGTAAGGGTAAGGGAAAGGGAAAGGGTAAAGGCCGAGGGAAGAGGAGTGCGAGTGGGGAAGCCCTCCACACTCCTCCTCCCCAACCTCCCCCACCAGCATCTCCCCACCCAGACGAAGGCGACGATGGGGACGATGGGGACGAAGGATTTGTGAGTTGGAATTGGGAGGATGGGAGTGATTTTTTCCCCCATCATTCACCCCTTCACTGAGGAGGGGAGTGCTGGCTGTACTGCTCCAGGTATTCACCCAAATTCCACCAGGCTGGTTTTTTTCCACATTTTTTTCAGTGAGGCTTTTGTGGAGGAAATAGTGGACTAGACAAACCGTTTCGCTAGCAGCCAGCGTCGTGAGAGTGAAAGACTGGGCACAAGGAGCAGGCATTCTATCAAATATGATTACCCTGTCTCCTTTTCAGAAATGTTCTTATTTTTTGCCCTAGTACTTTTGATGCGTATAGTATGAAAGAACAGAATTCCGGCATACTGGACAAGGGACCCTGTTATGCTCACACCAGTATTTGGCCAAGTCATGAGCCGTAATTGCTTTCAACAGATTCTCATTCGCCTCCACTTTTACGATGCTGATGATCCTGCAAATGCGAATGACACATATAAGATGAGGCGAATTAGGTTGGTCTTTGATCACCTAAGGGAAACATTTCATTCCTCATTTTATCCCTATAGAGACGTCGTCATAGACGAGAGTCTCATGTTGTGGAGAGGCAATATTTCATTTCGGCAGTACATACCCAGCAAAAAGTACCATTTTGGGTTCAAGATCTTTGTTTTGTGCACCGGTGTACAAGACATAGTCTTGTACACCGGTGCACAGACAGACATAATAGAAGATCGGAGTATTGGACTGTCTGGAGCAGTGGTAAAGACAATGATAGAAGACTACCTTCATCGTGGTTACGTCCTTTACCTGGACAACTGGTACACTAGCCCTCTTCTCGCTTGTTATCTACACAGGCATGACACTGGAATCTGTGGTACCATCGAGGTGAACTGGCGTCACATGGTCAAGGTGAGGCGGAAACTTGATAGAAATGAGGTTGTCTTCTTCCAGGCCAACAATATACTTGCAACAGTGTGGAACCACAATCGAGAAGTCAGCCTCTTGTCCACGGTTCACCACCCCTTGATGTACCGTACAGAGTCCGTGGATTACAGAAGCGAGAACAGGCACCACATATGGAAACCTTAGTGTGTCCTCGATTACAACATCAACATGCATCTGGTGGACCAGTCAGACTCCATGATATCCACCGTCGAGTGTGCCACGACCACGATGAAGTGGTATAAAAAGCTCTTTTTTCAGTTGCTAGATATAACTGCCCTGAATTGCCACCACCTGCACTCCATGACAACAGGAATTCAGGAAACCTTTGAAGGGTTTGTGAGGGAGCTAACACGAGAGATTTTTGCCCGGTATGTGGTTGAAAGGCCCCAACACAGCACAAGCACTGCACCTACCGCCCAAACTCCCCTGAGAATATCAGCCTGCCATTTCCCCACTTCTATACCTCCACAGCCAAATAGAACTAGGGCCCAACGCAGGTGTCATGTGTGTAGCAATTCCCGTGTGAGACCCACCATTCAGAGAAAAGACACCCGCTATGAGTGCATTGAGTGTGACCTGGGTCTCTGCATTCACCCCTGTTTTAGTATCACACCTTGATGCACTTCTGATATGGTGTGAATGCGATATGACGCTGATACTCAGAAATAAATGCGACAAACAGACGCTCAGTGTAATTATAAGGCCCGTAGATCTGTAAATAGTACTATGTAAGTGGAAACGGGTGTCATATAAGTGGAAAATTATTATGTAAGTGTATAAATATGATCTAAGTGGAAACATACCTAGCGAGGGTATTTTGATGCAATAATCTGATGCTCAATGGAATAAATAAGACCCGTAAATATGTAATTATTAGTATGAAGAATGCAAACGGGTGTAATATTTGTTGCAATATTTGTAAGTGCTGAAATTTTTTCTAAGTCAAAATATTCCTAGCAAGTGTATATAAGTGCGATTTTCTGACGCTCATTGGAATAAATAAGGCCCGTATATATGTAAATAGGAGTATACAAGTTGAAACGGGTGTGATATAAGTGGGAAATTAGTATGTAAGTGTATGAGTGATATCTTAGTCGAAACATTGATTGCGAGGGTATTTTGGTGCGATATTCTGACACTCAGTTGAATAAATAAGGCCCGTAAATATATATTGTGCAGTATTGGGTGTAAACGGCTGTAATGTAAGTGGGGAAGTTGAAACACGAGTATCCCTGCTTGTCGTACGAGGCGACTAAAAGGGTTGGTGGTGGGTTAGTGCCCCACCCCGTAAAAAGAACTAACTAAAAAAGCAAATAAAGCGCCTCGGACCCGGACGGACCATACGTTGACGACTAAGGAACGGACAAAGGACATTCTGAGAGTAGGAACGTGGAATGTGAGAGGAGTGAATGATGAAGTGAAAGAGAGAGAGATTGTCCAGGTGCTTGAGGATGCAAAAGTGGATATATGTGGATTGACTGAAACTAAATGGAAAGGTGAAAGGATGAGAGAATGGGAATACGGTGTAGGTATATGTGCGGGAGTCAGTGAGAATGAGAGGGGAAGAGAGGGAGTATGTCTGATGATAAGCAAGAAGTGGAAGGAGAATATAAGAGAGTATGGAACAGTGGGTGCAAGGATTGTATGGGTGAGGATGAAAGTAGGTATACAAGCATGGGCGATTGTATGTGTGTATGCTCCAACAGAGGATCGAGTGGCAAGAGTGAAAGATGAGTTTTGGGCGAGAGTAGAAGCATGTATGGACAAGTTTGAGAGGAGCGAGAGAGTGCTGTTGATTGGAGACATGAATGGCAAAGTCGGGAATGTACGAGTGGATGGAGTGGTTGGTCAGTGGGGTGTGCCAGCAGAAGTAGATGGGAATGGTAGTGCTTTGGTGGACATCTGTGCTGGTAAGGGGTTGGCAATAGCCAACACCTACTTTCGTCATAAGATGATCCACCGGTATACATGGAGAGTAATGAGGAGGATGGATGGTGAACTTGTTGAACGAAAGGCAATGATAGACTACGTGTGTGTGGATGAGCGAATGAGAAGACAAGTGTTGGATGCAAGGGTGTGGAGAGGGTGGGGGAATGGAGTCTCGGACCATCACTTAGTGATGGCCAAGGTAGAGCTGCAAAGAAAGTGGTTGAGGAGGCGAAGGGGAAGACAGGAGGAAACAGCTCCTGTGAGAAGAGTGGAGAAATTGCAAGATAGTGAGAAGAGGACAGAGTATAAGAGCATAGTGGAAGAAAGATTGGGAAGGTATGAGTTAGAGCAGATGGAAGGGGTGGAAGACGTATGTAAGATATTCACGGAAGAGATAAGCGCAGCGTGTGAGGTGGTTTGTGGAGTGAGGAGGAGATGCAAGGGTGTGCAAGGGACAGCATGGTGGAATGATGAGGTGAAACGAGCTGTGGAACAAAAGAATAAGGCATATGGTGAATGGTTGGCGAGTAGAGGTAGGGGAGAAGATGAGAGAGAGAAGAGAGAGGTATATGTGAGCAGGAGAAGGGAGGTTAAGAGACTGGTGAAGGAGAGTAAGAAGAAAGTGGATGAAGAGTTTGGGAGGAATCTGAGTGTGAAATGGAGGGAGAGTAAGAAATTGTTTTGGAAGGAGGTAAAGAAAGTAAGGATGTGTGAAAGGGGAAATAGTAGGGGAGTGAAAGATAGGAATAATAGATTGTTGGTAGAGAAGAGAGAGAAATTGAGGAGATGGAAGGAGCACTTTGAGGATTTGTTGAATGTAGAGAGTGAGAGCAGTGTGAGTATAAGTGGTTGGGGAATGGCTGGGAGAAGAAGAGATGAGAGGAGGGAGGAAGAGATCAGTAGGTCGGAAGTAGTGGAAGCGATGAAGAAGATTAAGCTGGGAAAGGCCCCAGGAATTGATGGAGTATGTGGTGAAATGCTTAGGTATGGGGGTGAGATTGTTGTGGAGTGGATATGGAAGTTGTGTAGATTGGCTTGGGAAGAGGGAAGGGTTCCAAAGGACTGGAAATCAGGTATAATTGTTCCTCTGTACAAAGGAAAAGGGGAGAGAGAAGTATGTGGTAACCATAGGGGTATTTGCCTTCTTAGTGTGACTGGTAAAATATATGGTAGAATACTCATTGATAGGGTTAGGCATATGACAGAGGAGCTAGTTGGAGAAGAACAAGGGGGATTTAGGAAGGGAAAAGGGTGTGTAGATCAGATATTTGTTCTAAGATGTTTAGTGGAGAAGTATCTAGAGAAGGGAAGGAAAGTGTACGCTGCCTTCATGGACTTGGAGAAAGCTTATGACAGAATAGATAGGAAAGGTATGTGGAAGGTATTAAGAATATATGGAGTGGAGGGGAAATTGTTGAGTGCTGTGAAGAGTATGTACGAGGGAGCTAGGGCTACGGTGCGAGTGGATGGTGAGCTGAGTGAGTTCTTTGATCTCAATGTGGGACTGAAACAGGGGTGTGTAATGTCTCCATGGCTGTTTAATATATATATGGATGGGGTCGTAAAGGAGGTACAAGGTAGGGCAGTGGATGTGGGGGTGGCCCTAACGAATGAGGGTGAGATTTGGAAGCTTCCGGTGTTGCTGTTTGCTGATGATACAGTATTGTTGAGTGAAGATGAATGGGAGTTGCAAGGTTTGGTGAATGAATTTGGGACAGTGTGTAGGAGGAGGAAGCTGAAAGTTAATGTAAACAAAAGTAAAGTTATGGTGTTTGAGA
Organism: Coenobita brevimanus; assembly: GCF_032717465.1. Classification (NCBI taxonomy): domain Eukaryota; kingdom Metazoa; phylum Arthropoda; class Malacostraca; order Decapoda; family Coenobitidae; genus Coenobita; species Coenobita brevimanus. The sequence goes on from NC_136972.1 coordinate 17,356,943, forward strand.
GGAATGAAGTCACAGAGTGTGCAGTGAGGTTGGATGGTGAGGATATGGAGAATGTGAGTGCATTCAAGTACTTGGGTAGTGTGATGAGTAAGGATGGAACTTTGGGGGATGAAGTGCGTGAAAGGGTACAGCAGGGAAGGAAGGTTGTAGGCATGCTGAAAGCAGTGATGAGAAATAGGGAAGTGAGTATGGAAGTTAAGAAGTCTCTGCATGATGGTATTGTGATCCCTACCCTGACGTATGGAAGCGAGGCGTGGACCTTGCAAGAGGGGAACAAGTCAAGAGTGAGAGCAGTGGAAATGAGTTACTTGAGAGGAGCATGTGGAGTGACATGGAGGGACAGGTTGACGAATGAAGAAGTGAAGGAACGTTGTGGGGTAGATGTGGATGTGGTTGAAAAGATTAGGAGAAATACACTGAGGTGGTTTGGACATGTGGAGAGGATGGAGAGTGAAAGACTGACTAAGAGGGTGTATGTGGGTGAGGTGGAGGGAGGGAGAGGGAGGGGTAGACCGAGGATGAGGTGGAGGGATGGAGTTGAGAGGTATATGAGGGAGGGGGGGGTGAGTTGGGGGGAGGGTAGTCAAATGGTGGGTGACAGAGTGACTTGGAGGCGTTTTGTCTGCGGCCACCCTTTGCGGGATTAGGGCGTCGGGCTATAGATAGATAGATAGATAGATTTCGCTAAATGCCCTCGTAATGAATGAAAATACTTGAAAACATTTACAGTGGTGGTAGAAAGGTTCAATGTAAAGAAAATAATACTATGAAAGTGATAAAACAATATGGTATGATGATTTTTTTTTTTTTTTTTATGCGAGGAAGTAGGAACCAAAGGCCATGAGCCCGCAGTAACAGTTCCCTCCAAAAGAAAAACAAAACACACTAGAGAGCCAAATTCAAGATCCGATCATTTTGAGATGCCTGGACACACTGCGTTTGAAAGATCATAGGCAGCAGGAAATACAGGCAGAGGGAGACAGTTCCAGAGTTGACCTGTTGCATAAATGAAAGACTGGGAGTAACGGTTAACTCTAGCATTAGAGAGTTGGACAGAAAAGGGATGAGAGTTTACTGCCAGACGGGTGCTACGCGCCCGTCGTAGAGGTGGAGGAATGCAAGCAGACAGTTCAGAGGAGCAGTGACCATTAAAGTAGCGATAGAAAAGAGATAAAGATGCAACAGTGTGGTGATGAGACAGAGGTTGAAGGGAGTCAGTAAGAGGAGGAGAGTTAATGAGATGAAAAGCCTTTGACTCCACCCTATTGAGAAGAGCTGTATGTGGGGAGCCTTCCCACACATGAGAGTTGTACTCTACACAGAGGCGGATAAAACCCCTGTATAGAGTCAACAATTGTGCAGGGGTAAAGAAAGAGCGGAGTTGGCTTAGCACACCCAATCTCTTGGAAGCAGATTTTACAAGAGATGTAATATGATCTTTCCAAGATAAGTCCCGAGTAAATGAAACCCCAAGCATGTTCAAGGATGATGCAGGATTAAGATGAATATTATTAAACATTAGAGGGTATACCTATGGAAGATTTTGTCAGGTTGATAGGTGTAAGAACTGAGTCTTAGATGCATTAAAAACAACCAGATTATTTTTACCCCAGTCAGAGATACGAGCCAAGTCAGACATTAGGTGTGCCATAGCCTCATCCCTTGTTTGTTGAAGTAACTGTTGAGATAGTCATTGCGGGAACCGAATGGAAAGGTGAAGGGTGGAGTCATCAGCGTATGAGTGGATAGGGTTAGATGTACAGCTTAGAAGATCATTGATGAATAAAAGGAAGAGAGTTGGTGATAGGACAGAGCCCTGAGGAACACCACTGTTGATAGATCTAGGAGAAGAACAATGGCCATCTACAACAGCGGCTATACAACGACCAGAAAGGAAGCTAGTGATGAAGGCACAGATAGAAGGATAGAAAGCGTAGGAGGGCAGTTTGGAAATTAAAGATTTATGCCAGACTCGATCGAAAGCCTTTGAGATGTCAAGTGCAAAGGCAAAGCTTTTGCCAAAGTCTCGAAAGGAGGATGACCAGGAGTCTGAAAGGTAGGTGAGAAGATCGCCAGCGGAGCGTCCCTGACGGAACCCGTACTGACGATCGGAAAGAAGGTTGTGACAGGAAAGATGCCTTAAAATTTTTCTATTGAGGATTGACTAGAAAACTTTTGAAATAAAGGATGTTAAAGCAATTAGACGATAGTTGGAGGGTTGGGAGTGGTCACCCTTCTTTGGGACTGGCTGAATGAGAGCAAACTTCCAGCAAGAAGGGAAGGTACAAGTTGACAGACAAAGGCGAAAGAGTTTGCCTAGGCAGGGTGTAAGTACAGAAGCACAGTTCTTGAGAACAACAGGAGGGACCCCACCAGGCCCATATGCCTTGTTAGTACTGAGGCCAGTGATTGCAGAAAATACCTCAGCTGAAGAAATTTTAATGTCAGCCATGAGGAAGTCAGAGGGGGGAAGTGATGGAGGAACAGCACCGGAATCGTCTAAGGTGGAATTGGAGGAGAAAGTCTGTGCAAAGAGATCTGCTTTATCAGTAGAAGAAATAGCTACAGAACCATCAGAATAGAAAAGAGTAGGGAAGGATGATGAGGTAAAGTTGTTAGAAGGGTTTTAGGCAAGGTGCCAGAAGAAGCGGGAAGAATTCGAGTTAGAGAGTTGAGAGCATTTAGTATGGATGAGATTATTTTTAGCAGAGCAAAGAACAGACTTAGCACGATTCCGGGCAGAAACGTAAAGATGATGTGATTCAGGGGTGGGTTGGCTCCGGTACCTTTTGTAGGCCCTCTCCTTGTTGCAGACAGCATTAGAACAAGTGTGATTAAACCAAGGCTTTCTTGCTTTAGTCAAAGGATATGAGAAAGGAATATATGATTCCATGCCCCAGAGAATAACCTCCGTAATGCGCAAGGCACACTCAGATGGCTCACGGCCATGGAAGCAATAATCATTCCAGGGAAAATCAAAGAAGTACTACCTGAGGGCCTCCCAGTCCACGGCTCCAAAATGCCACAGACGACGTTTCCCTGGAGGGTCCACAGGCCGTACTGGAGTGATAGGACAGGTTAAGGTGATAAGGTTGTGATCGGAGGAGCCCAACGGAGAGAAAAGATTAACAGAGTAAGCAGAAGGATTAGTTGTGAGGAAGAGGTCAAGTATGTTGGAGCTCTCTCCAAGACGGTCAGGGATATGGGTAGGGTGCTGTACAAGCTGCTCTAGGTCATTAAGGATAGAAAAGATGTAGGCTTGTTCACCAGGTGGATCAGTGAAAGGAGAGGAGAGCCAAAGGTGGTGGTGAACATTGAAATCTCCTAGAATGGAGATTTCAGAGAGAGGAGAAATGGATAGAATGTGTTCCATCGTAGAAGTAAGATAGTCGAAGAATTTTTGATAGTCAGTAGAATTAGGGGATAAGTAAACAGCACAGATATATTTAGTCAGAGAATGACAGGAAAGCCGAAGCCAGAGTGTAGAGAATTCAGAAGAATCGAGTTCAGGAACACGAAAGCAAGATAAGTCGTTGCGTATATATACACAACAGCCACCTTTGGCTTTGAAATGAGTATAGAGAAAGTAGGAGGATACAGAAAAGGGTTTGCTGTCGGTTGCCTCAGACAGCTGAGTCTCAGTTAGAAAAAGAAGGTGAGGTTTAGAGGAGGAGAAGTGGTGCTCAACAGAGCGAAAGTTAGAGGAAAGGCCGCAAATGTTGCAGAAATGAAGATGAAGAGAGTCAGATAGTGGTTCCAGGCGCCTCGAGTCGTCACCGGGAGAGGGGCTGATAATACGAGTCATAGCAAGTGATCTGAGTAAGCAGATGTGCGCTATAGTTGTGCTACATGTCATTGTAATGAATGAAAACAACTGAAAACATTTACAAACAGTATAAAATGGTAAAATGGCATTGAAACAGTTGTATACACGTAGAAAAAATGATATGTTGATGGAAACAAGGAACTTAGCACATACCAGTAGCATGTTACCACTCTGACCTGACTCACTATGCTCGCACGAAGGTACAATGCTTATTTTTCATTTATATGTCTATGAAAACCATTATATTGTTATTCTTATTGTTTCTTAGTTCAAATTCAATAAATGTAGAGGTGTTGTTTGTGGTTTCTCCCAAAATTACCTACCACAGAAAACGTGAGCGACTCACACGTCAATGATAGAATATGATACCTGGCACGGGGGGTCTCACCTGTTCTGACCATTTATGGACCATGGTAAGCTCTTTCTTGGTGATTTTCCTTTGTTTCTCAACAAAAGCAGAAGTTTTAGCTAAAAAAAAAAATTTCCAAAATGGCTCAGGATTGGAGGGTGTCGGAGGTGTGAAAAAGCTTGGGACGTGACGGGTTAAGTTAAGTGATTTTAAAGTAAATTTTATGATTCATGTAATAAAGCAAAATGGCTCATGTTCATGTAATAAAACAAGAGCGCGATCTCAACTAAGGCAGCTCAGCTGCTGGTGCTGGTAGGTACCTGTGCCGGTCCCATGTTCACACTATCCAGCACGTACAGGATCAGGACCTGAATGTTACCAGACAGACAGAGCAAAATATTCTCGCCAAGAAACGTGACCGACAACTGCTGGTGACGGTCCGTGCAGGTGAGGTGCAGGTCCAGTGTAGTGTGAATGCAACAATGGTTATACCATTGAATCATATTTTGCCAGTCTGGTACGGTATGTTACGTGTCGGTGAAGTTACGTATAGTGTGAATCAGCTCTCAGTCAGCCTCACAACTCAGCTCAGTTGCAAGCGAAACGCCGTGGTGTGAGGGTGGCCATGGACGCTCCGCTGCCCACAGATGCCCTGGAGCTGTATGCTATTAGGGCTGTTGCTGCTGCCTATATTGCAAATAATAGTAAGAGGAGGAAAAAACGGACCAAATGGGCAAAAGATGAGGTGTAAATTGTCCCATCTGACGTCTTCAGTCCCGCACAACTGACACAAGAGTGACGCCTGATGGCCTGCGATAGTGGTACCCCACAAACGCTCAGTTTGCTAGAACCTGAAGAGAGCCTGACCACGAAAATCTGTCCACGACAGATCCCAGGACGACCGTTGAGGCCGCCTGCGCAGGTGCCTGCTCCCTACCCACACACGTCCAGGTTTGCCTGAATAGGCTGGCCTCTTCATGCCACCGGACAGGCTCGCCTGTGTGTGTATGGCCCGCTTATCATTGGATATGATATAAGACTAGATTTGTTCCAATCACTACAGGGTTAATGACAGTAGTATTAACACACTAAGGTACAAGTCACTCTCTGATGAATTTATTCCCTTAATGTTAATTGAAAATAAATATTAGATCCGTCTCTGTGATGAAAGTGTTAATGTTGCGAGTATCAACACTCTCGGGTTCGTAAGAGTCGCTCTCAGCTGGATAAAACCGTGTTTGGATGAATTAAAGAAATAGGAATTCATAAATATATTAGGTCTAATATCCTGATCATTCAAGAATGGTGTCTAAATGACAAAATTGGCAACGACTGTCATAAATTTGCGACAAGGACGTTTATGACACAATGGAAAGCAAACTGTCATGTTTTACCGCTTATCTTTTCTGTATCACCTCATGTATGTTCACGGTAGGACAAGCTCTTCTCTTCGGAGGAAGAATGATTGCTATATAATACCTTTCGTAATGCTGCCAAAGTGTGAGTTGGGAAGAGGCATCTGCAGGAGAGCAATACATGTGAAATATAGAAGTTGTTTCTATGTGTATGTGTGTAAAAGTTTTTATCATTATAAACTTATGGGGTGTGAGAATATACAAGCATATGTGAAGATTAACTATCATCGCTCAATGTAAATGATCGCTACAGATGGGATAATCCCATTACGAGAAATGAACCCGATAACCACTGACCCCATCTGTCTCCCAATATATCCATTCCCTAACAACAAGACACCAGCCAAATCGTTTTTGTGTAACATTCTAGAGATCCACTACAGCATGAATTGGGACACTGATAGAGAGAGGAGGGAAGGAAAGGGAGAATGGACAGCGTGGAAGGAAGTACAAAGGAGTACGAGGGAATGCAAAGAGCAACAGATCTATTTGGACCTTTCGTAACTGTTTGGTATAAGAATGATTACAACTAACAAATGTATTCCATCAATTAAAGACAAGGATAGGAAACAGGAAGGCTACCCTTCACCCACCAAATCCTTCAGTCAAAGCCGGCAGGAAATAGTGAGAAGGACCACCATGCAGCAAGAAAAAGCAGTCATGGAAATTTCATAGGAAAGAGAGAAAGGAACTTTTATTTAGCACTATCAGTCTGCGTGAACTAAAGAAACATTGTCAACAGTATTTATCAATGTTGTTCTTCGGGTTGTATCATCCAGGCTCTGAAAAAGTTTATATATATATATATATATATATATATATATATATATATATATATATATATATATATATATATATATATATATACTGTATATATACATATATAAATGGATAATAGATACATATAGATATACAGAAATTTATTACTGATGGGTAAACACACTTAGCTGGGGGTTATGACAGAGATACTTATCCAAGCGACCCTTAAAAGTTAGTACTGCATTACAGTTTACCACAGTGGAGGTCAATTTGTTCCATATATTTACAGCTATGTTAAAGAAGAAAGGCTTAGCTTCATGTGACTGAAATCGTTTGCCGATTATTTTATGCCCAATGCCTCGAGTATAATTCATACGGGCGATCAACTATGAAGTATTTATTGATTGCTACATTATTGTGCAACCTGCGTTTAGCAAGGGTAAAGAGGTTCAGGGTTTCTAAACGCTCCTCCTATGGTTTATCTCTCAGTCTAGATATAATTTTGGGCAATCTTTGTTGCTGTCTCTCAAGCTTCTCTGTCATTTTGTAATAATGTAACCATAACTGGAAACAATACTCCGAGTGTGGACGTGCTAAATAATTATCCAAGGTGAAGATATTTTCTGACATGCAGACAAATAGAAACAGGGAGAGAAAGAGGATGGGAAAGAGAGGAAAGAAGTAGAAAGGTAGTTTGATTTTAGTGGTCTGTTTTGGAAGGAGGAATGAGAGACATGTTCGGTAGTGATGGAAGGAGAGTGTGAGTGAGTTAAAGAAAAAAAGTAGGGTTGGAGAAAAGTTACAGGTAGGGTGAGAATAAACAGGTAGCAAGAAAGGCAAACTGATTTTACGTCGAATTCCACTGGCCTTCCCTGAATCCTTGTTAATTTCTTGTTTTGACTTCCCTTCATTTTTTCCTTTCTTCACGCATTTTATTTCCTTTTTTTCTCATTTTTGCTTCTATCTCAACTTCTATATTTTCATTTTACATTTTTCTATATTCCTCTTTTCTGGTTAATTTCTACACCTTTTATCACGGCGGAAAAAAAAAAAAAAATCAAATTGCCTTGGTCTGTGTGGACTGGCCGTTATGCCAACATTTATTGATTACTGCCATCATCATCATCATCATCATCATCATCATCATCTTTATGTTATGTTCATTTCCGCTCTCTCTCTCTCTGTTTTCATTTTTTTTATTTATTTTTTTACTTTAGCTACATATTTCTATAATTTTTCACTTGTTTTTCATTTCATATATTTTTTTTTCTCTTCACCCATTTTAACCTCAACACTTTTTTTTTTTAACTTAAAACTTGACCTCTATTCTTTTCATTTTTCATTTTTTTTTTCTTGTCAGGCAAAACTGCCAACCAGCACATTGCTTTCGTCAAGTGGGATTGGCCGGGACACAAACACATTTATGCATAAACTGTGAAAGGGGAAGATAAAAGAGGTTGTCTGGGTGCTTGAGGGGGAGGTGGAAAGGAGGGCTGCGAGAGATAAGTAGGTGGGATGATAGAGATGAAGGGAGGAGAGAGAGAGAGAGAGAGAGAGAGAGAGAGAGAGAGAGAGAGAGAGAAAGAGAGAGAGAGAGATACAGCGGTGAAGACGGCGAAGGAAGAACATTAGAAGTGAGATAATGGAAAGAGATGGGAATTCGAAGAGATAAAAGGGAAGGGAAAGGAGAGCAGGAAAATTACAGATGAGAGGGAGTGGGACTGAGAGATGGAAGGGAATGCAGAAAGAAGAGAGGTGATGAGATAACAGAGAAAAAGATATGATGAGAATGAGCAATAGCACAAGCACGTTTTGGTAAAAATATCTTTGACATAATATGACGCATTTTTTCTGACTAATGTTCTATTTCCATTTAGCCGTAAATAAGGGAAACAACAAGCAATTCTGCAAGCAGTGTGAAAAGATGAATAGCATTCGATACAGAACTTTACTTATTTCCTTAAAATATAAACATAACATTGTGCAGCAAGTAACGTCAAAGCTAATTTCACATGATTTCTTAAAAAAAAGTTTTATGCTTATATTCCAGATATCTACAATGTGAATATTTTTATCTTTTTTCTGATGGAAAAATTTTAAGTGATCATTTATTTCCTTCACGCCTACCTAACCACTTAATACCGATGATGTAGATTAAATTTCAGCCAGACGATTTTATTCATCTTTCAGTGTGCATTTCCAGCTGAAAGGGTTAGGTATAGTCTTCATTAACCCCTCCACTACTGTAGGTCTGTCCGAAACAAAATAAAATTGTCTATAGTCGATTTGCTTTTATCTGAGGAAGACCTCTAACCCAGTCTGCCCAGATCTTGACCAGGTGACGTTAGCAGGAAGGTTGGGTTTTACTAGTAACCAAGGGGACTCATTTTTATATCAGTACTAAAGGTCACCGAATTTCATGCAGCCAAACTTAGCGTTACAGTTGTGGCAATGGTTCAGTTCCCAATACAGTAACCAGTATGAGGAATACAATAGGAAAATACGTCACCGGGAAGAAGGATTAACACCAATGTCATTTGGACCACAAAATCCTAACTCACATTATTTTTTTCTTCACCCGTTAGTGGACGAATTTACTTAACCCTGGCCTCCATATCAATGTGTGTGTGTGTGTGTGTGTGTGTGTGTGTGTGTGTGTGTGTTCCTGGGACTCTTTCCACTGTGATTCATCCTCTCCCAACTGTTTCTTGTCTTCCTTATCTTGCATTGCACTCTCCCTCCCTCCCCCCCTCTCTCTTTCTACCTATATATCTAAATTTCTATCTATCTATCTACCTGTCTATCTATCTATCTCTCAGTCTTGCTCACCAATGTTTCTCATTACAGTTCTTACCCTTTCTCAGCAGCTGCTTCATTTCAGACTGACTTTTTTTTTTTTCTCATAATTTCCTTTATTCTTTTAAGGTCTGAACTTCTTTCTTATCCGTTTCTTTCTTCATTCTTCTTCGTTTTTCTTTCGTTTTAGTTTTCTCCTCCTTCCTTCATAAATTTATCTGATTTCGGTGAGTCATGTTTATAAAAATGTTCTACCAAATTTCATTTACCCCGATTTCACGTCCAAGATTATCCGTTCACCCTCTCTCTCGCTCGTTTTCCCACTTTCTGTTAATAAATTCCTCCTTTTCATCTTCTCTCCATCCCTCCTATTACTTTAATTTATTTCAAAGTATTATTCTTATTTCCTATAGCTATTCGATATTTCCTCTGCACTGCTTTTACATCCGAAACTCTCTCTCTCTCTCTCTCTCTCTCTCTCTCTCTCTCTCTCTCTCTCTCTCTCTCTCTCTCTCTCTCTCTCTCTCTCTCTCTCTCTCTCTCTCTCTCTCTCTCTCTCTCTCTCTCTCTCATTAATAATTTTGGGGTTTCCCTTCTCTCTCTCTCTCTCTCTCTCTCTCTCTCTCTCTTTCTTATTAATAATTTTGGGGTTTCCCT
>NC_136972.1:17366844-17709344 GCF_032717465.1 Coenobita brevimanus
CTCCATCTTTTAAATATTTTATATTTTTATATAATATATATTTACATATCACTACATAATAAAACACATATTATCTTTAATTCTTTCTTCTTTCTATCTAACATATAAATATCTATACATTTTTTAATATATATATTTTTTTTATATAAAAATATTTTTATTCATATATCATATACTTTACTTCTTATTATATAAACTTCATTCTTTCTTTTTTACATATAAACTTCTTTCATTTCTGGATAAAACAAAATTATTGACATATATACATATACATATATACATATACATTAATATACATATACATATACATATACATATATACATATATACATATATATATATATATATATATATATATAAATTTATGTATGTATATATATTTATGAATAAAACAAATTGTAGTCACATCTCTTCTCAGATATCGTGCTGTTCCATTTCACTTATATATTTAACGTATATATGGGTTCGCCTATGATCCCATAAAATCATTTTCCATGCCGAAATAAGGGGAAATGCAACCTCTTCTATTTTTCCAAAGATTATGTGTACCAGGTTTGAAGTGACTTAGTGAAGAAATAAAGGAATATTACCCATGCTTACAGGAGTTTGGAAGAAAGAAAAAAAGACAGTGAGCTAAAACATGATCAGCATCACACGTGTTTACACCTTAATGCTCTGTGATACTAAGATGAGTTATTTTTTATTGCATTCTTGCAACTTCCACAGGATTTTTCGGAAAAAAAGGTGTCTTGTTTTCAAGAGGTTCGAAAAGTCTGTACTAAGATGACTGAAATCGTCTGGAGTTGGTGAGGATGAAACAGAAACAGATTTCACACAGACGGAGAGAGAAAGGTGGTAGCAATCAGAGCGATTGGTGGGTGGGTCAGGTAAGAGACCGAAGGGGACTCTGAACAGGGAATGTCGTAGAGAGTGAGAGTGAATCTTTGGGGACAATGTTGCTGGACGAGGACGCAAGTGTAGGGTAGATGAGTGTTTTTCAACCGTGTGGTGTAGTGTGGTGTGCTACGTTGCCAAGTTTTGCTTTGTAGTGTGGTGTAGTTTGATGTGTAATGCAGTGCAGTGTATTATAGCGTAGTGTGGTAGGGTTCTATGTGGTATAATATGTTGAATTTTGCGATGTGGTGTAGTGTAGTATACCGATTTTTTTATTTTTTATTACATGACGTAGTGTAGTGTAGAACAATGTTTACTGGCGGTATGCCTTAGAATAATGTAGTCTGCTTTACTGCCTTTCTGAGGTATGTAGTGTAGTGTTGTGTACAAAAGAGTACACGAAAACAAGCCTCAACAGATCTGTTGGCCTTTTCAAGGCTGTTTGTTATAGGGTTGGTGTAACTGGGTGAGAAGTGTATGAATCAAAGGCAAGGAGTGAGAGCCTTCCTGCTTTATTATTCTTGTCATTGACACATAAATTCCTTACCCACTATGGTGTAGTATGGTGTGGTGTGATGTGGTGTGGTGTGGTGTAACGTAGTGAGTTTGGAGATGTAGAGTTGTTTAATGTAGTGGAGCGTAATGTAATGTAGTGTGGAGCAGTGTACAGTAGCAATGAGTAGTGTAGCGTGAAATGATGTTGAAGTTTTTCCGATTTGGTGTTGTAGTATGTGGTGTGGTTCAGTGCCACTTTTCGTAGTAGTATGTGGTGTGGTGGTATGTGTAAAAGGGACATAGTAAAAGTGTTGCTTTGAGTATGAGCAGTTTCAGAACGCAAGGAGATGGAATGGACAGGGAGAGGCAATTCTTGAGTGTTAGTGAATGCAGGAGATGAGAGGGGAGAGGGAAGGAGAGGATAGGAACGGGAGAGGGGAGAGGGGAGGAGAGAACCGGAATAGGAGAGAGGAGGACAGAACCGGAACTGAAGAGGGAAGGAAAGGGACGGAACGAGAGAGGGAAAGGAGAGGAACTGGAGAGTGGATGACTGGGGAGAGGGATGAGGGGAGAAGGGGAAGAAGGTAGAAAGGGAGGATGAGAGGAAAAATGGGAGGAAAGGGCGAGCTGAGGCGAAAGGAGAAACGAAGGAGAAGGGGTAAGGGTTGGAGTGGAGAGGAAAGGGGGAATGGAAGGGAAGATTGTGCTCTCTAGTGTTGGTGGAGAAAGGAGGGGAAAATGGAGAGAAAAGGTGAAAGAAAGAAGAAGAAAGGTTGGAGGGGAGAAACGGAAAGAATATCTCTTATGGAAGATAAGATAGCTGTTATGCTAGGTGTTTTTAGGTCGACTTCTCGTCCTAGAACACCAGCTATAGAGCCGGGGTCCTCTTTCGAGACCGGAGCTAGAACACACAACGAGAAGAGCAGGACATAAAAACTCTGGACAACGACCTTACACGTGTGTTATCTCAACTACAACTGCCAGTATACAATATGAATGTGAGTTACACACAATACACTGTTCAATATCAAATGTACTAGACAGACTAGAGGGGTCTGACTAGTTTGTGTGGCGTTAGTATCACGCAGGATACTACCCAGTCGTAAGGGCACTAACGGACACTGTACACAAAGTGAGGGTAAGTTTCACACAGTCTGTTACTTGGGCTTGAGTACACAATCTGAATATAACTGTCTCGTCGTTTACTATGTGGTGGTTGGGGCACTAGTTAGACACAGTACACAATATGAATATAGAGACACACGGTACACTATGCAGTCAATAGAGCACTAGTCCGGCACTGTATAAAACACGAGCACTATTGTCACAATATACACTGGGCAGTCACTGTTACACTGGGGAGGCTGGAGGGCGTTGGCTCGCCTGCAGAAGCCGGGTGGCACCCAGGTGTTGGTCGGGTGTTGGAGGGGTCCCGTCTGGTGACCCTTCTCTTAAAGGCCATGGGACGACCCTCAAAGATGACATCGTCTTCTGTGGGCTGCGGCTGGCCGTGGTGAGAGGCCCTCTACTTGCGGGGCCTGGCTGTGTAGTCTGGTCCTCAGGGCTCGGGCCGAACAGCACGAGTAGGCGCGCTTGTCTGCACCCACCCTGGGGAGGAGGTAGCTGTTATCTAGGGCTGGGAAGGTCACGCCCCGGGGTTACAGGGGAGCCATGGGGAGTTCAGCATCTGTGGTCTCCCTCCCATCGGGCCGCTGTCAGAGCCGGGCTGCGGCATCTTCTCCAGCGGGAGTCTGTCAGCTGGTTGTCTTCCACCGGCGCCAGCTGGACTGCACACACTCCCGGGGACAGCAAGGGGCCTTGCCACACTTCTTCCAGGCGGGAAGGCTCCTCCTGGGGGCTGCCTCTGTGGAAGGATGAGGAGGAACGTCCCGTGAGCTGAGCAAGGGTCGTCCTCCGCCAGGGAAGTCTCAGAAAGTGACAGACTTTGGTGGTGGTATCTCTCCCTGCTGTGGCTAGAGGTCGTCGCCGAGGTCCCCTGGGCAACAGGGGGAGGGCAGCCAGAGGCCGTCCCTCCCCTATCGGTGTGGCTAGAGGCCGTCACCTGGGCCCAACTTCCTGACAGGACCGTGGGTGAGGTGCGGCTGGAGGCCATCACCTGACCACGGGTCCGGCTAGAGGCCATCACCAGTGTCCTGCAAGGGGAGTGACGTGCAGTTGAGGTGCGGGTGGAGGCCATCACCTGCCTACTGGTGCGGAGGCCATCAATGGTGTCTTACTCCCGGAGGCAGCTGCAGAAGGAGAGAGGGCATACCTTTCTCTGCCCAAGTCCGGCTGGAGGCTATGCAGGAGAGGGGGGGTTGGCAGCACTTGAGTGGCTAGAGGATGTCTCTATTATTGTGTGGCGACAGGCCTCCACTTGGCTCGTGCAGGTACAGGCCGTCACGTTGTACGTGTGGCTACAGGCCGTCACAGGGGTGCTGCAAGGGAATGAATATTCAGCCCCGCCCTGAACCTGTTGAGGACTGGTCCAGTTGGAGGGTAATGTACTCGGACTGCAACATTCCTGCTGAGTACATTCCGGGGAATAAGGGCGCATGGTAGTCTGAGACATTGGTCCATACTGCCTCGGCAACACGTGTGCCCTCAGAGCCCCTTCGTAGTCGCCACCTGAGCGGGGGTGTCGTCATGTCCCGGTGGTGCTCAGTTGCCAGGTCAGTATTTCAATAGCCTTTTTTCTAAGGAGAGGAGGAGTCCAGTACTAAATATCTAACAAAATCAGTGCAAAGCGGAAATTACGACACACACACACACACACACACACACACACACACACACACACACACACACACACACACACACACACACACACACACACACACACAGGAAAATTTTTCAAGTGAGAAACAGGAGAGACGGATTGAGAATGTCCATGTAAATCTGTGTATTGTTGAATTCATGTTGAAAATTTCACACTGAATCCCTCAATATCCATACTCTACCTCATCCCTTTTCAAGCTCGTCTAAATACGTTTTTCATTCTCCATTATCTCCCTTTGTCAAATCTGCCTCCCACTCCATATCGTTTTATATCTCCATCCACCCAGCTCTAATACATTTTCAAGCAGTTACTCTGAGGGAGTAGACTGGAGCACCAGTCGAACAGGGCGTTATTCTCAAGGTTGGTGGAAAGCTGGTGACAAGGAGAGTTGTAGCGCCTGTTTCATCTTCTGATCATCCCCTCTTGCTGAACTTTTGAATGTTTCCACAAAACAGAGAGTATGCTAGCATAATTTCCTGTACATTTTCACCAAACGGTCAACACCAAACTGCATACCCAATAAACAAAAACATCTCAATACCTAGCCTTGGAGTCCCCGGAGGCCGGGAGGGGGGGGGGGACTAAAAGCCTCCACAATCCGTCTCTCTCCCATGTGTCGACCACGTGAGATGTAGGGAACTATTTTCTGACTCTCTTTCTATTCACTTCTGCAACGTTTGTGGCCTTTCCGATAATATTCTCATCGTTTAACGCTGCCTTTCTTCCTCTACGCAGCATCTTTTCTTCCTCACTATGACTCAACTATCTGAGGTGACTGATACCAAACCCTTCTCCTTTTATTCCTTCTTTCCCGATTACCACTTCATAACCAAGGGTGGCAGCTGTGTGTATGTATACAACAACATATATTGCTCTTGTGTTCCTGAACTTGAATCTACTGAATTCTCAACTATTTGACTTCAGCTATCCTGCCATTCTCTGACTGAATATGTCTGTGCTGTGTACTTATTTCCCAGTTCTACTGATTTTGAAAAATTCTTTTACTTTCTTATAGGATGGAACACATTCTCTCCCGGGAATCTCCATTCTAGGTGATTTCAGTGTTCACAACCATAACCTTTGGCTCTCCTTTCCATTCACTGATCCACCTGGTGAATAAGCCTACATCCTTTCCATCCTTAATGACCTACAACAGCTTGTACAGCACCCTACCCGTATTCCTGACCGCCTTGGAGATAGTTCCAACATACCTGACCTCTTTCTTACAAGTAATCCTCCTGCTGACTGCCAGTTTTTTCTCTGCACTGGGGTCCCCTGATCACAAGCTTATCACTTTAACCTGTCCTATTTCTCCAGTTTGCCTGTTGATCTTTCCAAGAAGCAGCGACTGGGATAATTTGGAGCTTCTGAGCTTGATGCCCTCAGGCAGTACCTCTGTAGGCATAATATATTATAACACAATACTGAGTTTTTCTATTTGAAGGTTGAGTTGAAACATGAATGTGTCTTGTCTTCATGGTTGTTCAATCTGTATATGGATGGGTTTATAAATGAGATACATGGTAGGGCAGTGGATGTTGAAGTGGCCCTAATGAGAGAGGGTAGTGTTTGGAAACTCCCTGTACTGCTGTTTGCTCATGATACTGTGTTGTTAAGCGAAGACGAAGGGGAGCTGCAAGGCTTGGTGGATGAGTTTTGGAGAGTATGTAAGAAACGGAATATAAAGGTGAATGTAGGGAAGAGTTAAGTTATGGTCTTCGAGAGAGGTGAAGTCAGTGAATGTACAGTGAGGCTGGACGATGAGGAAATGGAAAATGTGAGTACGTTTAAGTACTTGGGTAGTGTGATGACTACAATCACTCCGCGCCAGACTACTCTCCTGAACTGCTACAACGGTAAACAACAGCGGTAAACGAACCGACTACGCTCAATTTGGCGACTTCACGCAATCACAAACAACAAGAAACAAACAAGCAAACAAAAACATGCAAAGCAGAGAGCAAGAGCTGGCGGAGCATCTACGCACCTTAACTTCGTCCCTAGGAGCGCCTAATCACCTCAACCACAACTCCACGATTACGAGAAACAATAGCTGCGATAAGTTACGTCTATCAACAACTCTACTAGTCTACAAGTTAATTTCAATAAGTAAAGAAAGTCAAACATACAAGCAGAAGAAACAAAGAAGGTGAGTGAAGTGACACCTGAGTAAAGCACAGCACAGCTGAACCTCCACCACCTACTCCACCAACCAACCATGACCCTGGCCAATTTTCCCTACCACCATCATCTCCACCACCAGGAGGAGGAATGAGAGTGTCGGCCCCAAATGTGATGGCCAAACGATGCTGACGTGTTGATCTTCAACAACAACACCTCCCTCACCACACCTCACACCAGGATTGTATCTCCTCTGCTGTTCTAGTGAGTTGCCTTACTCTAACCAAGGTTGTATTAGTTAACATTTCATCACTTACATAACTATCCATAATATACGGACACTTAGTTAAGGAACCAGGCAATTATATATTTATATATAGGAAGCCTCCGTGGTACAGTGGTAAAGTGTGCGTTTTCGTACACTGGAGAGCGAGGGTTCGCGCCCAGCCGGGGTACTTAACTTTGGAAGCGTTCTCCTGGCCATGTACTGCTTTGGCGGACACTAGGGGTGCTGTGGTTGAACCAGTGTCGCATACTGTAAAGTATGTATGCACCCAATTGCTTGTGCTGGCCGATTACACTTGGTTCACAGACTACACACACATCCAAAGCCACTACAACACTACAATCACACATACAAGCACTTCTCACCCTACATACAATCTCTACTAGACAGCCTAAGCCACTTGGTAGAGATACATTGGCTGTATTGTCCCTACTTCGATCGGGATAGGCCGGTCCTGCAGTGGATACTTAAACGGCTTATTATGATGATTATATATATATATATATATATATATATATATATATATATATATATATATATATATATATATATATCTATATATTTTGTGTGTGTGGAAATGAGATATTTGAGAGATGCATGTGGACTAACATGGAGAGACAGGCTGACAAATGAGGAAGTGAAGGAGTGGTGTGGTGTGGTGTGGATGTGGATGTGATAGGAAGCGTTAGGAGAAACACATTAAGGTGATTTGGCCATGTGGAGAGGATAGAGAGTGTGAGACTGATGAGGAGAGTGTATGTGAGTGAGGTGGAGGGAGGAAGAGGGAGGAGGAGGCCGAGGATGAGATGGAGGGATGGAGTGAAGAGGTATATGAGAGAGGGGTGTGTGAAGTGGGTGCAGGGCAGTGAAATGGCGGGGGACAGAGCGACTTGGAGGCGATTTTTTTGTGGCCACACCTTACGAGATTATGGCGTCTGGCAATATAAATATATATATATATATATATATATATATATATATATATATATATATATATATATATATTGTTACATAGCCTATGATTTCATCATCCTTTGTGTAATTTTAATGCACAGTATGCTGCATGTTTGATCACGAGCGTGTTCTGCCTCAGTCCCCCCCTTCTACCGTTATAGTAGAGCAAGTCGTCCTTTCTGTTGTTCAGAGCGGGATTGTCAGCTCTTTGTCCCCTATGGCTTCATTTGCGCATCCTTCTTACAAGTTGTATCAAGCTCTGCTGGCCCCTATATAATGAGTTCAGTCTCTACATTAATTGCCACTTAGATCTACTCCTCATTTTGTTCACATCTCTGTCCTCCCCTGTACAGTTATTATTGTGAGTGCTCAGGAAGTCTCCAACCATCTAGCAGCTGTGTGTAATTTGAGTATAACTGTTGTTGTATTTTTTCTTGTACTGTGTAGCATAAGGTTAATTCTTGGGCCTAGTAGGGTTTTTGTAATTTATGTAGGATTCATTTTGTCAGCCAGTTTTAATAATATTTTGTATCTGTAATAATTTATCTTGCATTAACTGAGCATTACCCAGTGTATTTTCACATTATCAGGGCTGACTTAGATATATTTACTCTTGCTAATTTCGTGTTAATAGAGGCTATTGCAGTTAACCATATATTTAACCTGTTTTTTTGCCATTACATTATCCTTATGAGTCCTGAATGTTTTGTTGTTAGTTTGTGCATTAAACTTTAACTTGTAATTTTACCTAACTCTTTTGTTTTGAACCTGGAACTTTACGGGACAGTAGTGATTTTTAGTATTCTCACTTAAAGTGTACATTATCTTTCGCTGTTCCATAACATAAATTTGGCGACCTCTCATCAGGATATTCAGGATATTATCATAAGGATATTGCTTGATATTTTGTGACTGTTACTTATTCATGATGTCTACTATTACTACACTTGATGAAGCCAAAGATTTTTTGTCAAATGTGCAAACAGTGTGTGATGTAGAAAACAGAACAAAGAATGAACTTAAGCTTGTTGCTCAACAATTGGGAATTGCTGTCCGCTCTCATCATTCTAAAGATCAAATTGTTGACATGATTAATGAAAGCTTGTTTAATGTAACTCCTCCAAATGAGCAAATGCAGATTGAAATAGCTAAGTTACAGCTAGCCATGCAGGAGGCTCGTGTGAAGGAAGCTGAATTTCAAGCACATGCTAAGGAGGCTGAGTCTCAGGCTAAGGAGGCTTGTGTTAAGGAGGCTGAATTTCAAGCAAATGCTAAGGAGGCAGAGTCTCAGGCTCGTATTCAGGAGGCACAGATACAGGCACAAATTGAACTTGCCAGGATTCAGGCAGACCATGAGTATCGCATGAAACAAGGTGGAACTGGATCATCTAGCTCTGATGATTTTGATGTGGCTAAAAATGTTAAACTTGTCCCTCCTTTTAATGAATCTGATTTAACAAAGTATTTTCAGTTGTTTGAGAGGGTAGCTACAGGTTTTAATTGGCCTAAGAAGTATTGGCCAGTACTCCTTCAAACTGTTCTCACCGGTAAAGCTCAAGTAACTTATGCATCTTTGCCTCAGGATCAGTCTGATAATTATGATGTAGTTAAGAGCTTGATTCTTAAGGCCTATGAGCTTGTTCCTGAAGCCTATAGAGTAAAATTTAGGACAACTTACATGCAAGATAAGCAATCCCATGTTGAGTATGCAAAAATCAAAGAAGATTTTTTAGAGCAGTGGTTAAATTCTAAGAATGTGGATTCTGATTTTGACAGATTTAAGCAGATGATTTTGCTGGAGGACTTCAAAAGGTGTATTTATAAAGATGTAAGCCTATATCTTGATGAGAAAAGAATAGATAATTTGTCTGATGCTGCAGTTTTAGCTGATGAGTATGTTCTCACTCACAAGAGATATTCTAGAGAAAAAGGGAAAGCTGAGAGTAAGTACGTTGCCTCTACTCAGAGTACAGGTAACAGGAAAGAGAATAAGGATGATGTTTCTCAGGAAGTAAATACCAGCTTCACCTCTAGATTTCAGAAAAGTAAATGTACTTATTGTAGTAAGCTTGGTCATACTACGGAGAGATGTTTCAGGAGACAGCGTGATGTGAACAAAAAGGAGTCTTTAAATATTCAGTCAATTGGTCTAGTGTCCACTCTTGAGAGTTCCCAGAATTCTTTAACTGAGTTAACTGAACCTGCTTTGAGGGGTAACTTAAATTCTCATGATGGAGCTCCTCTTTTGAGCAGTAACGTGGGTGACACTCTCAAGAGTTCATGTGCTAATTTCCTGTCTGATGGTTTTGTCAGTCCTCTGGACAGTAATGACAGGAAATCAGTTAAAATATATCGTGATACAGGTGCTTGCCAATCCCTTATGCTGACCAGTGTTCTAGGCTCCTATTTTAAATCCTCTGATGAAACTGTAATCTTACAAGGTGTAGGGAATAATTACTTCTCTGTCCCTCTGTGCAGAGTGAATTTAGAGTCTGGTTTTGTTAATGGTTCTGTTATGGTTGGGTTGGTTGAGACACTCCCAATGTCAGGTGTAACTTTCTTACTTGGAAATGATATTGGTGGAAGTCAAGTGTGTCCAGCTCCTCAG
The DNA here is from genome assembly GCF_032717465.1 of Coenobita brevimanus. NCBI lineage: Eukaryota > Metazoa > Arthropoda > Malacostraca > Decapoda > Coenobitidae > Coenobita > Coenobita brevimanus. Next base: position 17,376,982 of record NC_136972.1, read on the forward strand.
TTGTCTAGTGAGCCAGTGGCTGCGTCCCAGGATTGTGATGTCCCTGATGTGTTCCCTGCATGTGCTGTCACTAGGGCTAAGTCTAAAGTTACTGGTGATTTAGAGGATAATGATGATGATGATGTTATCCTAGCTGACACTTTTCTTGCTAATTTGGACCACTCACCAGATGAGGCAGTACCCCGTAGTGTTGATAATTTGTCTCGTCAAGAGTTGGTTGAGTTGCAGGTTGCTGACCCTGAGTTGAAAGGTCTAGCTAACTCTGCTTACAGTGAAGAAGAGTCAGCCGGTGCTTCTACTTGTTATTATGTAAAGTCAGGAGTACTTATGAGGAAGTGGAGACCCCCAACAGCATCAGCCGACTGTGAATGGGAGGTTGTACATCAAGTTGTCATCCCTCGTGTTTGTAGGCAGGATATCATTCGAGTGGCTCATGATTCCAGTTTGGCAGGACACCTTGGAGTGAGGAAGACTGTGGCACGCATTTTTGAAACACTTCTACTGGCCAGGTATCTTCAGGGATGTTTCCTGGTATTGTAAGTCTTGTCACACCTGTCAAGTTGTAGGGAAGTGTAATCAGACTGAAAAGGTTGCACCTCTAGTTCCCATTCCTCCTTTTGAGGCGCCTTTCACCCGTGTGTTGGTGGATATTGTGGGCCCTCTTCCTAAGACTTCTTCAGGATTTTCTTATGTGTTGACCATGATTGATATGGCTACTCGTTATCCTGAAGCCATTCCACTTAGAAACATCTCAGCAAAGAACGTGGTTAAGGAAATGCTAGGGTTCTTCACAAAGTTTGGTCTGCCCAAGGAGGTACAGTCAGACCGAGGAAGTAATTTCATGTCAAATGTTTTCAAGCAGTCTCTGAAAGAGTTGGGCATCACCCAGATCACGTCTTCAGCTTACCATCCCCAGACCCAAGGAGCGTTGGAGAGATATCATCAAACACTCAAATCGATGCTCAAGAAATACTATTTGGAACATCAGAAAGACTGGGATAAAGGTCTTCCATTCGTTGTGTTTGCTGCAAGAGAATCTCCAAATGAATCACTGGGCTTCTCACCTTTTGAACTACTGTTTGGCCATGAAGTAAGAGGACCCCTTAAGTTACTCAAGGAATGCTGGCTGTCGGAGGAAGATGACGTCAACCTGCTGGAGTATGTGATGAATTTCAAAGAACGGCTGTCCACTGCTTTACAGCTGGCGAGAGAGAATTTAGGAGCTGCTCAGGAGAAGATGAAGACTTGGTATGATAAGAAGTCCAGGTTACGCCACTTTCAACCAGGAGATCAGGTTTTGATTCTGCTACCAGTTCATGGGCAACCTCTTCAAGCCAAGTTTAGTGGCCCTTATTTCGTGGAGAAGAAACTCAGTGATGTCAGCTATGTCATCGCCACACCAGATCGTAGAAAGAGCAAGCAACTATGTCACATCAACATGCTAAAGTTATATCACAAGCGGGATGAAAATAATCCAGTCTGCACTGTAGCTGTTCCACCCGAGTCTGCAAGTGAAGCTCTCCCATGCAGTATGAGCCTGAGTGATAGTTTGGGGAAGAATCCTGATATCATGAATGATCTCCAGACTAAGCTTTCTCATCTACCTCCCAGGGAGGGGCGGGAGTTTTCGGCATTGCTGCGGGAGTGCCCGCAGGTGTTCCGTTCTACTCCAGGAAGAACCACTGTGTTGATGCATGATGTCGATGTTGGAGACGCAAAGCCAATTAAATTGCCTCCTTACCGTGTGAACCCAGTGAAAGTTCCTCTCATCCAGAAGGAGCTTGGCTACCTGTTGGACCACAAGATGATTGAGCCATGTCAGAGCGAGTGGAGTTCTCCTGTCACTTTGGTCCCTAAGCCAGGTGGGTCACAGCGGCTTTGCATCGACTACAGACGTGTTAATCAGATAACCAAAACAGACACTTACCCTCTCCCTCGTGTGGAAGATTGCATAGACAAGATCGGAAAGGCTAGGTACATAAATAAGTTTGATTTGTTAAAGGGATACTGGCAAGTACCTATGACTGAACGTGCTAGGGAGATCTCATGTTTTGTAACATTAGGAAAGACATTTGCATGTTCTGTAATGCCATGTACAGATTGTTTTAGAGTAATAAGAAATTTCCTTTGTAAATTTCTTTTTTCTTTGTGGGGAGGTGTTACATAGCCTATGATTTCATCATCCTTTGTGTAATTTTAACGCACAGTATGCTGCATGTTTGATCACGAGCGTGTTCTGCCTCAGTCCCCCCCTTCTACCGTTATAGTAGAGTAAGTCGTCCTTTCTGTTATTCAGTGCGGGATTGTCGACCGTTTGTCCCCATCGCTTCATTTGCGCGTCCTTATTACAAGTTGTATCAGGCTCTGCTGGCCCCTATATAATGAGCTCAGTCTCTGCATCATTGCCACTTAGATCTGCTCCTCACTTTGTTCACATCTCTGTCCTCCCCTATACAGATATTATTATTGTGAGTGCTCAAGAAATCTCCAACCATCTAGCAGCTGTGTGTAATTTGAGTATTACTGTTATTGCATTTTTTCTTGTACTGTATAGCATAAGTTTAATTTGTAGGCTTAGTGAAGTTTTTGTAATTCATGTATGGATCTTTATGTCAGTCATTTTTGATAATAGTTTGTATCTGTAATAATTTATCTGGCATTCACTGAGTATTATCTGGTATCTCATTTTATCAGGGCTGACTTAGATAAATTTATTCTTGCTAATTTCGTGTTAATAGAGGCTATTGCAGTGAACCATATATTTAACCTGTTTATTTGCCATTACATTATCTTTATGAGTTCTGAATGTTTTGTTGTTAGTTTGTGCATTAAACTTTAACTTGTAATTTTACCTAACTCTTTTGTTTTGAACCTGGAACTTTACGGGACAGTAGTGATTTTTAGCATTCTCTCTTAAAGTGTACATTATCTTTCTCTGTTCCGTAACAATATATATATATATATATATATATATATATATATATATATATATATATATATATATATATATATATATATATAGATATAGATATATAGATATAGATATATAGATATAGATATATATATATATATATATATATATATATATATATATATATATATATATATATATATATATATATATATATATATACTGTACACACATTCAAATCAACCTTTTTTTTTTTTTACTTTTATTTTATTGCTGTACACAAAATTTTCCTCACTAACAACACATTCCTCATTACTCACATACAAATCATTCTCCTTCGCACACTTAGCTCGCCTGGTTCGTTAGCCACCCACAGCGTTTTTCACTTTTCTCTAGTCGTGGGCATTTCGGATGAGAGGGTGTTTTCCATTTCTTTTCGGCTCAGTTTTGCCGCACTTCCTCTCTCCTTACAAGGTTTGAGGACACCTTTTTACTGTGTTTTCTTTAGGGTGTTGATTGCCTCTTGGGAGATGAGTGTGGTTGCAATGCAGTTTTTAGGAGAGTCTCTCTCTCTCTCTCTCTCTCTCTCTCTCTCTCTCTCTCTCTCTTGGGTCGTGATAAAATGACAAGCTTACAGGGGGTGTTATGTTGTGCAATATGTTTCTCTCTGTATGTCTTTCTCCTTTCCCTTTCCTCCCTTCCTGCCTCTCTCGTCTCTTCCGTTCTCTTTTCTTCCCCTCCTTTTTTTTTCCACCTCTTTCCCGTCCCCCCGTTCTATTCTCTTCCCTTTCCTTTCCTTCTCATCACTTTCCGTCCCTTCCATTCTCTTCTGTTCCCCTCCCTTCCCTTCCCTTCTCTTCCCTTCTTTTCCCTTCCCTCCTCCTCGCATCCCTTTCCTTGTCTTTTCTTTTCTTCTCTTCCCTAACCTTCCATTCCCTTCCTCTGCCTTCGTTTCTCCATTCTCTCTTCTTCCCTTCTCTTTTTCCCTTACTTTTCTTTTTCCTTCTTTTCTCTTCCTTTCCTCTCTCTCTTCTTTTCTTTTCTTTTCCTACCTCCCCTTCCTCTCTTCTCTTTTTTTCCTTTCCCCTCCCTTCCTTTCCCTTCCTCCCTTCCTTTCGTCTCTGCGATTTTATTCTAGGCCAACAGAAGTTTACCGCAATGACCCTCGTGTTGTGGACAGACATGATAAACAACCTTCACAAGTCTTACAGATCTGTCCTTGTTTGCTTTGCTCTCTCTCTCTCTCTCTCTCTCTCTCTCTCTCTCTCTCTCTCTCGCCCGAAGTTTCCAGGGTTTTACCATAACCATTCTGCTGCACATAACGCTGTTCCTTTGATGTGTTTCTCTGCAACCCCTCCTCATTAAGGCTTCAAGCTAATCCCTTCCGTGTCTGTTTACCCTTTGTCTCTCTACACCTTGCCCCTCTACACCTTTATATTCTGTCCATTTTTTTATCATCCCTCTCTCTCTCTCTCTCTCTCTCTCTCTCATTATTGTGTGTGAAGAATAGATGTGAAACAGGGCCAGTGAAGCAGGAAAGGATATATGAGTAAAGACGAGGCAGGTGAGGCAGGACAGAACAGGTGCAGCCAGACAGGATAGGTGAAGCAGGACAGGACAGGTGAAGACGGTCAGAACAGACGAGCCAGGACAGGACAGGAGACGCCAGGCACGACAGGTGAAGTAGGACAGGACAGGTAAGGCAGGACAGGGCAGGTGCGGCAGGACAGGACAGGTAAGGCAGGACAGGGCAGGTGAGGCAGAAAAGGACATGTGAGGCAGAACAGGATAGTGAGGCAAGACAGAACAGGCGAAAAAGGAGAGGCAGGACAGGAAAGGTGAGTCAGGACAGGACCGGTGAAGCAGAACAGGACAGGTGAAGCAGGACTTGACAGGAAGGACGTGACAGGGTAGGTGAGGCAGGGCAGGACAGGTGAGGCAGGACAGGGCAGGTGAGGCAGGTGAGGTGGTAATTAAAGATTTGGATTAATTGGCTGGGAGGGGGAAAGGAAAGAGTAGATGAGAAAGGGTTGGATGAAAAGAAGGAAAGGTAGAAAGGGAGAAAAAAAAATGGAGAAAAAGAACAGGGCACAGAGAACCGAGTGGAGGAAAAAAATAAGAAAAGGAAAGAAAATAATGGAGGAATAGAGGAGGAAAGTCTGAAGTAAGTGGAGGAAACAGAGAGAAAATGGAGGAAAAGAGGAGAGAGGAGAGAGGGATGGAGGAAAAGGAGGAAGAAATTTAGAAAATAGGAAAAATAATAAAGAAAAGTAGCGAGGAGAGAAATGCGTGAAGGAAAAGAAGGAAAAAGGGGGGGCAACGGATAGAAAGAAGTGGAGGAAAGAAGGAAGGACGGAAAATTATATGGAGGAAAAGAGAGAAAGTAGGAGAGAAGACTATGGAAGAAGAGAGAGAGAGAGAGAGAGAGAGAGAGAGAGAGAGAGTTTGAGGGAGGGAAAAATAGATAAAGGGAGAGGAGGAGGGAAGATAGAGGAAAATTGTTAGGAAACTGGAGACAGAAAAAGGAATGAAGGGAAAATGTAGGAACAGTCGAGAACAATGTGTAGCGAGGAGAAGTGGAGGGAACTGGAGGGAAGAACGATCGACAACTGAAGACGGTGGAGGAAACTAGAGAGGAAAGGGAGAAAGAAAAGGAAATGACGAGAAAAAAGGAGGGATGGAGGAAGAAAGGAGAGAAGGGGAAAAGGAAAATGGAGGAGCAGAGGAAGAGAAATATAGTATTCCAGTTTGATTCCAAATGACAGTCTGTCTGTCCTTGTTCTCTGTCTGTGGATATAGTTTTCTGTCTACCACTCTCTGTCCGTCTGTCTGTCTGGTTTTCTGTCTGTCTGCCTGTGTGTCTTAGTATGTTTTTATTTTCTCTATATATTTTTTTATCTATCTATCTGACTAAATATCTTTGTCTATTTATCTACCTATCTTTCAATATATCTCTCTGTCAACCCCCGGCCCGCAAGTTTGTTCTCTGAAAGTCGGCTGAAACTTGCTATTTCGCTTGTCAAATATTTCAGGCACCAGTTATAATCAAAATTTAGAGAGAGAGAGAGAGAGAGAGAGAGAGAGAGAGAGAGAGAGAATGTGCTTGTTAATATTTTTGTGTGTGTGTGTGTGTGTGTGTGTGTGTGTGTGTGTGTGTGTGTGTGTGTGTATGTTCCTATTTTAAGCTTGGATATATATTTAAACTCTGTATGTTAATACGAGAGAGAGAGAGAGAGAGAGAGAGAGAGAGAGAGAGAGAGAGAGAGAGAGAGAGAGAGAGAGAGAGAGAGAATGTGCTTGTTAATATATTTTTTTTTTTTGTGTGTGTGTGTATGTTCCTATTTTAAGCTTGGATATATATTTAAACTCTGTATGTTAATAAGAGAGAGAGAGAGAGAGAGAGAGAGAGAGAGAGAGAGAGAGAGAGAGAGAGAGAGAGAGAGAGAGAGAGAAGACTGGATATGTAATTATAAAAGCTGGATCTGGCTCTCCTCTGTGTGTGTGTGTGTGTGTGTGTGTGTGTGTGTGTGTGTGTGTGTGTGTGTGTGTGTGTGTGTGTGTGTGTTAAAATTCTCTACAGGGTATTAAGAGACTATTATTATTTTGTGAAAATCAGTGGGATATTTTAAAAATATACACCACACACCGCTATACTATCTAACTACCTGTCTGTCTACCTGCTTGCCTCTCTATCTATCTCATTGTATGTTATTCTATATCTATCTTTTTCTGTTCGTGTTTCTATCCTTCTAGGTACCTATCTATATCCATCTATCTATCCATCTATAATTAATTAGTTATCTATCTATCTGCCCATCTGTTGATCTATGTGTCTGACTGTATTTCTGGTCATCTACCTATCTACCTGCCCAATTACCTCTACAGAATGATCGTAACACCATTGATCATATCCTGTACAGTTTCAGGTTACATAACAATTCAGAAATACTTTAATTACATCAAATTATGCACACTTGTTGCAAAGTACTAGTATTATATCTTTAAAAAACTTTGAACTTTGCCTCTAGATATGCGTTAAATATGAATTACTCTCGGCATTGGCGGAATTATCATAAGTCATCACACCAGTGGTGATCTAAATTGCTTTTGTCAGTATTGTTATTCTTCACATTATTCTTATTATTCTTTCTTACAAAAAAGTAAATTGCTCGTGTTCACTCAGTTTCAAAGCAACCGCCATCATACTAGGCCATCTGAGCCTCCCCCCCCCCCAACTGGCGATGTCATATGACCCAGTATCAGCCAGTTTCCAGTACTGGTGTTATAGTTACATCTAAAAACTTATTCGCGGATTCATAGGAACCGATAAAGGTACGACTTGAAATTTTTGTGAAGCATGGCCAAGGCAGGGAGCAGGTCTGAAATGACTATGAGTCCATTTGGGGCAATAGTTTCTGAATCTCCAAGGAAGCAATGGAAAGTAGTTTGGGCTCCATCATTTTTGCTCTGCCAAGATTTTGTTGCTTTCACCTTAGCCATATGTGTTTGACAGTCTTCTAGAAGGGCCCTACTACACCAGCTCTTCACTTCGAAGTGTTCACTATATGAAGGGGGTTGAAATCACCAGGTCCAGTGATAGCTACAATGTTGGAACACTGTGGAATAAATCGGCCCCTGCAGTCAAACTGAAGATGAAATTTGATGACTTTGTCATGTGGTGAGTTATTAAAATTCCTAATGGTTATTTCCATTGTCTAGTTCTTCTTCTTCTTCTTCTTCTTATTATTATTATTATTATTATCATTGTTATTATTATCATTACTATTATATCTGTTGAATGCTAATGATGCAGTACTGCTTGCAAATACTGGACAAGAACTTGGTAGGCTAGTGCAGAGTTTTGCTGATGTCTGTGAGGGTCGTGCCTTGAGAGTAAATGTAGAAAAGAGTAGAGTGGTGGTTGTTGAGAGAGAAGGTGACTCCCAGTGCGATGTTACAGTGAGTGGAGAAAGACTGGAATTGGTGAGAGAGTTCAAATACCTAGGTACAGTGAGAGAAAAGTGAGGAAAATGTGCAAAAAAAAGTGGAATGACAAAAGGAAGAAAAGTATCTGGTGCCATGAAGGCCTTGATAAGAAACAGAGGCTTGAGTGTTGCAGCTGCACGAGGCTTACGTGAAGAAGAGTTAGTGCCAACTTTAACATACAGATGTGAGACTATGGTGTGGCATGAAAATGAAAAGTCAAGAGTAAGAGCAGTGGAGATGGGACGGCTGAGGAATGTATGTGGAGTACAAAGGGTGGATAGGATGCTGAATAATGTGATTCGTGAAAGATGCGGAGTGAGGAAGTCGGTGGACACCACAATCGAAGAGAGTGTACTGAGATGGTATGGTAATGTGGAGAGAATGGATAACAATAGAGTGGTGAAAAAGGTATATATGAGCGAATCTGAAGGAGTGAGGAAGCGATGAAGGCTCAGGAAAAGGTGGAGAGATATGGTGAATGACTGTGAGGAAGAGAGGTTTGGAAGTCGGTGAGGCTAGGGAAATAACAAGATATCGAGCTGGCTGAATGAATGTTGCGAGGAGAAGAGCATGATCAGGGATTTGGCACCCTTTTTTAACGTGGCAGCATGCGGATTGTCTGTCGGATACGCCTGTGTGAAGCTACAGAACGTGGTGGATGTTTTTGGCGTATCCAATAGAGCCAGGATTCCGGGGGCTTGAATGATGGGTGAATGGTAGCATGACCCATTGGACTGGGCAAATTTGGGCTGTCTGGACATTGCTACTCCTCACCCTGCCCTAGGGTGGGAAAGGGGGTCCGGATGACGATAATGATGATGATGATGATGATGATGAATATTATTACTGTGGTTGTTAATCTCCTTCTTTTTCTTCTTATACGTCATCTTTTTCTTCTTCTACATCTCCTTTTTCTTCCTACACTTTTTTTTTCTTCTAAGTCTTCTTATTCATCTTCTACATCGTCTCTTCTTTTCTTCTACGTCTCCTTTTTTTTCTTCTACATCTTCTTTTTCTTTCCCTGTACCTTCATTTCCTTCTTATTCTTAATCTTCTTGTACATCTTCGTTTTCTTTTTTTTTTTTCTGCATCTTTCTTTTTTTTCTTCATTTTCTTCTTGCACATCCTTTCCTTCTTTTCTTATTTCAGGTCGTCTTTCTTCTTCATCTTCATCTTCTTGTTCTGCATTTTCTAATTAATTATTATCACTATTTTTAATATACCGGGTACACACACACACACACACACACACACACACACACACACACACACACACATATATATATATATATATATATATATATATATATATATATACACAGTATATACATATATATATTGCCAGACGCCATAATCCAGTAAGGGGTGGCCATTTGACTTTGAGTTATTTGTTTTACGAAGAGGGGCACTAACCCTCCACCAACCCACTTGCTGACAAGTAGGGAGCACGTATGGTTTGGCTATATAGTTACCACCCAGCGTTGTAAATGGTTTCTTGGCTTACAGGAAACCATTTGGCTTGACACTCAATATAAAGCCACCTGTAAAGGAAAGAAAAGCAAGAAGAAGTGACAGGAAAGATGGGAGGAATAGGAAGAGAGGAGAGCAGGCACAGACAAAGAATGATAAAGGCTAAGGAAGAAGTAGGCAGCACTACATCAAGTGAGTGGATGATGGTTGCCACCACCTACCACTATATATATATATATATATATATATATATATATATATATATATATATATATATATATATATATATATATATATATATATATATTTTTTGGGGGGAGGTGGTGGCTCAATCGGTAGAGAGGTGGCCTGCAGTCCTACCGGACCCATGTTCAAATCCCCGCTGGGGCAGGATTTGAATTTCATAAAAGCAGGCTTTACCGATCCACCAGAAGACCAGCCGATATGTCGTAAAAATACCCCCGCTAATACCAATGCACCAGTCCCGTATGAGACAGCCCTAGCATGTGTTCAATATGGATGGTGGGTGCTAGCACCAAAGTGGTGACATGTAGTGGTGTATGGTATGTATGAGGACTACTGGGCCTTGGTAGTGGCGTGCGAAGCCTATGCACAGAGTCGGACATATCAAATAGAGAGAGAGAGAGAGAGAGAGAGGCTATATATGTTGTTGATGATGATGATGTTGTGCAAAAAAGACAAAATTAGCCGTGGCCAGCCTGTACAGTCCTACTTTCTAAGCTTACAGTATTCCAGACATCACCAGTACTATGATGGCAAATCGGTAAAATTACAGTATTTTTATTCAGTTTTCTTATTAATGTAAAAAAAAAAAAGACAGTCTTTACTTGACCTTTCTACAAAGTCAGAAAACTATGCATTCTTGAAAACAAAAATATTTTCGGTACAAAAATACATGTTAATAGTTAATATTTATTTTATAGTAAATACCGATAAAAGATAAATATAAAATTGTCAGGAATAGGTACCAAAAGTAGTATGATGGTTAACACACACACACACACACACACACACACACACACACACACACACACACACACACACACTAAGCTTAAAGGATCAAAGCTACGAACAAAGACTAGGAAAATTGAATCTACCAACACTACAGGAGAGAAGGAAAGGAGATATGGTATGAAATACATATCAGGGAATGAGAAAATAGACATAAATGAGTAGGCCTATATAACCTACGGGGAAGCATAAGCCAGAGGACACTGGGAAAAAATACATAAAAAGAGAGGCGATAAAGACGTAAGAAAAATCAAATGCCCAAACAGGGAAATAAATCAGTGGAATGCACTTACGAATGAAATAGTGTGTGCCAAAACTATTCATAAATTTAAGGATATGTGTGGTAAAAATGGTTTAATACACGGGAGAGTACGAGCTTGATTCGTTCCTACAAAGATACAATTAGGTAAGAACAGTTAAATAAGAACACATACATTCTCTCTCTCTCTCTCTCTCTCTCTTTCCCCATTAACAACATTACTACCTCATCCCCATAACTGCTTTTTGATCTTCAGTATTCCCATTTGCAAAGGCACTGATATTTTCGTCTTTTTTAATCCTCTGTCATAAAGTTATCTTTGCCGTTTATTTTTATTTTTTTATTTTTATTTTTTTGTCGCGAATTTTCTTTATTCCATCTTCTGATGAGGAAAGAGTGGAGGTGGTAGTGGTGATGATGACAAAGATGGTGTTGTTGTTGATGATGATGATGATGATGATGATGATGATGGTTCTCTTCTTCTTCTTCTTCTTCTCCTTCTTTTTCTTCTTCTTCTCTTTCTTCTTCTTCTTCTTATGTATGTGAATGAGGTGGAGGGGGGGAGAGGGAGGGGGAGGCCGAGGTTGAGATGGAGGGATGGAGTGGAGAGGTATATGGGAGAGGGGTGTGTGAGTTGGCAGCAGGGCGGTGAAATGGCGGGGGGCAGGGCGACGTGGAGGAGATTTGTTTGTGGCCACCCCGTACGGGATTGAGGTGTCTGGCAATAGATAGATTGTTATTATTATTATTATTATTTTATATTATTATTATTATTTTTATTATTATTATTTTTAATCATCCAGTTGTATTTTACCCAGTGATTATTATGTTCACTGAATATTTATTATATGGTAACGATGGTATTGACATTTGTTATTACACTACCTTGTTTCGATACTTTAATCAGTCAATCAGTTAGTGAATTAACCAGTTAATCAGCACTAATTACTACCTTTTATCAAAAGTCAAAAACCAAATAATCCCAAAATTCAACCATGGCAAAAGAAATGAAAAAAAGAAAATATGGAAAAATTAAAAATCTCGAAGCTCCACAATCACTAGCTTTCCACTTCTAATTCTTCCCATTACCAGACATTTCTCTCAACCAAAAAAAAAAGAAGATGCATATCACACTGAAGGTATCCATTAAGACTTTATCCCACTCTGCCAGTTGGAAAAATATGTCCTGAGCTGACTACATCTGTCAGGTGGGGCAAAAATATAACAATATAAAATACAATGAAATAAAATAAAGGTCTCTAGGCTCAACGAAACAAAAATTTGACGAGATCAAAACGTAATGACATTTTCCCGCTCTCGGCCACCAAGCTCTTTGACTAGCCTACCCTGTTTTCTCTCTCTCTCTTTTTTTTTTTTTTTTCCTTACCTGCCCCTTCTTGTGTGGCTGAGTCAGTGTTTGGCGTTTGAATAAGACGTGTTTGGAGTCTGAGTCAGTATTTGGTGTTTGAGTCAGTGTTTGTTGTTTGTGTCAGTGTTTGTTGTTTATGTCAGTGTTTGGTGTTTGTGTTGACAACTTTTAATGTTTATGATCGTGTTAGTTTCTGACCCATGTCAGTATTGCATCAGAAACACCACACGACACAGGAACCCATTCATTAAACCATTTCGGGTATCACTGCTGTGGTTACCCCGTGAAGTACGAGATGGAGCAGTGTGGAAATGGATGAAAGTGGAAGAGGTGAAGGTGAAGGAGAGAGATAAAACGAGTGGCCAAGATCAGTAAATCATTTTTGGGAGCCTCTTTGTTTACCACTCTAGATTTCCTTATCTACCCTCTCATACCCGAGTTGGAGAAATATGCCTTCACTATTTTTTCTATTATGTACGCAGCTGTCAGAGAGGCCTTTGTCACATGAAGAAGCAGATACGATCACTAAATCATTTTACATGTCAATCTGATTCTGGGCAGAATAACATCCCACCAATTTTTCATATACTACGCAGGAGCGTCCTTAACCCTCTCACGCATGGTAACTTTCGGTAAGCATTCTGGCTCACGATTTTATTCCACTCCCCTCTCCGACACCCCCACCCCCCCACGCCTACAGTTTGAAAACATTAATTATCGCCTTATTTTCGTCACCCAAACAAAGATATATTGCCATAAAACCTACATCATATTACTCGCCGATGTATGTTTTAGCCGACAAGCAAAAAAATATATATATATATATATAAATAGAAGTGCATTAGGCCGGTGTGAATAAATATTCTGGAACGTGACTCACTTCCCAACATCACAGCTCGAATATTTTCCAGCATACCAAAATTTCTTATTAAATGTTTAGAAAGAGAATTTCATCAGCTTCATAAAAAGCTTTGCGGCTTTTTTATACTATTTTTAGCTTTCGAGAAAACAGCTGAAAACTAAAAGTCATTTCCTACAGGTAAATGATTTTTTTATGCACGGAGCTCTACCACAAAAGTTTTCTCGCAGAGGTTACGTTTATATTTCATAATCTTGTGTAGAATTTCATGGGCATTCTCAGGGTATCTGTAGATATTTCATGCGCCTTGTAGTTTCCAAGTAAACTGCAAAAAAATACTGGTTACCCACGCCCATGCTGCACTTTCGCCACAGTAACCGTTAAATTCCCTCCTGTGTAACAAGAATGTTTTATCAAAGACATTACATTGTTATTTCGTGTCCATACTTAGAATTTACTGCACTTCATCATGTTTTTTTCAGGAAATCAATATGTCCAATACTTTTTGAGCAAATGGATGACAAAGGTAGAATACTTCTCCTCGCCTGCCAGCGAGAGGAGAAGTATACTACCTTTGTCGTCCATTATTTCATTATTTTACAATACTGTATAAAACTTAAAACACAAAGCATAGTGAAATTTTATTTTAGAATCTGTAAATTCATACTTCATATAGTGTGTCTTCCAATAAACACAGTATATTGATATTCACCCTCCCGTGCACGGTATGTTTTGGTAAGTATTCTGGCTGACAATTTTATTCCACCCCCTCTTTGCCAGTCTCCCCCCCGGGCCAATGAAAACATGTATTCTCGCCTTATTTTCGCCACCCAAACATATATATTGCCATAAAACCTGCGTCTTTTTATTTGCCGATGTTTGTTCTAGCCAGTAAGAAAAAAATATATGAATAAAAGTACACTAGGCTGGTGTGAATAAACGTTCTGGAATGTCACTCTCACCTCCCAACAGCACAGCTCGAATGTTTTCCATCATACAAAAAGATTTTATTAGATATTTACAAAGAATTTCATCGCTTTCTAATAAGTTTTGCGTTTTTTTGATACGATTTTTAGTTTTTGAGAAACTAGCTAAAAACTAAAAGTCATTTCCTACAGGTAACTGATTTTTTTATTCAAGGAGCTCTAGTGCAAAAGTTTTCTTGCAGAGGTTATGTTTGTATTTCATAATCTTGTGTAGCTATTCATGGGGATTCTCAGGGTATCTGCAGATTTTTCATGTGCCTCATAGTTTCCAAGTAAATCGTAAAACACTACTGGGTACCCATGCCCGTGCTGCACTTTCATCATTCCCCTACAGTGACCATCATATTCTCGCCTATGTAACCTCGATTTTTTTTTTTTAGATATTACATTGTTATTCTATGTACATACATAGAATTTTATGCGCTTTATCATCGTTCTATCAGGAAATCAATATGTCCGATACTTTTCGAGTAAATGGACGACAAAGGTAGAATACTTTTCCTTGCCCACAAGTGAGATAAAAACACTCTCTTCCCCTGCCTCACCCAACCTACATATTTTTGCTCGCTAGATTTAATTTCCTTTATGCAAATATACGTGTAAAATATCACAAGCTTTTGATACCACTTTCAGAAACTCGATACAACCACTAGTCTTTTTACTAGGTACTGTACTGAAGCTGAACTTTCGTCCATCTCATGCTGTTTGTGTATACGTAAAAAAGAATACTTATCTGTGTAAAGAATATAGAAATATAGAAATAGGTCAATATACGAATCAACAAAATACTAATAACTCACTTCCTCCAGAGGTGTTGAGCTCCTGGCAGGACCTTGAAGGTTTTGAAGATGAGTTATGTAGTGTGTGTGTGTGTGTGTGTGTGTGTGTGTGGTGTATTAATATCTCTCCTCCTTGCACTACGTTTACCTAGCACATGTGATGCACACAGTAGATTTCTCCACAAACACTCGCTGCACAACATACGTGTATTTCACACTAAACCACACACAATATAGCTCTGTCTGAGATTGGTACAATACCTTTTCACTGAAGTCTGTGGTTGTGTGGCGTATTTGTTGTCTCTGATCCTTGCACTAAGTATGTGGTAATTCAATTATTGCACACAATATTTCACTGTGAACACTCACTGCACTATTTTATACATATTCTTGTATTTCTCACTAAACCATATGCAATATAGCACTGTTTGAGACTGGTACAATACTTTTCACTGAAGTCTATGGTTGTGTGGCATATTTGTTGTCTCTGATCCTTGTGCTAGGTTTGCGTTAAGTCAGTCAATGCACACAAGATTTCTCGACAAACACTCGCTGCACTATTTTATACGCATATTTCACACTGAACTATACACACTATAAAATGCCATCACAATGATTCCATCCCTGCCTCCTCTATTATTCCCTTCCCTACTCTATGGCATACATGACCGCCTGTTCCCTTAGCGACTATGGTGTATCTCTATGGCGTACATAATGCCTGCTATGGTAGGTCAGTTATTTCACTAATCTAGGCACTAAATGTTTCACACAATATAGGTATTGGCTTCACTATAAATGTAAAATACATACATAATTTACAGGCTGGGAGAAGCAGAGTGGCAAACCCAGCTACAGCAAACCTGACTCTTGACTCTAGGCCTAACCACTGATAATGGGCCCCAATTCTTTACAAACAATTGTAATGCCATAATTTTAAGTATTAGCATAAGTTGGTATAAGTTAGTGTTGTAAGTGTAATCTTAGGTAAGGTTATAATTATTGTCTGTACAGTTCATATTTTAACTGTTAAGTTCTATATTTAAGTTTAGTCATAACTGATATTCATAATGTGGACATGATTCTGTTACTGTTAGTACTAAGTCAAGTATTGGTGTGAATATGATTAATTGTTATACATATGGACCAGCTCTTCTCCAACAAAGATGTATAACTATGAAATTTTACTAGAGATTAATAATTGTGAATGTCTTTCTTTGTATTCTGATCTAGAGATTTACCTGCTGAAGTCAATGGTATTCCTCTTTTGAACTATGCAGTGGTGACTGAGCGCTGTCTGAGGTAAGGTTGCTGATGATAATCATCATTTGTGAAGTGCAAAATTCATGTTACTGAGTCATGTTTACAGTCATGTAGGCATACGTAACTGACATGGGTAATAAAATTGTTCTGATTCCTAACTGATTTGGCTTCATTATGATTAAAGTTCCTGTATGCTTATTACAAAAATTTTAAGCATCGTAAGTCATTTATCTACGTATGTCAAGTGTAAATGTATATCTCGTATTCTTTGGAGATCCTCTCATTGGCTCAGTGGTAATGTGTGCGCGTATCAAGCACAAGGGCCCAAGATCGAATCTCAGCCAGGACAGTGATTAATTTGTTAAGTTTCAGTTTGGTTGTTATATAATATATCTATGTTCCATTGACAGAGTCACTTCACAGTATAGTCGAAAACACTATACAATCGCAATATTTCAATAATGGTTTCTGCCTCAGGCGGAAGGGGGAAAATGGAGGAGTTAAAGGGACGACTGATGCAGTGCTACCCTTCAGCTTGGCTGGTCGTGAGGTACTGAGGTTTACCGCTGTGCATTGTCTCATCAGAACAGTCACAGTGTTGCCAAGTATTTATGATGGACATGAGACTGGCATGTTAGAACGCACCAAATTTGACGCAAATTGGCCGAAAACTTAATTTTTGCCTTTTTTTCTGTTTTTTTTCACACGATTTGCATCAGTGTACATTTACAAGGAAACATCCATGGGACGCGAATCGCGTCATCGTGTGCAGGAGGGTGTTACCATGTTCTTGACAGAGTGGGTGTGACATACCTCATAGGAGAAGCTTAATACAGTGTTCTCCAATGACTGACCAACTCTGCCTTCTTAGCAACTCTTAACTGACTGAGAGTTAGGATATGTTAGCTTATAACTGGTAGCAGAAGCCACCTTTGTCTGTAATAGACTGTAGATTGTAATTAAGACAGAACACTGGCTTGTTAAGTCTAAGAAGGTGGAGTAAACTACTATGTAAGCATAAGGAACTAATAAAAACAGTCATTTTTTATCACTAGACACAGGATGTATTTCCCACTAGACACACAGTGTATCACTAGACACATTCGCTTTGATTACAAAATACACAGATGTAGCACCCATTTCACCTACTGGTTTACTTCTCCATACAGTACTTGGGTGTGGACTATATCACCAACGACTTTGCCTAGTTCCTCAAGCTGTGAGTACCTAGCTTCAAATTGTTGTAATTTGTTTAGGAAAAAGAAATACTTAATGTATACATCTGTGTTGTAAGTCCTTTTAATACCCTTTTTCTTTTAATCCTGGTGTTTCTGTATGTTCCAATGCAAAGTATGTTAGTTTTTTTGTGAGTTTCGCCCTACCTTTCTGGTGATTGATGATATGATAAAAGAGTGATGTAAGCTGACTTACTCTGCACTGTAATATACGTTCATAACAAATTTGGTGATCCTGCCGGATAGCTTAGTATTGGCAACCTTGGCCAGATACTTAGTGCTTACTCTTACCTAGTTAACCCATAATCAGTAATCATGAGCCTAATGAATGATAGTGATGTCAGAACATCAATGGATTCTAAGGCTTCTCGAACCTCAGTGAAAACACTCACAAGGCATGAGCTCATTTTGCTTTCCCAGGCCTTACCCCTAAAGTCCACCCGAAGTTTCCTTGAGAATTTCGAAAAACGCTTTTAGTTTGTTAAACTAGAAGCAAATACAAGAGATTTTTATCCCTGAACATTTTTGTTGTTGTTGTTGTTATTTGTACACCATTGCACGTCAATGACTTAGCACAGTCAGAGACTTTGGGCGACTTTCAATGGACCACGCTCCCAGCTGGCCTCTCATGGATGACTTTTAACACACCACACTCATCCCAGTCGGGCTCTCGTGGGTGACTTGATGCACCACATTCATCCCAGTTGGGCTCTCGTGGGCAAGTCTCAATGCATCATGTTGAACCCAACTGAGCTGTTGTAGGCCTTATCAGAAAACTTTGACCTTTTGCCAACCTTTATATCATTCATATTTAAGTTCCATTGGGTTGATTTGCAACTTACATCAGCTTTAAGCTATGATCAAGAATTCTTGCATAATCTTGTCTTTTTCTATTTTTAATGTAATTACCTTACTTTTTTTTATGCTATTTCGATATTATAAATAAACATTTTACCATGTAAGTATTTTTTCTTTTATCCATGGTAAGTTTTTGTTATTTTGCAGGTATTAATGAAGGAATATGTGAAAAGAATCTCTGTGTCAAAAATTTTAATACAAAACCACACTGGAGAGGAGTATAATAGTACATACAAAACCGATTGCCTATCAATCACCACCTCTTCTGAACATGACTACAGATTCTTGTAGAAAGTTATAATGTAGTTCCTCTCGTCTGATATACGCAAGGCGACTTTGCGTGCCTTGCACATCCATCGGGACCTGTGGATGGCTCCTTTTGGAGAACCGTGCATGCACGTCTAACGCATATTGATGTGATAGGGTATATACAGCTTCGTTGTATTCTGGTGTTCCTGGACACTCTGCACTGTAGCCCCTTGACCATGCCTGGGAAGTAGCACTGACACTTGGGAAAGGGATGCCCTGGTGAGCCTGGTTAAAGTCTCCTTCTTGTACTTGACTCTACTGGAGATATCCAGCCAGGACTCCTTCAGGGACATGGGGGGCACTTCCAAATCCTGGCAATGTCTTTTGTGGAGAACCCAGGCATTGCAGATGCAGAGGTCGAGAATGTAGTCAAACAGTGGTCTTGTACAGCTGCATCAGCATGTCATTATTGTAAATGCCACCACTGTACTTTGTAATGACATCAGGACATGGCACCTCCTTGTGGGTCTTGGGGACTCTGTCATAACATTTGACGTGGCCCATGGGCTTGATCCTTGCATCTGTTGAAAGGACAGTGACGACCTTGTTGTCTTTCCACCTTCCTACCAGGATGCCATTAGATGAACAGTAATCCAGAGTGCCTCTGGGTACTTCCTTCTTCTCCACATAGTTGGTCGTGGTCAAAGGGGGGAGGGGAGGTATCCAATGCGATCCTCCCAGGCGGTTCCCATGAATCTACAAACATACTGACTCCTCATGTATTCTGCCAATTCAAGGCTGGTAAAGAAATTGTCAGCATACACAGCAGAGTGCCTAGGGTCCTTCAGACTCTGTACAAGGGCGATGACAGTCTTGGAGCTGACTTTCATTTTCTCCTCCTCAGCCAGCTCTATATTGTGGCTCTCAAATGTCGTTTCACCCTGATACATAAGGATATCGTGGAGGAAGCCTTTGATGCTTGCATGGCAAAAGAGCTTGTATCTCCACTTGTCTGTCTTGCTTGCAATGTACTGCCTCAGGTTGCCTGCCATGCTCACTTTGTAGGCCATCATAACCTCATCAATGGAGTTATCTGGAGCAGATGGCACCTTCAGGAACTCTTTCGTGACGAAGGCGAAGACAGGGAGAATCTTGAAGAAACTGTCCTTGGAGTCCCTTGCTTGGTCATTGTCATTGAAGCACAAAGTTGCCCAGATCAGCTTCAACTGATTCTTTGACATGTATGCGGCCACTTGTGGCATCCTCGTCTTCGTGGCCCAGTAGTCGCTGATGTTAGGGAGGTGGATAACATCCATGTGGATCGCCAAAGCAATAAAGACTGCCGACTCGTTGGCATCAATCACGAAATTATTTTCAAGATTCCCCTGTCTTGCATAAAGGCTCATCTGGAAAACAATGTGATTGATGAGGTTCTTGTTGATGATGAGCGAGAAGTACTCGTATGGCTCTCGTATGAAAGAAGAGCTCTTGTGAATGTAATCTGGCAGGGGAGGGATGTTGATGTCCTCACCCTTCTTCCACTTCTGAATGCAGGGCCTCTTGCTTCGAGGCTGAACACCATCGTCCTCCTCTGCCTCATCCTCGTCCTTTCTTGAGGTGTCACAAGAATCAACGTAGCTGAAAAGAGACAAAAGCAGGTAAGCAAAAAGCTAGGTAAACATAAAGTAAGTAAAAGAAGTGGTTAGGAGAGCATAAATAAGGTATCAAAAAAATAAATAAAGTATGTATAACAAAAATTGGGTAAGTAGAACAGAAATAAATAACTATATCAGAAATAAGATAAGTATAGCAGAAATAAGGTAAGTATGACGGAAGTAAGGTAAGTATAACAGAAATAACATAAGAAAATCAATAAATGAATGAGGTGAATTCTCAGTCTATCCCCCTCCCCCATTTTATTATTTCCTCCATCTTCTCACTATTTCCTCCACTCCTACAAGTTTTTCCTAAACTGATACCATAATGATAATATTATGTACATACACACACACCATCTAGGTGATCTATCATGCCCAAAATTACGTGGCCAGGCATGTTATTATAATTTAAATGGTCAGCATAAGTATGCAAGACTTTAAAAGGACAGACAACTGTCACTAGTGATTCACACTAACCACAATTCGCTCTCAATGTCAACGGATATGCAAGGCCATCTTCATCGTTTAGGTCTTCATCCATACGAGTACTTGTGTCGAAATCAGGGTCGACAACATCATCGTCAGTTTCAACTTCAACATCACTATCAGCTCCCTGTACCTTGGCAATCCATCACTGACGAATCTCTCCCCCTCCCCCAGCCCGGCGGCCAAAAACTTGCTAGCACCCAACTGAAAAGAATGAAATATGAATCAGTCATCATATATAATTACCCTAATTATCAAAATAAGTAAAATAAGTATAATTACATAAATACAGTAAGCTAACCTGACACAAGGGGAAGGCGGTGGCTCAAACGGTGGAGAGGTGGCCTGCAGTCCTACCGGACCTAGGTTCAAAGTCCCACTGGGGCAGGGAACAGTTTAAGGATTTGAATTTCATAAAATCAGACTTTACTGATCTACCAGAAGATCCACCGACGTGTCGTAAAAATACCCCCGCTAATACCAATACACCAGTCCTGCGTGAGACGGCCCTAGCATGTATTCAATATGGACGATGGGTGCTAGCGCCTAAGTGGTGACATGTAGAGGTGTGTGATATGTAGGAGGACTACTGGGCCTTGGGAGCAGGCTGTGAAGCCTATGCCTAGAGTCAGACACTTAAAAAAATACAAAACTAAAATCAAATATATAGACACACACACACACACACACACACACACACACGCACACACACACACACACACACATATATATATATATATATATATATATATATATGCGGCTATCTCCAAAGAAAAAGGGATAGCCGAGACAGGAGAACACACTCTCAATTTACTCATCCACACACACACACACATACACACACACACACACACACACACACACACACACACACACACACACACACACACACACACATTTATTAGCATCTTAGCCCCAGGGGAAGAAAGGACAGACCCTCTCAGCAAAACACTGCACGAGGGTCAACTGCTCAGTGCAATCAGCGATATCCGCAGCAGGGACCGACAGCAGGGCTGGTTTACGCTTGGCACATCATAATGTACCCATTCCCTTACCAGCACCTGACCTGATCAGCTGGTCAGACCAAATCCAGGAGAATTTCCCCACAGGACCACATCACCATTTATTTATTCACAATTTCACTCCAGTCATTTCTATCATGCTCTACAGACATCCCTCTTGCGTTTAACGCACTCTTAACACTGTCTATCCATCCTATTTGTCGTCTTCCTCTCAGCTTTACACCTCTCACGTTTGCTTCAGTTATCTTTTCACCAGTAATTCTTCATCCATTCTCTCCATATGCCCAGATCAATGCAATACTTTCTGCTCAACTCCATCAGCCATCTCCTGCATAGCTCCAATTCTCTTTCACACTTCATCATTTCTCACTCGATCCATATACGTCACTCCACATACACTCCTCAGACACCTCATCTCCCTTACATTCAAACTTTCCCTTTCTGCTGCACCCAAATTCCATGTTACAGCCCCATATAATGAGGTGCACAACTCATGAAAACTTCTCATTACATCCATTCTAAGCTAACATCTAAACACTTTCTTTATTCCTCCCAGCAGCTTTCCTATTTCATTTATTCCAAGCTTCACTTCTACATCCATTCTTCCATCGACAGCAACATGTGGCCCTAGCTATTTAAAACTATATTCATCCTCCTACCACCTACCAATCTCATACACTTCATCACTTTACTCATATTCTCCTTTACTCTCAATTTCCTCCTTTTACACACCCTTCCAAACTCCTCTACCAACTGTCTTAATCTCTCTTCAGAATCAGCCACCAGTGCAGTATCATCCACAAACAGCAGATGATTCAGATTCCACTCTCTATCATCACCATTCACAAGACTCGAACCTTCATCTAACACTCTCCCATTCACCTGCCTTACAACATCATCGATATAAATATTAAACAACCAGGGCTACATCACACATCCCTGTCGCAGCCCCATTCTCATGGGAAACCAGTCACTTACAGCACTTCCCACTCTTACACATGCTCTACTATTTACATAACTTTTCACTCTTTTTAACAACTTACCATAAAGTCCATACAATCTCAGGTCAGAGTTGCTTGTTTGCCTGCTGTGTGTGAGCATAGTTATTTAGTAAGTTATGCATTAATTTTTATGCTCTTTTTCTCAATAATGTTTTATTTACGTGATTGTTAAGTTATGTAATTCAGTTTGTATGGTAAATAATTTACCATACAAATTCTTGCATGTCTTGGTTGTCTCCGAGTTGGCAACTGTGCTCTTTCTATGGAATACACCAGAACTGTGGAGAAGCAGATCATTCTCGAACAATGCAATGAGGAAGAGACTAGAGCAAGTTCAGTCGGTTTTCAGTTCAGTTTGAGTTTAGTGCAGTGTCAGTTTGTAGCCTATATTTTCAGTACTTGTGAAAAAGTGTGAAGTGTTGTCAAGCATTAAGTGTAATAACAGTGAAGTGTTGTCAAGCATTAAGTCTAACAGCAGTTAGTAAAGTTTGTATAGCTCCAGTGCTTGTCAGAATAGTGAAATGAAGCTGGAAAGCATTAAGTGGAATTATTTGGAAAATAAAGACTGAACTTTAAGAAGCCAGTGTTTATTTTCGCCTTAGCTGATCTTATGTGCTGTACATTGAAAGGCTGACCATAAGGATAACAACTCACTGGGCAACGTTCTTCCTGTACTGAAACACTGCTGTTGAAGCCTGCGGCAGTGTGGGGACACGGACGCAACACTGGTGTCAGGAGTGTGGTTTTCTAGATAGTGCTGCAATGGGTGTAATCTTTCGACATGGAAGGTGTGTAGGCAAAGTCTCAAGCTGGATGGGAAGAGGAAATATCCCAGGTGACGGTTGTGAAGTTATTACGGGCCCAAAGTGAAGAACACAAAGAGCTCAGAAACGAACTCAAAGGACAATTACAGGCACAAAAGATAGAACTTAAAGAACAGTTACAAGCATAAAGTGTACAACTGAAGGCCCAGAATGAAGGACAGAAAAAACTAAAGGAACAATTACATGCACAGAATGAAGGACAGAAAGAACTCAATGAACAACTACAAGCAGAAAATGAAGAAATCAAAGAACAATTGCATGCACAGAGGGAACACCTTCAAGAGGCATTACAGGAGCAACAAAGGGAATTACAACTAAGGATGCAAGGACGGAAAGATGCTATCAGGGGGGAAATGAAGGAAGAACAGGAACAACTGAAGGAGGAGGTATGCCCTGATCTGCGGCAGCAGAAGTATGAGGTAAGCACTGATGTAACCGAGTGCAAAAGAATGTAGACGACCAGTTGATGTCAATTAGTGAGGAAGTAGTGACGAAGTGCAAACAGCATGTGGACAACTAGCTGTAGATTAGTGTGGGAATAGTGATGGAGTGCAGACAGCATGTAGATAACCAGTTGAAGCATGTAGTTGATTATGTTAAAATAATTAGTGAGAAAATTGAGGCTGTACAGAAATACTGCACTGCTGAGCTTCAGGTTAGTGTACAGGGAGCATGTGAAAGGAATGGAACAGTGTATGGTGAATCTTGACGGATCCCAGGCATTTAACCCGTCACATCCCGAGCCTTTCCGCACCTATGACATCCCCCAGTCCCGAGCCTTTTTGGAAAATTTTTTTTTCTTCTAAAACTTCCGCTTAGGTCGAGAAACGATGGAAAATCCTGAAAAAAGTGGTCTCTGCGATCTATAAGTGGTCTCTACAGGTGCGGTTTCCCCCCGCAGGTATCGTATTCTGTAATGGGCTGGATATGCATTTACGTTTTCTGTGGTAAGGAATAATGGGGCAAACAACACACAACACCTCTACATTTATTGAATTTGAACTAATAAACAATAACAGTAACAATATAATGGATTTCAGACACATATATAGGAAAAATAAGCATTGTACCATCGCGCGAGCATAGCGAGTTAGGTCCGAGTCGTAACATGCTATATGCTAAGTTTCTGGTATGAGTCAACCTATCATTATTTCTACTTGTATACTTCTGTTTCAATGATAATTTACCAATTACAACTGTTTGTAAGTGTTTTCAGATGTTTTCATTCATTATGATGACATGCAGCATAAGTTTAGCGCACATCAGCTTAGTAAGCGCACTTGCTATGACTCGTATTTCAACATACCAAATTGTTTTATCACTTTCCAATTATTTTCCCATTTACATAGAACCTTTCCTCCACCACTGTGAAGGTTTTCAATTATTATCATTCATTACGAGGGCATTTAGCGATATGCTAGCGCCTATTCACGTAGCAACCACGATCTCAGACACTCGTGTTTCATCATCTACTTTATTTATTCACTCAAAATATATTTTCCCACTTACATTACACACGTTTACACCCCTAGAATGCACTGTACATACTTACTGGCATTATTTATTCAAGTGAGCGTGAGAATATCGCCTGAAAATACCCTCGCAAGGAATGTTTCGTCATACATAATACTCACACACTTATATACTAATTCACTCACACACTTATATACTAATTATTCACTTTATCACTTGCTGACTTTTATTTTGACTAATACGTGCCTTATTCATTCGACTAAGCGTCAGGAAATCTTATCTTTATAGACACGCTATGAATATTTGACTTAGAATATACATCATCATATACAATAATTTGAACTTATATTATACCCGTAATAATGTCACATAATAAGAAATATATAATAAGGGGCCGTATTTATTGCACTGAGCGACAGAATATCGAATCAAACAACCCTCTCTATGTAAGTTTCAACTTAGGGCAGATTTATATACTTACACCCAATGTTTTCACTTATGTTCTACCCGTAGGCACTTTATACTAATATTTGGCGATCCACATGACTGATATTTTCACAGAGCGTCTGTCTGTCGCATTTGCCTCATATTTTCAGCGTCCTTTCGCATTCACACCATGCTAAAAGCAACGTGTGATATTCACTAAAACATGGGTGAATACACAGACCCACGTCACACTGCACGCACTCATAGCGGGTGTCCTTCCTCTGTGTCGTGAGTCTCACCTGGGAATGACTGCAGACGTGACACCTGCGCTGGGGCCTAGGTCTGTTGGGCTGGGGCGGGATAGGAGTGGGGAAATGGCGGGCGGATATTCTCTGGGGAGTGTGGGTAATATGGGCAGTGCGGGGGCGCTGTTGGGGCCTTTCAACAGCATACTTTGCAAAGATTTCTCGTGTAAGCTCCCTCACAAACCCTTCAAAGGTTTCCTGAACTCCTGTGGTCATGGCGTGAAGGTGGTGGCAATTCAGAGCAGTGATATCTAGCAAGTGAAAGAACAGTTTTTTATACCACTTCATCGTGGTCCTGGCACACTCTACCGTCGATATCATGGAGTCTGACAGGTCCACGAGGCGCATGTTTATATTATAGTCCATGACACATTCAGGTTTCCAAACACGACGCCTGCTCTCGCTATGGTAATCAACAGAATCAGTACGGTGCATCAAGGGGCGGTGAACTGTGGACAAGAGGCTTACTTCTCTGTTGTGGTTCCACATTGTTGCAAGGATGTTGTTTGCTTTGAAGAAGACAACCTCACTCCTTGCAAGTTTCCGCCCTATCTTGACCATGTGACGCCGGTTCACCTTTACGGTTCCACAGACTCCCGTTTCATGTCTGTGAAGATAACGAGCGAGAAGAGGGCTAGTGTACCAGTTGTCGAGATAGAGAACGTGACCACGATGAAGGTAGTCTTGTATCATCGTCTTTACCACTGCTCCCGAAAGTCCTATACTTCGATCTTCTATTATGTCTGTCTGTGCACCGGTGTACAAGACTATGTCTTGCACGTATCCAGTCCTACAGTCACACATAACAAAGATCTTGAACCCAAAACGGTGCCTTTTGCTGGGTATATACTGTCTGAATGAAATATTGCCTCTCCACAACACGAGACTCTCGTCTATGACGAGATGTCTATAGGGATAGAATGAGGATCGAAAGGTTTGCCTGAGGTGATCAAAGACCAGCCTAATTCGCCTCATTTTGTCCGTGTTGTTTGCATTTGCAGGGTCATTAGCATCATAAAAATGGAGGCGACTTAGAATTTGTTGACACCGATTACGGCTTATTACTTGACCAAATATGGGGGTAAACATAACAGGGTCCGTAGTCCAGTAAGCAGGAATTCTATTTTTTCTTATTATACCCATCAAAAGGACCAGGGCAAAAAATAAGAACATTTCTGGAATGGAGACAGGGTAATCATAAATCATTGAATGCCTACTCCTTGTTCCCAATCTTTCACTTTCTAGCCGCTGGCCGCTTGCAAACAGGTTTGTTTGAAACACGATCTGATCTACGAAGGCCTCACTGAAAAACAGGTGGAAAAAATCCAACCTGGTGGAATTACAGTGAATACCTGGTGCAATGCAGCCAGATCGCCCCTGCTCAGTGAAGGGGTGAATGAGTGGAGAAAAATCACTCCCATCCTCCCAATCCCACGACACAAATCCCTCGTCCCCATCATCGCCTTCGTCTGGGTGGGGAGGAGATCCTGGTTGGGGAGGTTGGGGAGAAGGAGTACGGAGGGCTTCCCCACTGTCACTCCTCTTCTCTCTGCCTTTACCCTTTCCCTTTCCCTTACCCTTACGGCCTTGAGGAACATTAGGGGGCTGTGGGGATGAAATAGTTGAATATTGGGGAGCAGAAGACGTGCTGGGGAGTGGTTCCTCCCCACCTTCCCCCTCCATTACCACACCACGTGCTCTCTCACGCAACCTTGCTCGACCACGTGTTAGGGGATATTGGGGAGCATAAGACGTGCTTTTGAGTGGTTCCTCCCTACCTTCCCCCTCTCTCACAACCCCACGTGATAAGGAACGCACCCGCACTGGCCCACGTGATCCACTCTGCCGCCTCACACTGCGTAGGGAGAGCAATGACTCACCCACCTCACTCTCACTTTCCCTAATCCCAGGAATGTCCATTTCACTCCCCACTCCCTCCACTTCACTTCCTACCGCCCCAAACAGAATGCTAGGCCCATACCTGCTTAGACGACGTGGTGTGCGCTCTGGGCCACGATGCGTAATCACCTCCCGCCCATACCACATGGCAGCACGTCCCACGTCTCCGTCCTCGTCCTCGTCCTCGTCCTCGACCTCGAATTCTGCTTCCAAGGCACGCTGGGGATAGGGATATGACATACCACGTGCCTTCTTTGCCTCCTGCCCCTCTCTAGCAGCACGGTAAGTCACGTACTGCCGCTTCCTTGGTGACGGAACTTCCTCGTCACTGCTGGTGGTTTCTTCCTCATCTGGCTGCACATAATCCTTGTCCATCTCCTCGTCATCCAGTGGGGAATCACTGTCGCTGGTAAAGGTGTCCAGGGCGACTTGAATTTCGCTCTCTGAGAGACCTCTCTTAGCCATGTCTGAGCAGGACCGTGGCTACCAGGTGAGTGGATGAGTGGCAGGCTAGCGCGGGTCGCGCGGGGTCGCCGAGTGTCCCCGCCTGGTGGCAGGTAGGGGAAGGTCAGGCGAGGGTACGTACTGCAAATCAAGCGCGAAATTTGAAAATTGTCGAAATTATGCACATTGCAATTGCACGACGTACTGGTACGTCACCGGGACTGGCAAATGCAAATCGTGGTGACGTACCCATACGTCGTCGGGACGGGGCGGGTTAAAGGTAGCATTACAGGGTTGAATAATCAGAACGCAGCAGTTTTAAGTCCTGGCCTTAACTACGATGCCCCAGTTTTTAGGCCCCAAACCAGTGAAGTGCATGGCTATAATGGGGGTCCAATTAAAAAGAAACCTCAAGAATTTGATGATAGAGTATCTTGGAAAGCTTACTGTGCACAGTTTGAGTTACTTGCTGATCAGAATTGTTGGGATGATAGGCAGAGGGCTGTACAGCTTGCTACTAGCCTTAAGGATGCTGCAATGGAAATTCTGGGCCAGATGTCAGTGATGGAGAGGAACAGTTATCAGTCCCTAGTAGAAGTGCTGGAGCGCAGATATAGAACCACGTACCAGACAGAAGTTTACAGAGCAAGATGCTGGAGCTGTGTACGGGCTCGAGGAGAATCCATACAGCAGCTTACTCATGACCTGAAGAGTATGGCATAGAAGGCATACCCTGGAGCAGCACCTAACCTGTTGGCTATTCTACTGAGGGACCAGTTCATCGATGCTCTTGACAATGCAGAGTTGAAAGTGCAAGTGAAGCAGGCACAACCAAGATGCATGCAAGAAGCACTAGCCAGGGCTCTAGAACTTGAGTCCTATGTCAGGTCCAGTACATCCTCCTTTCAGACAGGTCGTAGTGAAGGATTCAAGGCAAGAAAGGGGCAGGTATGTGAAAAAAAAAAATTTGAGGGAAGTTGCTGGTACTGTGAAAAGCCAGGACACAGAAAAGAGGACTGTTATAAGTGGAAGAGGGAACAGGAGAAGACAGGAGGAGGCTGCTGGTATTGCAAAAAGCCAGGACATCGGAAAGTGGATTGCAATAAGAAGAAGAGAAAACAGGAGAAGATCAGAGGAGGTTGCTGGTTCAGCGGGAAGCTGGGAGAGAAAAAGGTAGATTGTTACAAAGGGAAAAAGGATCAAGAATGGAGCAGTGCAAGGAAACCCACGATTGCAACAAACGGGTGTTGGACATGTGGTGAGGTGGGACACTTCAGCTATGAGAGTCCATTTGAGAAGAATGAGGGTAAATTAGTGAAGACTGGTGACGAGAGGCAAGAACCAGCCAGTTTTTCCCAAGAAGCCCCACCACTGAAGAAATGCAGGAGAACCTTGATGAATTGTGTGTGAAAAGACGGAGGAACAGATGGCAAGGAGTGAAGTAGGAATGGGAATCTTGGCAAGAAATGCTGGTTGTGACAGGGCCAGTGTCAGATGCAGAAAACCTGAAGAACATGCAGATGGGGGATGCAGATTTCCAGCCAGTGTTAGAGTGGCTGCAGTGGAGTATGGTGCGACCATCTCGGGAAGAAGTTCCAGGTTAAGCCTGCGACCAAGAGCTACTGGAGTCAGTGGGACATTCTTCATTTGAACAACGGACTACTGGAATGTTAATGGGAGACACCTGATAGCCTCTGCAAGTATTGGCAACTGGTGGTTCTAAAGAAGATGAGGTCTGAGATCTTGGATGAGTCCCATAACCGGATCATTAGTGGGCACCTGGGAGTGAAGAAAACTCTAAGCCAGGTGCGACAGAGGTTCTTCTGGATTGGCATGCGTCAGGATGTTGAAGATTGGTGTCGGGCCTGTGATGTGTGTTGTGCCAAGAAAGGACCCAAGAAACGTGGCTGTGCCCCTCTCCAGCTGTAGCAAGTGGGTGCACCGATGGAAAGAGTTGTGGTGGATATTGCTGGACCTTTGTCACTAACTGAAAGATGAAACTGGTATATATGTGTCGTCATGGACTACTTCACAAAGTGGCCAGAAGCCTATGAAATCCTTGATTAAGAGGCTGCAACTGTTGCTCAGGTGTTGGGTGACCAGTTTTTCTGTCATTTGGGGATGCTACAAGAGCTACATTCGGACCAGGACAGAAACTTCGAGTCTGCTGTGTTCCATGAGTGCTGCAAGTTATTGGGGATCAAGAAGACCAGGAGGACCCACTAAAGCCACAATCAGATGGGATGGTGGAGAAATTCAATTGGACCCTGGGACAAGAACTGGCCAAGTACTGTGTAGAAGGCCTAACAGAATGGGACCAGAAATTACTTGCATTGTTGATGACTTATCGGTCTGCATCCCATGAGTCTACCGGCTACACACTGCAAAACTGATGTTGGGCCACGAGTTACGTTTAGGCCTACCTGTTGCCTTGTTAGTAGGAAGACCACCTGGTGAAGAGCTGCCTACAGACACCTCCAGCTATGTGATGCACCTTCAGGAAAGGATGGCTGAGGTACATCATCAAGTGCGAGGAGCCCTTAAGCTTTCAGGAGAGGTGGTGAAGTGTAAGTATGATGCCAAGGCAAGTGAGGTAAGGATGGTGACCAGGTTTAGTTATACAATCCTCAACGAAAGAAGAGACAGTCACCAAAGCTGTAGAGCCCATAGGACGGGCCTTACACTATGTTGGACCGCCTGACAGATCTAATGTATCGGATTTGGGGAGGCAGGAATTCTCGCCCAAAGGTGATACACGTTAATCGTCTGTGGCAGTACCATGGGCTAGGACAGTACAGCTGGGACGTCGAGTCTCCAAGGAATCATGCTCACTCGCAGTCGAGGATGTTGAGGAAGACCAAGGTGCTGAAGTGCAAGAGGATTGTGACAGTTTCCTGATGGAAGAAGTGAATCAGGAAGAGGACCAAGACCTTCCTGGAGGAGTGGACTGTGTGGAGGAAGAGGGACATGATCGGAAGCGGCATAGAGGAGGACCAGATAAGTTGAAGGATTATTTTGTGTATAGTTAGATGTTTCATTAGGATTAAGGTTTATGTATATATATATGGTATACTGTATAGTTTTGTTGGGATGACAAAAACTAGGGAGGGGGTAGTGTTAAGAAGCGAGATTTGCCAGTTAGGTGCTCGACAAGATTCTTGGTATTTCCTGTACCATAGGTTTCGGTATGAGACAGGTCAGAGTTTCCAGTTTGCTTGCTGTGTGTGAGCATAGTTATTTAGTAAGTTATGCATTGAATTTTATGCTTTTTTTCTTAATAATGTTTTATTTACATGATTGTTATGTAATTCAGTTTGTATGGTAAATAATTTACAAATGTAAGAAAGCTCTTGCATGTTTTGATTGTCTCCAAGTTAGTAACTGTGCTCTCTCTCTTTGGAATACACCAGAACTGTGGAGAAGTAGATCATTCTCGAACAATGCAAGGTTATATAAGGACGAGAAAGAGACTAGAGCAAATTCAGTCAGTTTTCAGTTCAGTTTGAGTGTAGTGCAGTGTCAGTTTGTAGCCTATATTTTCGATACTTGTGAAAACAGTGTTGTTAAGCATCAACAGTCTTGTAGCGTGAGTTGCCAGCGCCTGGGGCAAGGAAAGTATTGCGTCCCCTAACCTGTGGACCGTTAGCACACCCTTACGCCCGTAGTCTTGAAACTGAGGGCAGGGGTTACCCTTCCCGCACCCCGCTCAAGGTGGAAGCTCACACCTTCAATGTAAGTGGTAATCTTGAAGGCAGGAGAGCGCACCCCTTCGTGTGGGTAGGCGCAGCAAAGAGTTGGTCTATCTATTTATCTATTGCCAGACGCCACAATCCCATTTGGGGTGGCCACAAACAAATCGCCTCTAAATCGCCCTGTCCCCCACCATTTCACTGCCCTGCTCCCAACTCACACCCTCCTCTCTCATATACCTGTCCACCCCATCCTTCCATCTCGTCCTCGGCCTCCCCCTCCCTTTTCCCCCCTCCACCTCACTCACATACACTCTCTTTGTCAGTCTTTCGCCTCCATCCTCTCCACATGGCCAAACCACCTCAGTGTGTTCCTCATAAAGCTTCCTATCACATCCACATCCACACCACAACGCTCCTTTATATCCTCATTCGTCAGCCTGTCTCTCCATGTGACTCCACAGGCTCCTGTTAAATAACTCATTTCCACTGCTCTCACTCTTGACTTGTGTCCTTCCAACAACGTCCAAGCTTCACTTCCATACGTTAGAGCTGGTATCACAATACTGTCATGTAGTAACTTTTAACTTCCATGCTCACTTCCCTGTTTCTTATTGCTGCTTTCAAGGAACCAGCAACCTTTCTTCCTTGCTGTACCCTTTCAAGCACTTCACCCTCCAAACCTCCATCCTTACTCATCACACTACCCAAGTACTTAAACGTAATCACATTTTCCAATTCCTCACCATCCAACCTCGCTGTACATTCACTGACTTCACCTCTCTCAAAGACCATCACTTTACTCTTCCCTACATTCACCTTTAGATTCCGTTTCTTACACACTCTCCCAAACTCATCCACCAAGCCTTGCAGCTCTCCTTCGTCTTCACTCAACAACACAGTATCATCTACAAACAACAGTACAGGGAGTTTCCAAACACTATCCTCTCTCACCAGGGCCACTCCAACATCCACTACCCTACCTTGTACCTCTTTTATTACCCCATCCATGTACAGATTGAACAACCATGGAGACATGACATATCCCTTTTCAACCCAACTTTCAAAGAGAAAAATTCACTTAGTTCACCAATCACCATCCACATGCACTACAGCCTTCGCACCATCGTACATACTCTTCACTGCATTCAACAAATTCCCATCTACTCGATATATTCTTAACACTTTCCACAATCCTTGTCTATCCATCCTGTCATATGCTTTCTCCAAATCCATGAAAGCCGCATACAACTTCTTTCCCTTCTCTAGAAACTTTTCCACTAAAGATCTAAGAATGAATATCTGATCTACACAACCTCTTCCCTTCCTAAAGCCTCCCTGTTCTTCTCCAACTAATTTCTCTGTTCTTTCTCTAACTCTGTCAATAAGTATCCTACCATACACTTTTCCTATTATACTAAGAAGACAAATGCCCCTATGATTACCACACAATTCTTTTTCCCCTTTTCCTTTGTACAAGGGAATAATTTTACCTGACTTCCAATCCTCCGGGACTCTACCTTCCTCCCAGGCCAATCTGCACGTCTTCCACATCCATTCTACTACTATCTCTCCCCCATGCTTCAGCATTTCACCACACACTCCATCAATTCCTGGGGCTTTCGCCGATTTAACATTCTTCATTGCTTCCACAACTTCTATCCTACTGATTTCTTCCTGTCTTCTCACCTCCCTCCTTCTCCCAGCCATTCCCCAGCCACTTATACTCGCATTACTTCCATCCTCTATGTTGGTAACACTGATTAGTTTTAACATTCTAAATCTTAAAAATAAAAACAATTCACACCAAAATACACTAGAAAAATATATTGCCAAGCCAAAACAAAATAGTGTGGACTTGTAAAAGCTCGCTGAACGCAAACATGAGACTTCGTAATTCAAACTAACTGGCTGCACGACTCGTCTGTTTAGGTAATACTCGGCCATTCTTTACCGTAGGAATCATTTCACGTACTAATCAAACTAATTATAAAAGTATCATGCACCATATCTGATAAACAGCTTGGTAGAAATAGAAATAAAATGGAAGTGGATACAGTATCTCATCTTTGTTTTCGGCTCGTCGTAATTTAACCATCTCCAGAGAAACGATGAAGTCTTTTAAAACGAAAGAAATATTAAATGCTTATTTTTTTCTTTACACGATGTTTTTATCATTAAATTAAGATTCCCATCACACACATCATAGGGTCCTTCAAATTCTGCATAGTTTTCTTTGCACAAGGCTGCTATAATATGACGAAGGGGCATGCGAAGGGGTGCTATGAGACTCCCCGCGGATTCCAGTACTGCGCTGTGGTAATACTCTCCCCTTCACCGGGGAACGCTCTCCCTTTCGTGCTTTAAGACTACCAAAACATACGGAGAGGGCAGGGTGAACGCCTTCCCACGGTTTAAGACTACGGCCATTAGTCCCTTCCACCCGTCCAGTAACTGAACCCCCTACCCCTCCAAGCGCATGCATTGTATTTTACGAAATTACTTCATTGTATAGCCATTTATTCACTTTCGTAAATGTTTAAACCATTAAAAAATTGGACATACATATAGACAGATAGATAGATAGATAGCTATTGATATATAGGTAGATAGATGGATAGATAGATAGGCAGATAGATATAGATAGGTAAACAGATAGATAGATATAGATAGATAAATAGATAGATAGATATACTGGATAATTGAAACAGAAGAACGAAGAATAAGAAATGAATACCGCATCAGCAAAACAATTATCACAGAAAAAAAAAAAAAAAATGTCGACACCCCAGAACAAGAAAGTTCACCAAACGATCGAACTCTTATCAGCACACGCACTCACTGCCTGCAGCCAGGGTTGCCACTGCGGAAAGTAGAAAAATCCAAGATGGCTCACCTAAAATCTCCAAGATCGTATGGAAAAAAACAAGATATATGTAAAAATTTTTTTATGTACATACGGTATAAATACAGGTATAGCTCCTTCAACTCATCTTTTTAGGTTTTTATATAGCAGAATTATTGTACATAAATCTGTGTGTTTTCCTCTCTACTACTGGCAACTTCAGTCTCACTCTCGTCGGCAGGATACGTTCTCCTACCTATTGTTCTTACCTACAGTAATTGTATCTACAGGAATGAGTCAAGTTGTTACTGTCCCGTGTCTTACACCATTTTTATCGTACATATTCTTAAATTTGAATTGTTTTGGCACACACTATTTCCTTCGGTAGTGCATTCCACTGATCTATCAATCTTTCTATTGCCAGACGC
This sequence comes from Coenobita brevimanus, assembly GCF_032717465.1. Taxonomy (NCBI): domain Eukaryota; kingdom Metazoa; phylum Arthropoda; class Malacostraca; order Decapoda; family Coenobitidae; genus Coenobita; species Coenobita brevimanus. The sequence goes on from NC_136972.1 coordinate 17,411,735, forward strand.
CTCAATCCCGTTTGGGGTGGCCACAAACAAATCGCCTCCAAGTCGCCCTGTCCCCCGTCATTTCACTGCCCTGCTCCCAACTCACCCCCCCCTCTCTCATATACCTCTCCACCCCATCCCTCCATCTCATCCTCGGCCTCCCCCTCCCTCTTCCCCCCTCCACCTCACTCACATACACTCTCTTCGTCAGTCTTTCACCCTCCATCCTCTCCACATGGCCAAACCACCTCAGTGTGTTCCTCATAACGCTTCCTATCACATCCACATCCACATCCACACCACAACGCTCCTTTATATCTTCATTCGTCAGCCGGTCTCTCCATAGGCTCCTCTTAAATAACTCATTTCCACTGCTCTCACTCTTGACTTGTGTCCTTCCAACAACGTCCAAGCTTCACTTCCATACGTTAGAGTTGGTATCACAATACTGTCATGTAGTAACTTTTTCATTTCCATGCTCACTTCCCAGTTTCTTATCACTGCTTTCAAAGAACCAGCAACCTTTCTTCCCTGTTGTACCCTTTCAAGCACTTCACGCTCCAAACCTCCATCCATACTCATCACACTACCCAAGTACTTAAACGTACTCACATATTCCAATTCCTCACCATCCAACCTCGCTGTACATTCACTGACTTCACCTCTCTCGAAGACCATCACTTTACTCTTCCCTACAGTACATTCACCTTTAGATTCCGTTTCTTCCACACTCTCCCAAACTCATCCACCAAGCCTTGCAGCTCCCCTTCGTCTTCACTCAACAACACAGTATCATCTGCAAACAACAGTACAGGGAATTTCCAAACACTATCCTCTCTCACCAAGGCCACTCCAACATCCACTACCCTACCTTGTACCTCTTTTATTACCCCATCCATGTACAGATTGAACAACCAGGGAGACATGACACATCCCAGTTTCAACCCAACTTTCAAAGAGAAAAATTCACTTAGTTCACCATCCACACGCACTGCAGCCTTCGCACCATCGTACATACTCTTCACTGCATTCAACAAATTCCCATCTACTCCATATAATCTTAACACTTTCCACAATCCTTGTCTATCCACCCTGTCATATGCTTTCTCCAAATCCATGAAAGCCGCATATAATTTCTTTCTCTTCTCTAGAAACTTTTCCACTAAAGATCTAAGAATGAATATCTGATCTACACAACCTCTTCCCTTCCTAAAGCCTCCCTGTTCTTCTCCAACTAATTCCTCTGTTCTTTCTCTAACTCTGTCAATAAGTATCCTACCATACACTTTTCCTATTATACTAAGAAGACAAATGCCCCTATGATTACCACACACTTCTTTTTCCCCTTTTCATTTGTACAGGGGAATAATTATACCTGACTTCCAATCCTCCGGGACTCTACCTTCCTCCCAGGCCAATCTGCACATCTTCCACATCCATTCTACTACTATCTCTCCCCCATGCTTCAGCATTTCACCACACACTCCATCAATTCCTGGGGCTTTCCCGTATTTAACTTTCTTCATTGCTTCCACAACTTCTATCCTACTGATTTCTTCCTGTCTTCTCACCTCCCTCCTTCTCCCAGCCATTCCCCAGCCACTTATACTCGCATTACTTCCATCCTCTACGTTCAACAATTCCTTAAAGTGTTCTCTCCATCTGCTCACTTTTTCTCCCTTCACTAGTAATCTACCATTTTTATCTTTCACTCCCCTGCTAACTTCACTTCCACCCTGTCTTACTCTTTTCACCTCTTTCCACTGATCAGTTGCTATAATTGGGAAACTAAACTTCCTTACGTCTTTATCGCTTATCTTTTTATGCATTTTTTTGCAGTGTCCTCTTGCTGATGCATCCCCATTGGTTATGTAATCATTTATGTTTATTTTCTCCTTCCCTGATTTTGCATTTATGTAGCATAATCATGTCTTCTCTTTTCTGTCTCTCCTGTAGTGTAGGTAGATTCAGTTTTTTCTAGTTTTTCTTCGTAGCTTAGATCCCTTAAGCTTGGTACCCATCTTGTAGTGGCCCTTTGAACTTTTTCAATCTTATCTATGTGTTTCTTGAGATGAGGACTCCAGACTACTGACGGATACTTCCAGGGTTGGACTGATGAATGATGTTATTATCTTTCTTAGCATATCTTCATTTATGTATGTGAATGCTATTCTCATATTTGCAAGCAGTGTATACGTGTTCTGTACATTCTCATTGATGTGGTCCGCCGGCGATTGTCTGTTATTGATAATCACACCTAGGTCCTTCTCTCTTTCTGATGTGTGCAGGGTTTTACTTTCTAACTTATAATCCCAATCAGGTCTTTTTCCACTTTTACCAAACTTCATTATATGACACTTGTCCACATGTAATTCCATTTGCCATATATTGCTCCATTCATCAAGTTTAATTAATTCTTTTGTAGCTCTTTACAAGAGTCTGTGTGAGTAACTTTCCTTATATTTTGCATCATCAGCAAACATATTTAGATGGCTTTCGTTTCCAATCTTACTGTCTGCATCATTTATATACACTGAAAACATAATTGGTGCCAGCACTGAGACCTGTGGAACTCCGGTAGTCACTTCCCTCCATGATGAGTAATTTCCCCTTAGTACTGTTCTCATTTTTTTTTTTTTTTTTGAGAAAATCTTGCATCCAACAATACAGTTTGCCTCGGATTCGTCTCTAATGGTACGGTTTCCATGAAAGTGATGCGGTACTCTGTCAAAAGCTTCTTGAAATCTAAAAAGATACTGTCCACCCATCCTTCTCTTTTCTGTAATGTTTCTGTTGCTCTATCAGAGTAGCTCAACAAATTATTTTCCCCTTCTGAAACCAAACTGTCTCTCTGTTATCATATTGTTTTCTTCTAGATGATATACCCAAACTTTTCTCATCAGCTTTTCTAATACCTTAATTACAACACTGGTTAATGATACTTGTCGGTAGTTGAGTGGATTTTGTCTATTCCCTTTCATGAATAAGGGAACAATGTTTGATTTCTTCCAAATATCAGGTAGTTTACCTTGTCTTAAGGATTTCTTGAAAATTAAAGATAATGGTTTACTTAATTCCTTTGCACATTCACATAGCACCCAACATGAAATTTCATCAGGACCATTTGCTTTTCCTTTGTCTAATTTACTTAACTCCTCCTGTATTTCTTGTTCTGATATCTGTATATCTGGTAATATGTTTGGGAATGTATGTTCCATATCATCCCTTTCAAAATTATTTTCTTCTGTTGCCTGCAGTGTGCTGCAACATTTATCTCCATAATGCTGGCCAATATTGTCACTGTTCATGTCAATGATGAGTTCTTTCGATGGTCTCCATTCAAAGTATGGTACTTCTTGTCAAGCAATGGCTTTGTTTTGCAAACAACCGATTGACAGTTGTATGGGTCAACAATCTGTTCGTGGTCATGGTTTTTAGCATAGTCATTTGTGAGAACAATCAATTAACGCAGAAGAATGTGGCAGAACTAAAAGATCACACATTAACCCCTACACCGCGGGGATGTTTTTGCGCTCCTTGCGCGTCCTGCGAGGATATTCGCTCTCCGACTTACTTTTTAAAAATAATTGCCAAAAATCAGTTATTAGATCTAGAATATTAGAATTAAATACGCATATGGCAAATACCTTCAGCTTTCCCCTGGGATGTTTTTTGAGCCTTCGACGACAACCGTAGGACTTGTGGAGACTTCTGAAGTTGGGTAACAAAGTCTCCACTTTACACTTCCCAATACCCCGTAATATGGTTACCACTGCCTGATATTATACCTACAAACACTATTCTATGAATTTCAAGTAGTTTGGAATCCATATTAAAAAAACACTGTGAGAGCAATGTAAATTACGAGCGCATATGAGCTTTCCTCCCGTGCTGGTTCCTCGATGGTATTCTGAGGCAGAGCTGTCATTTATTATTTATAAACACACTCACACTTTATATTCCTAGTATTTTATTACACTTATTTATATATACAGTATTTACCTATAAGTTTCTTTCAGTACTAGTAGTTTATTTTCACTCCAGGCATTCACTTTCTCATACTGTATAATAGCGTAGAGAGCGAAGCTGTCACCTTCACTTTCAAACTTCCAGTATTCATACATGCTAGAGCGAAACTTTCACTTTCATTACTCCTAGTATATATGCTCGTATTCTTATATTACTACATATTTACATTTCTATTTACAGTCTCTATTTTATTTACATTATTTACATTTCTATTTTATTTACACTAAGTTATGCACTGTCACTTCCAGTAACTTATAAAACTATTTTCCACTGTTCAGTTATATTTACATTCATTGCTTTCACTTGCTGTTTACACATTATTTACACATTATTTACATTTCCACTTGCACAGTTTTAGAGTCACCAGAAAGATCGCAGTCACTGTCCATCATTATCATTGATACATTAGCCAGTTCACGTTCCACAGCAGAGTCACTTAGCCCTCTACCCTTACACACGAGGTTTAGTAGGGATATAGGTCACAGGGCCCTTTGCATGGGGCTAAAAAAACGGCGGAATTGGACAGGCGTGAATCCGACATGGTTTCACCTTGAAAGACGACAGTAAACTGAATGCTGAGGCCTAGGGGCAGTGAAGGGTTGCCAATGTCAGCATGATGACAGCTGCTAATATATACGCTATGAAATGATTGGCAGGAAATCTAGACAATACATAATAAATTAGGTAGTTCCAGGTGAATGTAAATATCACTTAAGCTTCTCCCTCCCTTTCTTATATATATTTTTATTATGAGAACAGGTCATACAGCATATTTCAAGGGGAAATAAACAGGGAAAATTAGCGAACCAGTGCACTTGAGGTGTTGCCAGGTGATAATTAGCCCATTCCAGATGTATGGCAGTATCAATTACCTTTTCTCTTTCTTTTATATATTATTTTGTATAAGAATAGGGCAAAGGGCACATTTCAAAGAATAAAATGAGTGGAAAAATCCATCCAGGATTTGTGTAGTGCAGCGCAGCTGGTCAGGCAGGAGGAGAGGTAAGGAGGGGGGGAGTCAAGGACAGGAGAAAAATGGCTAAATTGTCAACAGTGGATGGGAGTACAGATGACATTAGCAGAACTGAGTATAGCTGGACACTGGTAGTACTGATAGATGATACAAGCCACCACTTGAAAGCCCGGACGAATTCAAAATAACACAGAATCACTGAAGTGATGCCCTGCGGTATGATCCCTTGCTCCTGAGCGTCACGAAAGTGACGCCCTGCAGTTAAGGGGTTAATCTTGAAATAAATTCAAATTTAGACTGATTATTCCCATCAGTAATTCCAAGCATTTCATGCCAGAAATTTGTTGCTGATTGACTGAGATGCTGAAGAGATGATCTGGAATGCAACAGATCTTGCCATTGTTTCTGTGTAGAGAATCAAGTTCTTTCTCCTTTACGAGAGTAGGGAGGTGTACCACCAAATTTGAAATTGCTTTTGTTCTTCTGGGAGATAGAGCTACTTTTGGGTAAAAAATATAGAGTAATGCCAGCACATTTGCCTCATCAAAAGGAAAGCACTTTTGCATCTGTACACACAGTTCATAGGATGCGTACATGTATTTATTGACAAACGTCATACTGATCATTAAAGCTGAAATATATTTTCCAGGTTCAATGTGTATATTTATTTTGACTTAAAACAAAAAAACAAGCTTCTGGTGAATTTTCGAATTAATCTCCAAGAACCCAAGGTAGGAAAAAAACCCAAAGATCTTCTATAAAAAAAAACAAATGTTTTACTCTGTGTTGGTGTTGCAACACTAAATTGGTAGGAACATCACTTGGCAATGGTAATTCGAGATTTTGACAGATCTTAATTTAGCGATCATGTCGCCACATGCACAAATAACGGAGGCCACAGCATGTTTTATAAATAGAACATGTAACATGAGTTTCTGTGAATATTTGTAGAGGTGAAAGAATATGTCATTCTGAGTAGAAAATTTTCTATACACATATGCATTTTAAGGGGTATGTTAGGCGTGAAGTGGATTTTTAAAATTATGGAACGTATCAGTCTCACACATCACAAAGACAAGGCGGGTAGGGGAGAGAAGCAAGGCTATCTAGACACCCTTGCAACTCGGTGAAATTATGAATTTTTAAAAAATGATTTTTTTTTTTAATGCAAGTTATGAAACATTACAGTACTGGTGTCTTCAAACCGGAAATCACATTATTAATAGGCATTATGTATTCACCAATAAGGATTACATGAGGACAGTGTGGCTGTAATTAGCGAGAAAAATAATGTAAATGTTACATGGCAACGTTTATTTGCCCCGTCATGTTGAAAAACTGTGTAGAATGTTCGAACATCGGGGGAGAGCACGCTATTTTTTATTTATTATCACTACATTATTATTGTTATTATTATTTGAAATTTTGTGCCCCTAAGAATTTTGCGCCGAGGCAACTGCCCCTGTGGCCTCCCCCCATGCTACGCCACTGAGCATTAAGTGTCATAGCAGTGAAATGTTGTCAAGCATTAAGCGTAATAGCAGTTTAAGTTTGAATAGTTCCAGTGCTTGTGAGAATACTTATGTGAAGTTATAGAGCATTAAGTGGAATTATTTGGAAAATAAAGACATTGAACTTTAAGAAGTCAGTGTTTATTTTCGCCTTAGCTGATCTTGTGTACTGTACACTGAAAGTCTGACCCTATGGAGAACAACTCACTAGGCAACATCCTTCCTGTACTGAACTGCTGCTGTTGAAGCCTGTGGTAGTGGGGGGATGCGGGCATAACAATATATACATATATGATATAGATAGATAGATAGATAGATATAGGTATAGATAGATATATTCAAATACCCTGAGTAATCTCTTGTAGCCTCTCACATCTACTATCCAAAAATAATATCATAACATCAAAGAAAGAAACAGATCACAATGATAAAAAATACTTATTTATTGAAGTGCGTTTCTGGAAAACAAAACAAACAGATAGGCCCAAGAACATTCATCTGGGTTGTGTGTGGTCCATCGAGTCACTCTGAGTAACCCTATTGGGTTCTACATTTTTTTTCACATTAGCTTTTCTGTAATTCCAAATTATCTCAGCCTAATGAAACCTATATCAAAATGATGCCCAATTATCCCCCTCAAACATATATATTAATGGTGAACTTACCACCATGGGTATGGGCGTAAGGGCGTTTAATGTCGGAACAATTTTCGGGAAATACTGCCACTTTTAGAGCTGCGCCGAGACTGACGCTTTTCTCTGTCAGGGAGACCCCGGGATTCTTGTTGCATCCTGACTGGTTGGATTTGAAAGAGGAGGTGTCCCTCTCTGCCTTGGAAAAAAAAATCCCAACCACCAGAATATTCCAGGGTGGATGACGGCCACCCAATAACACCGAATTTCAGTAACCCAGATGAGATACCTGGCCAGCAAAGGGTTAAAGATGAGATATTTTGCCAAATCACTAAGACTACTTAATTTAATCTAATATTGGACACCAAGCTTTAGCACAGTGTTAATACCGAGAATGAGCCCCCCATAGTTATTCTTGAGCCACCTGGTCACAGTGATACTGCACAAGGATTTGACTCTGAGGTTTTGGCCCTGCAAATACCGGCCTCCAGTGGCTATTCTACTCATAATACTGGTGACAAAGTACAACTTGAGCTAGCCAAAATTACGTTAAGGGAACTAGAACTGCAAGCTAGAATGTGATTACTAGAAATACAAGCTCAAAGGAGACAAAACGAACTGGATCATGAATACAGACTAAGGCAAGCTGATAGCTCGCCTCGAGCTCCTAATTTGCCTGTCAGGGAATCATTTCATATTATCAGGAATATCAGAGCAAGTTCCTCCCTTAAATGAGCAAGATGTTAGTAAGTACTTCCAAATGTTTGAAAAGGTAGCAGGTCATTTCTCTTCACCCAAACCCTCTTGATCAATATTGCTCCAGAGTGTTTTGAAAGGAAAGGCTGAAGAAGCTTACATTTCTCTATCAGTTGATCAATGTGCGAACAACAATTGTGTAAAAGATACCATTTTCAAAACATATGAGCCTGTGTCAGAGGGATATAGGTTTAAATTTAGATCCACCTTTGAAAAAAAAAAAATCAGAATTATGTGGAATATGCTAGAGTACTCAGAGATTTTTTGATCAATGGTTGCATTCTAAGAATGTTAACAATTTCTCTAAATCGAGAGAATTCATGATACTGGAGGACTTTACTGGTAACATAGTTAAGGATGTTGCAACTCACCTAGTACGGAAAGATTTAGATACCCTAGCTAAGGCTGCCGTTGTGGCAGATAATTATAGAATAATTTATAAGCATTAACGTAAGCCTCAGTCACTTGTTAAGGGTAGGAGATTGGACCAACCAGGTTTTGTGAACCCCTCCTCTTGCAAAGTTAATGTCAAGTGACACTAATGGGAAAACAGCAAACCCAGAGCGTGTTAGTTCATCTAAAGTAAGTGAAGTCAGTGTTGCCAGAAGGTCAGGAAAATGTTTCAGATTTCACAAATGTTGCATGAAACCGGAACATTTTGAGGATTGGTTCCGGGAGAAGTGTGGGCAAGGTTCCCTAAGCCTATTACTTTGATAAACTCTTGGGGATCTTTTGACACTAATAGAGAGCAGCCATCCACAGCTAGTGGATGCACCCAGCAGGTGCATATTGTTGATAACACCAGAGTGGAGCTGTCAGTGGTTGATAGACAGACTCCCGTATAGCAAATGTTTGACACTAGTAAGACTGGAACAAAGCAGCTGTCAGCATCAAGTAAGAGTGGTAATAAGACTCCATCAGAGTGTCCTCCTCAAAGCATTACATAAAGTGACTCCTCCCCACATAATCTATTTTCTAACATCATATCTAAAGGGGTTAGTTTCACTTGAAGGGAAAGGTGGAAAGGAAATCACTATACTTAGAGACACAGGAGCTTCACAGTCACTAATGTTGAAGGGGATAGTTGATGTAGCTGACCCTAAGGAATGTTCTTATTGCAGAGTATAACTGAGTTTGTATTTCTTCCCCTAGTTGAGGTGAAGCTCAACTAGTTACTGGTTCAGTGTGTATGGGTGTTGTTGACCAGCTACCTGTACAAGAGGTCACTTTCCTTTTGGATGATGACTTGGCGGGAAGACAAGGGAGTGCTGTTCCCTGCATGCCAAAAAATCCCATAAGAGAGGCAATGACTAAAGAGCTGGAAGCTGTATATTCTAAATCGTTTCCCACTTCTGCTGAAACTACAGCTATGATGGCGAAGTCCAGCCGTGGTACCCTGCTGCAGGGGTCACCTTGACGTGGTGGCAGGGTTTGAAGCGTGGCTGGCTGTGCCACGTACTCTGGAGGTTTGCCTACCTTTGAAATGTTCGGCATTTGTTGGCCATGTAGGCTAAGCACCCCCTACATCACTGGTGGAGGAGGCCTGCTGGTGATGTTAGTCCCAGCCCATTTACCATCTAGGGCGGGACTGTTGCCTCTCCACGTGTTTGCCGTGCGTGTCGTCCCGTACTGCTGGAGGACGGAAGTCCTGGAGGTTGAACGATGCGTACAATGTGCCCTGCAGCTAGCAATACACCTGTTTGGTCCTTTATTCTGGCTAGACGGGTGGCCTGGTTGGGCCCAATCAGGTCAATCGGCTGCTCATGCGTTGGCTAGGATCAAGTGGGCACTGGGGGGCCTGGTGGCTCCTATCGTCCTGGAGCCACCCTTGCCCAGGTCCCCCGGTGGTTACCCGCAGATACTCTCCCACTACCTCTGGGGTCGCCAGTGGTGTTGTCCCTGGCATACGACCTCCCCTTGTTGGGCTCCATGGTGGGTGGAGGAGTGGGGGAATGAAGTTATATATGGTCTTATTATTGCTGACTTTCCCCTCAATTTTGGTACTCGTGTGGCAGATGGCCGGGCCCACAAGTCCCTATCAACCAGCCACGTCACTGCTTCTGCCAGCCCTGTACCACGTAAGGGCAATAAGGGGAAGGAGCGCTTTCAAGGGACCAGTTTACTAAATTCCTAGTTTTGAAGTTGACTGATGGTTCCTCTTTCAGGGACCAAAATGCTTTTAAGGTTCATTGTGACCTGGTCAAGGCTTGTGGGTCATCCCCAAAGGTTGTCCCACAGGCAGATGGGTCACTCCTTATAGAAGCCGGGATGCAGACCAAAGTGCCCACATCTGTGCCATCTAATAGTTAGCTTCCTGTGATGTCACAGTCACCAGTAATTCCACCCTGAACCAGATTCAGGGTGCTGTCTTCTCCAAGGAGTTCCTTAGGTACTCGAAGGAGTACCTCCAGGATGGACTGAAAGACCAGGGAGTAGTGAAGGTGGACAGGATAAAGCAAAAGGGAAATGGAATACTGAACATACACACCATCACTGATTGTCACCTTTGATCGGTTGACGTTGCCTGATGTCCAGGAGGCAGCTTACTACCTCCTTCAGCTTAAGGCATATGTGCCAGGACCTAGATGGTGCTTTCATTGCCAGAGATTTGGGCAAGTCAGCAGGTCTTGTCGTAGGAACATGCAAGGTCTCCCACAGGTGTGTGTTAATTGTGGTGGTAATTCACACGGTGAGATGTACTGCCTGTATCCCCCCTCATGTATCAACTGCTGTGGTGCTCACCCAGCTTCAACACAGTGTGACCAGTTCAAGTTTGAGAATGAAGTTATGTCAGTTCGAACCCGTGAGAAGATTTCAGGGGCAAAGGAAAGGGTCAGGGGGATGTTTATCCACTCTGGGGTCACTTTTGCTTCAGCTCTCTCACGTCACGTCGTAAGGAGATCCCACAGTACAACGAGACAACACTTATGCTGCCCCACCTGCGTCTCGGGATAATCAGTCATCACAGACGTCGCAGATGGGGGATGTTACTGTGACAGCAAAACATAGAGGAGGTTCCACTCCAGTATCCTCTCCTTCAACTCGTGATACCAGAATGCAGTTCCCATGGTCAGTACTGTTTGTGAGAATGACAGCAGCACAACTGCTACTTCAACTGTTTCTGCCCCCACTTCGGTGGCTGATGACTTGCACACTTCTGTGGTGGTGGCAGATGTCCATGTTGACTAGACTCCTTCTCCTGTTCTACCCAGTATGCCAAAGGCTCTACCTGTACCTGACAAACGGCACCGTTGTTCGTCAGGGTCCACTGAGCATGATGACCAACCACCTAAGGTCTCTGTTGTTGACCCTTTTGTCGATACCTCACCTGTTCCCTCTGCCCAGCAGGATGAGGGATCTAGCCAGGTGACATCTGAAGCTCATGGTTTACCTCTGGTCCCATCCTCAACCGGGGATGTTGTTGGAAAGCTCGTTGGGGCTTCAGATCTGAAGCATGGGATGGCCTCCTCAAAAGTTTTGAATCCTTTGGCCATCCTACATCTCCAAAGATGGCCCCCAAGCTGCCTCCCAAACAAACTGGTATCCCCACTCCAAGAAGGAATGATGCAAAACTTGTTTCCTCATCTTCACGTTTGCCTTCAGATGTTAGACAGAGGGTGCGGGTTCCTGGTTCTGGGCAGGCTCTTCCAAAGGGTTCTCATATGCATCAATCCAAACCCACTGGGAGCACAAGGTTGTCTCACCCCTCATCTTGATTCTTTCTTCACTATGGGTACTATGGCATTCTCAGCCAGTATACTACAATGGAATTGTCGAGGGCTGCGTGGTAATTGGGAGGAGCTGTGGACTCTCCTGACTAATTCCCCTTTGTGCGTGTGTCTCCAGGAAACTCTTGTACGGTTTGCCACTCCCCATGCATCACCTGGATACAATGCTTTTTACTCATTGCCAACCCGGGGTCCTGTTGGAGGTAGTGCTGTTTTGGTGAGGGCTGACAACTCTCATCGACCAGTCCAGCTCCAGTCTGACCTCCAGTGTGTTGCTGTGCAGTTGTATGCCCGCCGCTGGTATACAGTTTGTTCCATTTATTTACCGCCCAACACAGCAGTCGGTAGGGTGGAACTTGAGAACCTTCTAGGCCACTTATCTACACCCTTTCTTCTCTTGGGGGACTTTAATGGTTGCCATCCTTTGCAGGGTGACTGTCTCGTTAACCAACGTGGGAGTTTGCTGGCATCCTTATTGGAGGATGAGGATCTTGCCCTGTTCAATACCGGGGCGTTTACACATTTTCACCTCAAACACATTCATCTACTGCAGTCGACCTCTCAATCTGCTCTCCTGACTGTCTCCTGGACTTTACCTGGGAGGTTATGGAGGATCTCCATGGAAGTGATCACTTTCCCATCCTCCTTACTGCAGCAGTATCTAGTCCCTGTTCCCGGCTACCGAGGTGGAGAGTGGATAAGGCAGACTGGTCCCTTTTCTCTTCTCTAATTTCTTTTAAAGCCTCAGTTAAAGACTTTCCACATATTGATGAGGCTGTTTCGTTCTTTACCTCCATTCTGCATTCTGCTGCCCTTCATGCTGTTCCTAAAACCTCTGGCACGTATCACTACCGTCCTGTCTCATGGTGGAATGAGGATTGCAGTGTAGCTGTACATGCCAAGAAGTTAGTTTTCTCCTGTTATCGTAGATGCAGGACAGAACATTATCTTGTCGAGTTCAGATGGACACGGGCTAAGGCTCATCGGGTACTGAAACAAGCTAGGCGGGATTCTTGGATGGCTTATGTGTCAATTGTAAGCTCAAAGATACCAGTGTCTCAGGTGTGAAGAGGGTGCAAAAGATATTAGGAAAAGTCTTTCAAGGCAGGTCTCCTGTGCTGATGTCTAATGATGAGCCTGTTGGTGACCCTGCAGCTGTGGTCGATATTTTTGCATCTGCCTTTGCGGCGGTCAGTCAGAGAGATACTAGCTCACCAATATTTGCCAGACATCGGGAGATAGAGGAGGCATGGGTGATGGACTTCCATTCAGGGAATATGGAGTCCTACAACCTCCCTTTCTCTTATTGGGAACTCCAGTCTGCCCTTTCCCCCTGTCATGACACCTCACCAGGGAAGGATGATATTCCCTATGCAATGACTCGGCATTTGAATGATGATGCACTGTCTTTTCTCCTCAGCCTTTTTAATAGAATCTGGAAGGAATCTTCTCTTCCCTCCTCTTGGCGTGAGGCTATTGTCCTGCCATTCCACGAGCTGGCGAAGGCAGGTTACAGTCCCCTGGAGTATTGGCCAATTGCCTTAATACATTGCTTGTGTAAATTATTTGAGAAAATGGTCGACACACGCCTAATGTATTTCCTAAAAAGAAATGAATGTCTCTCTCAGTGTCAGCCTGGTTTTCAAATATATCACTCAACAACAGATGCACTCGTCCATCTTGAGGTGCAGCATGTGATGCTTTTTCTAGGCAACAGCATCTGGTGTGCGTTTTCCTTGACCTAGAAAAGGCATATGATACAACATGTCAGTTTAGTATCTTCCAACAACTCCATTCTTTAGGTTTATGTGGCAGGCTGCCCCTGTTTATAGTAAACTTTCTACGAGACCGTTCATTCAGGGTCAGGGTAGGTGTGACCCTGTCTCCTTCATACCCTCAGGAAGAAGGGGTGCTTAAAGGAAGTGACCTCAGTGTGACCCTTTTTGCTCTAACGCTGGATGGTATTGTGTCCTCAATTCCAGAAGGGGTGTCAGCCTCACTGTATGTTGATTTGGCTATATTGTATGCTGCTTCCTGAATGTCCATGGCTGAACGTTGCATGCAGCTCACACTGGACAGGGTCTCTCGGTGGGCCACTATGCACGGCTTCCATTTCTCCCTAACAAAGATGGTGGCCTTGCATTTCTGCTGCTTGAGAGGTGTTCACCCAGATCCAGACCTCCATTTATATGGCCACAAGGTGTGATGTGTGGATGAGACAAGATTTCTTGGTCTTGTTTGTGACAGGAGACTAACGTGGGTACCACATGTCCGTTCATTACGACATTCATGCCTCCGTGCCCTGTCTCTCCTACGGACTCTATTTCACTTGTCTTGGGGTGCTGACAGAACCACCCTGCTCCACCTTTACCGTGCCTTAGTAGGGATCAGATTGGACTATGGGTGTGTGGTATATTCTATTACCACAGAGGCAAGGCTGCAGCCACAAAATTCGGTCCATCATGCTGGGATTTGTCTCTCAACTGGGGCTTACCAGTCTTCCCCAATTGAAAGTCTACTAGCTGATGCATACGAACCGCCACTGGATCTCCGCAAGCAGTCCTTAATGATGCAGTGTTGGGACCGTCTTCCAGCCTCACTGAGTTGTAAGGCTGCCTCTGAGGTCTCTCTTCTCCCCTTTTATAACACCCACCCTCGCTATCCACACCCGTTTGGGTACAGAGTGAGGGCTGCCATGAGGGAGTTGGGTGTTCAGTCCTCCCCGGTTTGCCATATGCGTGTCGCCCTAGTGGCTCCCTGGCTTCTCCCAGAGGTACAACCATGTGATTACTTCCTTGAAAGGAAGGCCTCCCTTTCCTCACAGGTAGCTTCGTCCTATTTTTTAGAACACGCCTCTGCTCATTACCTATATATAGTGATGGCTCTAAATCCCGTGTGAGGACAGGCTTTGGTGTCATTTTTCGTGATTTTAGCTATGGTGGGAGTCTCCCCCCTTCTGCAGTCGAACTGATTTTTAGTTTTCCTCCAGGCTCTTTTACCATTTTTAGTGACTCAGTGCCCTACAAGCTTTGTCTCATGGCTTCCCATCACATCCCCAAGTCCTGTCTGTCTTGGAGTGGCTGTACTTACTATGTAGACGAGGATACTCTGTACAACTGTGTTGGGTCCCTGCACATGTGGGGGACGTGGACAATGTGCGTGCTGACTCTTTGGCAATAGCTGCTGCCTCTCGCCCCTCCTCTCCTCATTACCGTGTCCCATCCGAGGATTTATGTACAGCCACAGTGGAGGCTGTCCGTTTCTGCTGGCAGAGAAGATGGGACGCAGCAGGGGCGAACAAACTCCACAGCATTCATCGGAATCTAGGTGATGGAGGTATGTGGGACTGTCCCGACAGTGGGAAACAGCTTTGGCCCATCTCCAGATTGGTCACACTTGGCTGACTGATGGTTTTTTAATGGAGAGGGCGCCCCCTCCCTATTGTAATGACTGTCTGGTTCCTTTGACTGTGCAGCGTCTTCTTGTGGAACGCCCCAGTCTTGGAGACCTTTGTCGTTAGTACCTTTCCGGGAGCCGAGCCAGCAACGGATCATACCTTCTCTCCTCGGTGCTCAGGGAAGAGGTTTATGCTATGGGAGGAGGCACCTTCTCCTTTGTGTTGAGCTCTGGCCTTCTCTACAAGCTGCAGGGCTTTATCCTATTTTAGTCTGTGTTTTAATGAAAATGTTCTCATTTAACCTCAATCTTTCCACTACGTTTTAGTTTTGGTTGTTTCTTTTATAGTGTTGGTTTGTTTTATAATCGTTTTCCCCTTGCTTTCTATGGTTTTTATATGTTTTGACTTTCTTTTAATGTTTGTTTGGCGGCATATGACCTCTGCTGTTGCACCACCATGCCACATTTTCATTCATTCATTCATTCATTCCAATCATGGTAATGTTGTCAGTAATGTCAATGGCAATGCCGATGATGATATTGGGCTTAGCGATACCTTCTTTGCCCAGCTGACTGACTCTGAGGTTAATGATTCTCTCCAGACTGATGTAAGTGCAAGGTTAGCTGATATGCAAAGATCTGATCTGGAGATTCCCAGTGTAATTGACTCAGCAGTCAGGAAAGATGAATGTGAGACTGAATTGTCAGAAAGTTATTACCTAAGGCCAAACAACGTGATAATGCGAAGATGGAGACCTCCTAGTGTTGCTCATGATAACGAGTGGGAAAATGTACATCAGGTGGTGATTCCAAAACCATATAGGCAACAAATTATGTCCATTGCTCATGATTCGTGTATAGCAGGTCACTTCGGGGTGAGGAAGACTCTCCTGCATCTGGCAGCACTTTCCTGGCCTGCAACCCACGAGATGTCTCCCAGTTTTGTAGTTCATGTCACATCTGCCAGCTAGTTGGTAAGAGCAATAAGCCCATCCAAGCTGCTCCTTTGATTCCTCTACCTGTATTTAATGCATCATTCACCAAAGTCCTTGTGGACATTGTTGGTCCTTTGCCTAAAACCTCCTCAAGCCACAAGGAGGCTACATCCTCACGATGTTAGACATGGCCACTAGATATCCTGAAGCCATTCCCTTATGAAACAATTCAGCTAAGTTGGTTGTAAAAGAGATATTGACCTTCTGTACCGTTTTGGTCTCCCAAAAGAAGTTCAGTCAGATCAAAGCAGTAATTTTAATTCCAGACTTTTCAGAGAAATCTTTAAGGAGTTGCAAATTATGTCACCTTATCCCCAGACTGGAGGAGGGAGCAAAGGCTGTGCCAAGTGAGTATGTTGACAGGCAAGACATAGACCCCCCTAGTGCTGCATGCGTGGTGTCGGCTAACGAGGGAATGGAAGACAAGTGCCGCCATTTGAGTTTTGAGCAGACGACCAGTTGGAGAGAAAACCAGGAGGCATGTAATACATTAACTGATAAACTCTCCCATTTGACAGCAGAGCAATGTGCCAAACTTGTTGCCTTTGTCAGGAAGTTTCCCGATGTCTTCTGGGACATGCCAGGATGGACAGAAGCGGCACAGCACAACGTGGATTTTGGAGATGCCAGCCCTGTAAAGCTTGTATCCTACCATGCGAGTCCTCAAAAGAAATCCATACTCCAAGAAGAACTGACCTACCTGCTGCAACAGGGGTTGGTTGACTAAGCCATGTCAAAGCAAGTGGTACTGCCTGGTCATAGTGACCCGAAAACCCAGTGGGTGATATTGTCTTTGTATTGATTATCATAAAGTCAACTCTCATACCTAGACTGACACCTACCCACTTCTTAGAGTAGATGACCGTGTAGATGCTGTAGGCAGTGCAAAGTTTATAACCAAGATAATATTTTGGAAGAGATATTGGCAAATCCCACTCACAGAAAGGGTCCACGAAATTTCCTGTTTCGTGGTCGGTGGCAATACTTACAAAAATATAGCCATGCCCGATGGCATGAAGAATGTTAGAAGTTTATAAATGATCTCACGAGGGATCTTAAGGAATGTATCACTTATATTGATGTTGTAGTTGTTTTCAGTAACTCCTGGGAGGAACACTTATTCAACTATACGTGTTGCTGCAGAGAATGCTAATTCAGTGCTTAAGTTAAATAAATATGAATTTGTAAAGGCTCAGGCACAGTACCTAAGCTGTGTGGTAGGTTTAGATCAAGTAATTCCACCTGATATTAATGTTCAGGTCATTGTCAACTTCCCCCACACCCAAATAAGAAAGAGTTGCAGCGGTTCCTGGTTATGGTAGGGTACTGTAAACGTTTTGTCCTGAACTCTGACCTTGCAGCCCCCCTTACAGATTTATTAAGAGAAGGAGTCAAGTATGAGTGGAAGTCTGAATGTGAGGATGCCTATTCTAAAGTCAAAGTCATCCTATCAAGTCACCCTGTGCTTCAAGCTCCAAATATTTATAAACCCTTTAATTTAGCTGTTGATGCCATTCTCTCCCAGCAGTGACAAATCAAGCCCCACCAACACAGTCAATTTTCCTCGATGACGTAAACAATCCAAAATTCGCTTCTGAAGATACCTCTACGTCAGTCTTTGACTTCCTCCTTGAAGTCCAAACGGAAATAGAGAACAGACAATTCATTACCGAACCACTGAAGATCTCTTATCTTTAACCCGCCCCATCCCGGCCACTTTTCGACCACTGGTACCCCCCAATCCCGGGCAATTTTCGACCTTTTTTTTTTTTGCTAAAATTTTCGCTTTTGGTGAGAAACATCGAAAATTCATAGAGAAATCGCTCACCTGAGGTTTAAAATACTCATTACAGGTAGGAGAGCCTCCTTACTTTACTGGGTTTTCTATCAGGCTGGCACCAAAGAAAACGAGTTCTATGGGAGGATAACTATTTCACACCACTCATAAACGGTATTTATTTATTTACTGTTACGAATTTATATGTAGTACAAAAGTATATTGGTTTTCAAGCAGTAATATAGGCATTATAAGCATTGTTTCACTCACTAATACCTGACCTTTTTTTGCCACATTACCTGATCATCATTTCTAACTGTTTCTTCCTCTAATGCTATGTAAAGTTTGTCCTCCACATTGTCATTGATTGAGGAATCACTCTGACCCTGAATTTCATACCGTGGCATGACATGGCTATACTGGCCAGGTCACTGATAACAGGTGAATTGCTGAGAAAAGGGCATGCAGGGGGGGGGAGGAGGTCATGCTGGGTAAGGCATTGTCTCTCCCTGGCATCTTGTTGAGGCAGGTGTCCCCTGTATACGTACCAAAAATGACTCGCGAAAATTGAAAATTGTGGAAATTATGAACCTTGCAATTGCAGGACGTTGAAGTACGTCCTAGGGATTAGCTGTGACAAAACGTGAGGACGTGGAAGTACGTCCTCGGGACGGCGCGGGTTAAGGCATGTTACATCAGGTCAAATCGTGCATGGCTGCAGGGCTACGATCCAGTTATTTTGATAGTTGCGCATCATTCGATGACTTTTGCGTGAAAGTTCTGTTGTTCTCATTCTATGGCGGGTTCATTCATTGCTTTTTCCACTCTCTTTAAACACATGAATCATGACATGCTTATATTAGTTAAAGAGGTCACATTATATGAAGCAGCTGCAGTAGAAAGTGCCACCAGTTCTGAGATAAAACAAATGTTGCAAGAAACACCATGGGTAACTCGATCTGACGGGAATTATATAATCCAGTTAAAAGATTTTGGTAATTTAATGGGTTACTTCAGATATATCAATTGGTTGACTCCTAAACAGTTGGACTCTGCGTTACAAATTGGTTTTAAGCCAGGAGATGAATTGTTCGACTTCTTAAAGGAGATTGAAGAAAGGCTAGGCTCAGACATCACTACAGAGGCGAGTGCTCGCACCTTAACCACTCACACAACAGATGGAACTTCAAGTCATGCACACCTCTTCCGCCTCTTCGAAAGTTTCATATTTACGGCTGACTACCAGAGTGTGGAGAGGGTGGGGGAATGGAGTCTCGGACCATCACTTAGCGATGGCCAAGGTAAAGCTGCAAAGAAAATGGTTGAAGAGACGAAGGGGAAGACAGGAGGAAACAGCTCCTGTGAGAAGACTGGAGAAGTTGCAAGATAGTGAGAAAAAGGCAGAGTATAAGAGCATAGTGGAAGAAAGATTGGGGAAGGTATATGAGTTAGAGCAGATGGAAGGGGTGGAAGACGTATGTAAGATATTAGCAGAAGATAAAGGCACAGCGTGTGAGGTGGTTTGTGGAGTGAGGAGGAGATGCAAGAGTGTGCAAGGGACAGCATGGTGGAATGATGAGGTGAAACGAGCTGTGGAACAAAAGAAGAAGGCATATAGTGAATGGCTAGCGAGTAGAGGTAGGGGCGAAGATGAGAGAGAGAAGAGAGAGGTATATGTGAGCAGGAGAAGGGAGGTGAAGAGACTGGTGAAGGAGAGTAAGAAGAAAGTGGATGAAGAATTTGGGAGGAATCTGAGTGTGAAATGGAGGGAGAGTAAGGAATTGTTTTGGAAGGAGATAAAGAAAGTAAGGCATTGTGAAAGGGGAAATAGTAGGGGTGTGAAAGATAGGAATAATAGAGAGATAAATTGAGGAGATGGAAGGAGCACTTTGAGGATTTGTCGAATGTAGAGAGTGAGAGCAGTGCGAGTATAAGTGGTTGGGGAATGGCTGGGAGAAGAAGAGATGATTGGAGGGAGGAATAGGTCAGTAGGGCGGAAGTAGTGGAAGCAATGAAGAAGATCAAGATGGGAAAGGCCCCAGGAATTGATGGAGTGTGTGGTGAAATGCTGAGTTATGGGGGTGAGGTTGTTGTGGAGTGGATATGGAAGTTGTGTAGATTGGCTTGGGAATAGGGAAGGGTTCCAGAGGACTAGAAATCAGGTATAATTGTTCCTTTATAAAAAGGAAAAGAGGAGAGAGAAGTATGTGGTAACCATAGGGATTTTTGCCGTCTTAGTGTGACTGGAAAAATATATGGTAGAATACTTATTGATAGGGTTAGGCATATGACAGAGGAGCTAGTTGGAGAAGAACAAGGGCGATTTAGGAAGGGAATTGAGTGTGTAGATCAGATATTTGTTCTAAGATGTTTAGTGGAGAAGTATCTAGAGAAGGGAAAGAAAGTGTATGCTGCCTTCATGGACTTGGAGAAAGCTTATGACAGAATAGATAGGCAAGGTATGTAGAAGGTATTAAGAATATGTGGAGTGGAGGGGAAATTGTTGACTGCTGTGAAGAGTATGTACGAAGGAGCTAGGGCTATGGTGCGAGTTGATGGTGAGCTTAGTGAGTTCTTTTATCTCAATGTGAGACTGAAACAGGGTTGTGTGATAGATAGATAGACAGCTCCATGCAAGCCTGAGAAAGGGAAATGATCTTGCAAGTTAACTGAGGAAATGTTGACCATACACAGGAAGTAGCAAGTCAGGAGATGATATAGGTAGTGTGTCAGCGAGATAGCATGCGAACAAAGCCTAGTGACCATACACACATACTCACACACAGATTTCTGGAACTTTCCAACCTCAGTGTAACACACGTGACACGACCCCTGTTTCACCAGAATTTAGGAAGCAGAGCTCAGAAGGAGACAGGCCATAGAACCGGCAGGTATAGGGAGAAGGAGCCTAGCAACATGGGAGAGAGAGAGAGAGAGAGACAGGGAGGTAGCTAGCGGGACTCTACTTGTACTTCTCTGGTGTGTGAGACTTTGTTAATATTTCCAAGACAAATAAAAATAGTCCCATACTATTCTTTACCTCTCCTGTCATTGCATAACAAAAGGGAACCAAGATTATCTACTTACAAATCTACTCACGTATA
The DNA here is from genome assembly GCF_032717465.1 of Coenobita brevimanus. Taxonomy (NCBI): domain Eukaryota; kingdom Metazoa; phylum Arthropoda; class Malacostraca; order Decapoda; family Coenobitidae; genus Coenobita; species Coenobita brevimanus. The sequence goes on from NC_136972.1 coordinate 17,432,615, forward strand.
ACAACCGCTCGTCCAAAAGTCTAATATATGTATAACCAATCTACAAAACTCCACTACAAGAAGTATACAAAGTCTTTCGTGGGATATGGCTGCAGCGAACCTATGAACCTCGCCTACGAATCTACAGTGAATTCCTACAAAATATCAAGATTGAAAACAAAAAATACCTCTCACAACCAACAACTCACAACCAGCTCCTGACAGTATTCTCTCCAACCAGCCCCCTCCATCTCCCCGATCATCATGCTGATGTAGAGGTGAAGAGGTCACAGGACGCCTTGTCAGTAGTTTAACAAAATACTGATACAAACAGTCTTGCAATTTCTACGATGAACCAACGAACTACAACAATCTACGATCAACTACAAGTAACAACTCTACGATTCGTCTCTATAATCTTCTACACGCTCCTACAAGTAGCGGCAGTCTTCATCCCACAATGAGTAAATCACAAGAAAAATGGACTGAGAATACATCAAGAAAGAAAAAAACAAAACAAACAAATGAAGAGTGAGAACTCACAACCACCAGACCTCACCCTCCTCTCTCTGCTACATCCACCCAACCTCCACCGCTGATGCAGGAGTCAAGAGGTCAAGACAACGAAGCAAATACCAAGCCCATATTCACAACTCACCTTACTCACTCATCTTCACTCAAGTTACTCATCGCTACTCATTTACTCACCACAGCTACCAGTGTGAGAAGTCGACGTCACCATACGTGTACTGAAACGACGCCAAGCCGTGTGTCTGACACCCCACAACGCGTCAATCAACCCGTGAAGAACAACGCTATCACCATGTGCAACACCACTCACACCATTTCCACCACAGTAAAAATTAGTGAGTTACATAGTTATTCCATTTATACAATACACAGTGATAGATAAAAAACTTCTGCACAAACATATAAAACGTGCTGTATAATTACAACTTAACCCGTCACGTCCCGAGGTTTTCCGCACCTCCGACATCCCCCAGTCCCGAGCCTTTTTGGAAAAATTTTTTTTTGGCTCAAACTTCCGCTTAGGTTGAGAAACGGAGGAAAATCACCAAGAAAGGGCTTCCCGTGGTCTATAAGTGGTCGGAACAGGTGAGGTCCCCCGTGCCAGGTATCGTATTCTTTCATTGATGTGTCAGACGCTCACGTTTTCTATGGTAAGGAATACTTGGAGAAACAACACACAACACCTCTATATTTATTGATTTTGAACTAATAAACAATAACAGTAACAATATAATGGATTTCAGACACATATATATGAAAAATAAGCATTGTACCATCGTGCGAGCATAGTGAGTTAGGTCCGAGTCGTAACATGCTATATGCTAAGTTTCTTGTATCAGTCAACATATTATTTTTTCTACTTGTATACTTCTGTTTCAATGACATTTTACCAATTTCTACTGTTTGTAAGTGTTTTCAGATATTTTCTTTCATTATGATGACATGCAGCATAAGTTCATCAGCTTAGTAACCGCACTCGCTATGACTCATATTTCAACATACCCAATTGTTTTATCACTTTCCTATTATTTTTTCCTTTACATAGAACCTTTCCTCCACCACTGTAAATGTTTTCAATTATTTACATTCATTACGAGGGCATTTAGCGATATGCTAGTGCATATTCACGTAGCAACCACAATCTCAAATACTCATGTTTCATCTTCTGCTTTATTTATTCACTCCAATTATACTTTCACACTTACATTACACACGTTTACACCCCTATACTGCACTGTACATATTTACTGGCATTATTTATTCAAGTGAGCGTCAGAATATCGCATGAAAATACCCTCGCAATGAATGTTTCAACCAACATAATACTCAAACACTTATATACTAATTCTTTACATATATTACACACTTTCCCACTTGTTGACTTATATTTTCATTATTACGGGCCTTATTCATTCAACTGAGCGTCAGGATATCGCATCTCTATACACATGCTAGGAATATTTGACTTAGAATATATTTCAGCACTTACAATAATTTGAACTTATATTATACCCGTAAGCATTTCCAGTAATAATAATTATATAATTACGGGCCGTATTTATTGCACTGAGCGACAGAATATCGCATCATAAAACCCTCGCTATGTATGTTTCCACTTACAGCATATTTATACACTTACAATTTTTGCACTTATGTTATACCCGTATGCACTTTATACTAATATTTGGAGATCAACATGACTGATAATTTCACTGAGCGTCTGTTTGTCGCATTTACTTCATAGTTTCAGCGTCCTGTCGCATTCACACCATATCAGAATTGCATCAACGTGTGATATTCGCTGAAACATGGGTGAATACAGAGACCCACGTCACACTCAACGCACTCATAGCAGGTGTCCTTCCTCTGTGTCGTGAGTCTCACCCGGGAATTGCTACACACGTGACACCTGCGTTGGGGCCTAGGTCTGTTTGGCTGGGGAGGGATAGGAGTGGGGAAATGGCGGCCGGATATTCTCAGGGGAGTTTGGGCAATAGGGGTAGTGTGGATGCGATGTTGGGGCCTTTCTACAGCATAACGTGCAAACCCTTCAAAGGTTTCCTGAACTCCTGTTGTCATGGCGTGAAGGTGGTGGCAATTCAGAGCAGTGATGTCTAGCAAGTGAAAGAACAGTTTCTTATACCACTTCATCGTGGTCCTGGCACACTCTACCGTCGATATCATGGAGTCCACCAGGTGCATGTTTATGTTATAGTCCATGACACACTCAGGTTTCCAAATGTGATGCCTGTTCTCGCTACGGTAATCTACGGAATCAGTACGGTGCATCAAGGGGCGGTGAACCATTGACAAGAGGCTTACTTCTCTATTGTGGTTCCACACAGTTGCAAGGATGTTGTTGGCTTTGAAGAAGACAACCTCATTCCTTGCAAGTTTCCGCCCTACCTTGGCCATTTTTTTTTTTTTTTTTTTTTTTTTAATGTATCCGACTCTGGGCAAAGGCTTCAGAGCCTATCGCTTGGGGACACTGACCTATCCCAAGGCCCAGTAGTCCTCCTACACCTCCACATGTCACCACTTCGGTGCTAACACCCACCATCCATATTGAATACATGCTAGGGCTGTCTCATACAGGATTGGTGTATTGGTATTAGCGGGGGTATTTTTACGACATGTCGGCGGGTCATCTGGTAAATCAGGAAAGTCTGCTTTTTTAGGAAATTCAATCCTCAAACTGTTCCCTGCCTCAGCCGGGATTCGATCCTGGGTCCATTTGGACCGCAGGCCGCCTCTCTACCAATTCAGCCATGCCTCCCCCATGTGACGCCGGTTCACATTCACGGTTCCATAGACTCCTGTTTCATGCGTGTGAAGATAACAAGCGAGAAGAGGGCTAGTGTACCAGTTGTCCAGGTAGAGGACGTGACCACGATGAAGGTAGTCTTCTATCATCGTCTTTATCACTGCTCCCGACAGTCCAATACTTCGATTTTCTATTATGTCTGTCTGTGCACCGGTGTACAAGACTATGTCTTGCACGTATCCAGTCCTACAGTCACACATAACAAAGATCTTGAACCCAAAACGGTGCCTTTTGCTGGGTATATATTGCCTAAATGAAATATTACCTCTCCACAACACGAGACTCTCGTCTATGACGAGGTCTCTATAGGGATAGAATGATGAACGAAAGGTTTCCCTCAGGTGATCAAAGACCAACCTAATTCGCCTCATTTTATCAGTGTCATTTGCATATGCAGGATCATAAGCATCATAGAAATGGAGGCGACTTAGAATTTGTTGAAACCGATTATGGCTCATCACTATTGGGGTAAACATAACAGGGTCCCTTGTCCAGTAAGCAGGAATTCTGTTCTTTCGTATAATACCCATCAAAAGGACCAGGGCAAAAAATAGGAACATTTCTGAAAGGGAGACAGGGTAATCATATCTGATAGAATGCCTACTCCTTGTTCCCAATCTTTCACTCTCAAGGCACTGGGTGCTTGCAAAAAGGTTGGTTTGGTATACAATCTGCTCCACGAATGCCTCACTAAAAAACAGGTGGAAAAAATCCAACCTGGTGGAATTACGGTGAATTCCGGGAGCAATGCAGCCAGAGCGCCCCTGCTCAGTGAAGGGGTGAATGAGGGGAGAAAAATCACTCCCATCCTCCCAATTCCATCCCACAAATCCCTCGTCCCCATCATCCCCATCACCGCCTTCGTCTGGGTGGGGAGGAGATCTTGGTGGGGGAGGTGGGGGAGAAGGAGTGCAGAGGGCTTCCCCACTGTCACTCTTCTTCCCTCTGCCTTTACCCTTTCCCTTTCCCTTACCCTTACGGCCTTGAGGAACATTAGGGGGCTGTGGGGATGAAGTAGTGGAATATTGGGGAGCATAAGATGTGCTGGGGAGTGGTTCCTCCCCACCTTCCCCCTCCATGACAACACCACGTGCTTTCTCACGCACCCTAGCTCGACCACATGTTAGGGGATATTGGGGAGCATAAGACGTGCTTGGGAGTGGTTCCTCCCCACCTTCCCCCTCCATCACAACCCCACGTGATACTGAACGCACCCGCACTCGCCCACATGATACACTACACTGCCTCACACTACCTAAGGAGAGCAATGACTCACTCACGTCACTCTCACTTTCCCTAATCCTCCCTGCACTTTCCCTTTCACTCCCCACTCCCTCCACGGCACTTCAACTCCCCAAACAAAATATTAGGCCCATACCTGCTCGTCCGACGTGGTGTGCGCTCTGGGCCACAATGAGTGATTACCTCACGTCCATACCACGTGGCAGCACGTCCCACGACTCTGTCCTCGTCCTCGTCCTCGTCATCGAAATCTGGTTCCAAATCACGTTGGGGATAGGCATAGAATGTTCCACGTGGTTTCTTGGCCGGCTGCCTCTCTCTAGCAGCACAGTAAGTCACGTACTACCGCTTCCTGGGAGACGGGACTTCTTCATCACTGCTGGTGGTTTCTTCCTCCTCTGGCTGCACATAATCTTTATGCACAACCTCGTTGTCCAGTGGGGAATCACTGTCGCCTGTGAAGGCGTTCAGGGCGGCTTGAATTTAGCCCTCTGAGAGACCTCTCTTGGCCATGTCTGAGCAGGACCGTTGCTACCAAGTGAGTGGACGAGTGGCGGGTTAGTGCGGGTCGCGCGGGGTCACCAAGTGTCTCCGCCTGGTGGCAGGTAGGAGAAGGTCATGCGAGGATACGTACCGCAAATCAAGAGCGAAATTTGAAAATTGTTGAAATTATGCACTTTGCAATTGCACGACATACCGGTACGTCGCCGGGACTGCCAAATGCAAATTGTTGCAACGTACCCATACGTCAACGGGACGGGGCGTGTTAAATACATTTACCTACTTCAATTATCTTCATAATTCAATCATTAAATAATTGCACCAACAATAAATATTCTACACTGTATATATTCATTCATTTATTATAGCATTTATTTACTACGAACGAGTGTTACCATTTATACCTACATAAAATACGTGTTTCATACACACAGCTATACATTATTGCATCTACAAAGTAATAAAGAAAATATACCATCACAGTTACTCAGTGAGCGATTAAAAGAACTGTATTAAACATTTATTAATTAAAGCTACGTAGTGGAAACAGACAAGTTAAGTTACAAGGAAAACCAGGAAAAGAAAAAAAAAAATGGCCAACACAAATGATGTTAGCAAGAATGAACATCTTCCACACAATCATGAAGACAAAGATTTCCACACAGTGCTGACACATATATTGCCCACGATAGGTACAAGTGAACAACAAGTCAGTGTATATAGTTAATACTGTATATAGTGTATATATATTTTTTATATAAAATAACAAAACATGGGGCTATATAATATCATTTTCAGTAATATCTGTGCAATATAAACTAAACCTTAAAAAAGGGTCCCTAGGAAATTAGCAAGCAATTATGCAGCCATGAACAACACAGAAAAAGCGTAGACAAACGAAGAAAAACAAACTATAGAAAATCAATACATACAAAAAAAAAAGAAAGAAAGAAAAAGAAATAGAGTAAGATCACATAACAAACAAATGAAAATAAGCGTAAGTGTTACTACAAATGCCAAAATACCACATAAACTCCTTCTATAAGTGAAACAAAAAGCAAATTGTTGTCTCCACAAGCTAGTGGCATGACACATCATCACTATCATCGACCGCAGCATGACTGGATTCAATGTCAGGACTGCAATTATTACAATTATGTAACTACAAACGATATGTAACAATTATGTAACGACAAACGATTGCATTATGTTACACTTGCTACAATTATGTAACTACAAACAATATGTAACAATTATGTAACAGTTGCATTAACAAGATGTAACTTTTATGTAACTTTAACTACAATTATGTAACTACAAACAATATGTAACAATTATGTAACAGTTGCGTTAACAAGATGTAACTTTTATGTAACTTTAACTACAATTATGTTACTACAAAAAATATGTAACAATTATGTAACAGTTGCATTAACAAGATGTAACTTTTATGTAACTTTAACTGCAATTATAAGGCCAACACAATTATGTAACAGTTGCATTAACCCCTTAACCGCGGGGCGTCACTTTCGTGACGCTTGGGAGCAAGGGATCATACCGCGGGGCGTCGCTTTTGTGATTCTGTGTTATTTTGAATTCACCCGGGCTTTCAAGTGGGGGCTTGTATCATCTATCAGTACTGACAATGTCCAACACTAGTCAGCACTCCTAATCTCATCTGTACTCCCATCCATTGTTGACAATTTAGCCATTTCTCCCCGTTCTTGACTCCCCTCCCTACCCCCCCTCCATTACCCTATGCTCTCGCCTTCCCGGCCATGCTACGCTAAGTAAATCTTCCCTGGAATTTTTCACTGATTTCATCCATTGAAATAAGCCCTATGTCGTTTTCTTATACCAAATAATATATACAAGAAAGAAATCAGGTAAGTGAGAGTGCCATACACCTGGAATTGGCTAATTATCACCTGACAACACCTCACGTGCACTCGTTCGCTAATTTTCGCTGTTTTTTTCCCCTTGAAATATGCTGTATAATCTATTTTCGTAATAAATATACATGTAAGGAGAGAAGGGAGAACCCTAAGTGATATTTACATTCACCTGGAACCACCTAATTTATAATGTATTGTCTAGATTTCCTGCCAATCATATCAGTGCTACACAAAGCTGTTTCAAGATTTAACATTGGTAGCTCTGATTATATATCTCCTAAGTAGGCCTCTAATCTATTTTCGTAATAAATATAAATGTAAGGAGGGAAGGGAGAATATTTACATTCACCTGGAACTACCAAATTTATAATGTATTGTCTAGATTTCCTGCCAATCATATCAGTGCTAGACTTAGCTGTTTCAAGAAGTAATATTGGTAACTCTGAATAACCCCTAAAGCAGGCCTCTAGGCTGCCCCTGCGTTATCAGTGTAGTCTCATCTTCCGAAGTGAGAGGACGTATGTTTCAACTTGCTGACTTCAAGGCCTTTTTCACCCCCATGCAAATGGTTCTGTGACCTTTACCCCTACTAAACCTCGTGTGGAAAGAGGTAAAGGGCTGACAATTGATAAAAGAGTGACTACGATCTTTCTATTGAGTAAAACAGTGCAAGTGGAACTGTAAATAATGTGTAAACAGCAAGTGAAAGTAATGAATGTAAATATACGTGAACAATGGAAAATAGTTTTATAAGTTATTTCAAGTGACAGTGCACAACACAGTGTAAATAAAATAGAAATGTAAATAACGTAAATAAAATAGAGAACGTAAATAGAAATGTAAATGAGTAGTATTATAAGAATACGAGTATATACTAGGAGTAATGAAAGTGAAAGTTTCACTCTAGCATGTCTGAATGCTATGAGTTATGAGAGTGAAGATGAAAGTGACATTCACTCTCAATGCCAGTATACAAGATGAGAAAGTGAATGCTACGTATTTTACTGAAAGAAATTGAATCCCTACAATGACAATAAACTAATACTACTGAAGGAAACTTATGGATAAAGACTGTAGATATATATAAGTGTTATATAGTAATAGAAATATAAAGTGTGAGGGGTTTTATGAATAATAAATGACAGACTACCATGAGCGAACTAGTGCCAGTGCGACGATCAGACGCGCTCGTAATTTCCATTGCTTTCACAATGGTTTTTTTTTTTAGTATGGATCCCAAACTACTTGGAAATTGTAGAATAGTGTTTATAGTGTTTGTATCTGGCTGTGGTAATCATATTACGGGTTGTCGGGAAGTGTAAAGTGGAGACTTCGTTACCCAACTTCAGAGGTCTCCACAAGTCCTACGGTAACCGACGAAGGCTCAACAATCATTCCAGGAGAAAGCTGAAGGTATGTGCCATAAGCATATGTAATTTTATTATTCTAGGACTAATAACTGATTTTTGGCAAATATTTTTTGAGAGTCTGTCGGAGCCCAAATAACCCCGCGGCACACGCAAGTTATTGGTAAACAAGCCCGCGGTGTAGGGGTTAACAAAATGTAACTACAATTATAAGGCCAACACAATTATGCATTACCACAATATTATGTAACAATTCATAAAATGTTACAATTATATATTACTACAATGTTACTACAATGTAACAATTACGATATAATTATGTAACAATTCACAATGTTACAATTATGTATTACCACAATGTTACTACAATATTATAAGTCATACAATTATACCACAATTCTGTATAACCAGAATCATCTTACAAGTTAGGTGAAATATTAGACATTACTAAAGGGATAACTCAATATGTAATGTAATAACCTAGCAGTATTACCATTGCACAATTATATGCGTATGTCTGTTATACATACTTGTACACATCTTACAAAATGTCATACAACAACCATTGCATTTATTCAAATATGTATATAACTTGTTTAAAATGTAATATTACTAGATTATTGCAATTTACTAAGAATATTATATGTATAAAATATTATATTCAATATTATGTACTAATAGATTAGCATATGTCAATAATGATTGCTGTCAGAGGACCTTCAGCAGCGTGGCCGAGCAGTGTTATGAATTCATGTTATAATTACAAATCATAGTAGATAGATAGATAAATAGATAGATAGACAGACAGATAGAAGCAGCAAGTCAGATGATGAGAAGGTATTGTCTGCGAGAATCAGGCAATGCTAAACATGCTTACACACTCTAACTCAAGGAATGCTTTATAGGCACACAACAGCGCCTAGTGACCATACACACACATACACACATACTCACAAACAGGCTTCTAGAACATTCCAACAACAGTGTAACACACGTGAAACGACCCCTGCTACACCAGAATTTAGGAAGCAGAGCTCAGAAGGAGACAGGCCATACAACCAACAGGTAGTGGAGAGAGTCAACAAGAAAGAGGGGCCCAACTAGACTTACTTATTATATTGTCTCTGTAAGACATACCCTGCTCAACTTAGATTTTCTCTGAAGATAATAAATTAAGATCAACTCACTGTATTCATCTTTAATTCCTACTACAAGAAATCGAGAGTGACAACTAAACAACAAAACTTCTCTACAAGTTACTACAAAGTCTTTTATGACAATGTTTCCATGGCTGTTTAATATATACATGGATGGGGTTGTAAAGGAAGTGCAAGGTAGGGCAGTGGATGTGGGGGTGGCTCTAATGAATGAGGGTGAGATTTGGAAGATTCCGGTGTTGCTGTTTGCTGATGATACAGTATTTTTGAGTGAAGATGAATGGGAGTTGCAAAGTTTGGTGAATGAATATGGGACAGTGTGTAGGAAGAGGAATCTGAAAGTTAATATAAACAAGAGTAATGTTATGGTGATTGAGAGGAATGAAGTCACAGAGAGTACAGTGAGGTTTGGTGAGGATATGGAGAATGTGAGTGCATTCAAGTACTTGGGTAGTGTGATGAGTAAAGATGGAATGCTGGGGGATGAAGTGCGTGAAAGGGTACAGCAGGGAAGGAAGGTTGTTGGTTCACTGAAAGCAGTGATGAGAAATATGGAGTGAGTACGGAAGTTAAGTCACTGCATGATAGTATTGTGATCCCTACCCTGACGTATGGAAGCGAGGCGTGGACCTTGCAAGAGGGGAACAAGTCAAGAGTGAGGGCAGTGGAAATGAGTTACTTGAGAGAAGCATGTGGAGTGACATGGAGGGACAGGTTGACGATTGAAGAAGTGAAGGAACGTTGTGGGGTGGATGTGGATGTGGTTGAGAAGATTAGGAGAAATACACTGAGGTGGTTTAGACATGTGGAGAGAATGGAGAATGAAAGACTAAGAGGGTGTATATACTGTAGGTGATGTGGAGGGAGGGAGAGGGAGGGGTAGACCGAGGATGAGGTGGAGGGATGGAGTTGAGAGGTATATGAGGGCGGGGGTGAGTTGGGGGAGGGTAGTCAAATAGTGGGTGACAGTGACTTGGAGGCGTTTTGTCTGCGGCCACCCTTTGCGGGATTAGGGCGTCGGGCTATAGATAGATAGATATATAGATGTTATACTCTTGTATAAACTTCATAACTTCTTGTACTGTGTTTTGTAGATCAGCCATACGTAAGTTATACTCTTGGACGAGAGGTAGTTATATGTGAGTAGGTTTGTAAGTAGATAATCTTAGTTCCCATTGTCATGCAATGACAGGAGAGGTAAAGATAAGTATGGGACTATGTATAATTTTATTTGTCTTGAAAAGATTAACTAAAGTCTCACACACACGAGTATAGCGTCCCACTGTTATATCTCGTTAGACCCCTCTCTCTCTCTACAACCTCTCGCTACGATCGCCAGCCCCTTTCTGACTCTAATTCTTCCATCCTTCCCTAGGAGGGCTAGTGTCACGTGTGCAAGACACATGTGAATGTTCGAGAAGCCCGTGTGTCTGTGTGTATGTACCGTTTCCGGTGACATAATGCAAGCCTGGCATTCCTTACAGAAATGCAGACACATTTCCTTTGGTCAACTCTCGCTGACACATTTACTATTCCCACACCTTGGCTGATGTTCCTATCTGTTACACTATCTTTTTATATATATATATATATATATATATATATATATATATATATATATATATATTTATATATATATATATATATAGTTAGATTGATATAGATATAGATAGATAGATAGATATAGATAGATAGATGGATAAATAATGAATGGAGGAAGGAAAAACAAAGGAAAAAAAATAAGTCCATGTGCCTGAAGGCATCCTCCATTCATAAAATATTTATAACAACTGGATTTGAATTGAAGTGGATTAAATGTTTGTGGGAAACAACTCCCAGGAAGTGAATTCCAGAGAGTAGTAGTTCTGGGGATAACTGAATTTTGATAAGCAGAGGTTCTGCATTGCGGGGGAGAGAGTGTGAGTTCATGGGCGCTCCCAGCTGCCCGAGTATTTCGGGAGAAAATGTGAAGGGCAGGCACAGTTGAAGCCAGTTCGTCAGAGCACTTACGGTAAAAATATCGATAAAATAATGCTAAAGAAGCAACATCTCTGCGTATTGATAATGGAGGAAGGTCCTGCATAATGGCAGGATTATTGATTAATCTAATGGCTTTATTTTGAATTTTGTTCCAACTGCCTCAGTGCAACCGCTCCACATCCACTCTACAGTGGAGAACAGTATTCGATTTGAGAACGCACATGACTTGTATAGTGTGGTCATCTGCTCATCTGTTAAGAACTCACGAACTCTGTACATAAGTCCCAATTTTTCGGAAGCATTTTTAGCAAGGGATTTAACATAAGCCGTCCAGCTTAGGTTGGGGTTTAGAGTAACACCTAGGATATCAATTGTAGTGGATATGGGAATATTGACATCATTTAAAATTATGTGATAGTCTGAAGGATTGTTTCTGTCAGGGAAATTAATGTATTTAGTTTTATGAGCATTAAATGAAACCAGATTTGTTTGTCCTCATTGATTAATTTTAGAAAGGTCCTGGTTCAGAGAAACTGCTGTGTTTATTTGGGAATTGATAATATCAAATTGTGTAAAGGAGGTACTAAATTTGAAAGAAATATGAAGGGTCGAGTTATCAGCATAAGAGTGTACTGGGTTGTGCGTGACAGATAGGAAGTCATTTATATGAACGAGAAAGAGGGTTGGCGCCAAAACTGATCCCTGAGGTACTCCAGCATTTATGAAATGAAACTGGGAATAAATTCCATCTACCATGACCGGTATTTTTCTATTATGAAGGTAAGAAGAAATTAGAGGAATCAGTTATGCAAGGCCGCAGTGTGACATCTTAGACAATAAGGCCCGGTGCCATACTCTGTCAAATGCTTTTGATATATCAAGTGCTATTGTGTGTGTTTCACCATGTTGGTCTATTGTTTTGTTAATCTAATGGGTACAAAGGCAAAGAACGTCTACAGTTGAACGTTCTTGTCTAAATCCATACTGTCGATCACTGATTAATTTATTGATTTCTAGATGCTTGATTATGTGTTTGTTAAGTAGCGTCTCAAAAACTTTACCGAGAATGGAAGTTATTGCAACTGGTCTATAGTTTGATGAATCAGAAGTTGCCCCCTTTTTAGGATCAGGATGGATATTTGCTTCTTTCCAAGAGGTTGGAAAGGTACGGATGCATAAGTGGAAAAATTTTGCCAATACAGGAGTCAACACTGAGGAGCAATTTTTTAGTACCATTGAAGGAATTTCATCTGGACCAGTAGCTTTGTCTGCTGAGAGATTCTGTAATACAGCTTGTATGTATCTGGTGTGAATCATGAAAGGAGGTATTTGAGGGGTCTCAAATTCAGGTGAAGGAATATTGTGATTTTCTGTATTTAGGGTTGAGTTTGTTGAAAAGATGTCAACGAGAAGTTTGGCTTTTCCACGTGGGTCACTTACTAGATTTCCATTGGGGGACTGTAAAGATGGAACGGAAGAGGTGTTAGTGAAGTTAGTTTTGAATGAATTAAGGGTTGACCAGAATATTTTGTTATCATTTGGGTTGTTTAGTAGTTTGTTAGCCTGTCTGTGTAGAAAGTTTTATTTAGAAAGACTGATAATAGTTTTGGCATGGTTTCTGATATTTATACAATAGTTAAAGGCTTCTTTGGTTTTGGTCCTTGTATAAGTGTTATAGGCTATTGTTTTATGTTCTGTTACTCTAGCACAATTGTGGTCAAACCATTTAGGAGAATTGCATCTTTTTCTGTAACTATGATGGGGAATGAATGTTTCCATGCCGACTTTAATGAAATCCTGTATGTGGCCCAATGTGGAATTTGCATCTTGGGAGAAAAAGGAGGTCCAATGAACATCCATGAAAAAATTATGGAGTCTCTCCCAGTCTGCCTTGTCATAGTGCCATTTGGTCAAAACGACAGGTTCAGAGCAGGAGGATGTGGTAGGTGTTAAAGTGGTGGCTTGAATCTGACAATGATCAGAAGATCTGAGAGGGGACTTCACTTCGACATAATAATTATCTGAACTGGTTGTTAGAAACAAGTCCAATAGGTGGGGATTTTGATCAGGGTTGACTGGTACATGGGTATGGTTGACTGACTACCTGGATGAGATTAAATGAATCTGCAAATAGCTTACATTCACGACCAGAGTCATCAGTTCTGGCTGAATAAGTGAGCAATTCAACATTACGGACATTAAAATCACCCAGAATAGTAATTTCTTATGCAGTATTAATGTTGAGGACAGAGAGTCAAATAAACTCGGCTCTGGAGGGGCATTAGGGGAATGATAAACACAAAAGAACTATTTAATTTTACTAAAAGAATTTAATTTGTATGTGGAATAGTCGAAATAAGGACAGTTAAATTTAGTAATGTCCTCCAGGGCAATCTCTGATTTACCAAGGCAACATACACCTCCTTTAGGTCTGAAATCTTGAATCAAGATATAACTAGGAAAATTAAATCTAGCTAAATCAGAGGTGGAGCTTACTTGTGTCTCTGTCAAAAATAGCAGATCAGGGGATTCAAACTGGAGGAAATTTTGAAAAGAGTTGATGTTGGAGTGAAGTCCCCTGATATTGCAAAAGAAACTTTTACTGCACTGGCGAGCGGATTTAGGGCGCCGCAACACTGGAGGTGGCACAGTCCCTTGATGACGACCAGGAGGGCCCTGTGCAGACGACCCAGCCCTGCCGGTGGTGGTCACCTGAGAAACCACTGCGTTAATTCCCAGTATAGCAGCAGCCATGGTTCTTTTTATTGGGGGCGAGAGCAGGGCTGTGTTGTAAAATGTGTATATGTAATGACAAGATTGGTGTTTTATGGAGAGAGGATAGCTGGTTTAAGGCAATGTGATGTAATGTGGATGTGTGTGTTGTGTAAAGAGGGCAGCCTGATGCCCTCTGATGTTTGAGGCAGAAAGATGTGTAACCAGCTACCAAGGCCTAGGAGAGAAAACGGAATCCAGGCTATTCCCTGAGTTTCCCGTTACCTTGGCGGTAGTACTTCCCTGGGCAGGGCTGCCTACCCCTACTATCTATCTGTCTATCTATCATGCTATGAGTTGTATTATTATAATATGGAGTTCTGTCATCGCTCGGTCACGCCAGCTGGCGATCCTCCGAGAGCATTATCAGTGACACACTCTAATCTATTAGTATATAATATTGATTATAATATTGTATAGACATAATATTCATGATAATATTGTACTGAGCTAATAATATTCTAGAAACATAATACATTTTAAACATATTGTGTACATAATGGAGCAAATGCATTATAGTTTAACTGATTATGAAATATTGTATAACATACTGTAGAATATGTATGCATAACAGACATACTCATATAACTGTGCAATGTTAATACTGCTAGGTCATTACATTACATATGGAGTTATCCCTTTAGTAATGTCTAATATTTCACCTAACTTGTATGATGATTCTGGTAATACAGAACTGTAGTGACATTGTATGAATTTACATAACTGTATTTTTATTGTACATAAGTGTATTATAATTGTCACATATCCTTTTTAGTTACATAACTGTAGCAACTGTAAAATAATTGTATTAACACTGTAGTAATGTTTGTAGTAACATTGTAGTAATACAGAATTGTACGAACATTTATGGATTGCTACACAATAATTGTACTATACATAATTGTATTGTAATTGTTACATATCGTTTGTAGTTACATAACTGTAACAACTGTAACATAATGCAATCGTTTGTCGTTATATAATTGTAGTAATTGCAGTAATATTGTAGTAACTGCAGTCCTGGCATCGCTAATCCGGTCATGCTGCGGTCGATGATAGTGATGATGTGCCCTGCCACTGGCTCGTGGAGAACAATAACTTGCTCCTTCTTTCACTTACAGAACGAGTTTATGTTGTACAGTCGTATTTGTAGTAACACTTACACCTATTTTCATTTATTTGTTATGCAATTTTTACTGTATTTTCTTTTGTATGTATTGATTTTCGATAGTTTGTTTTTCTTCATTTGTCTACGCTTTTTCGGTGTTGTCCGAGGTTGCATAATTGCTGGGTAATTCCCCTGGGACCCTTTTTTAAAGCTTAGCTTGTATTGCACAGATATTATTGATAATTATATTTTCTAGCCCCATATTTTGTTATTTTATATATATATATATATATATATATATATATATGACTAATAGCTGTTTATATATATATATATATATATATATATATATATATATATATATATATATATATACACTCACTTGTTCATTTGTACATATCGTGGCTAATGTATGTGTCAGCACTGTGGAAATCTTTGTCTTCACGATTGTGTGGAATATGTTCATTTTTGCTAACGTCATTTGTGTTGGCATTTTTTTTTTCCTGGTTTTCCTTGTAACTTAATTTGTCTGTTTCCACTAGGTAGCTTTAATTAATAAATGTTTAATACAGTTCTTTTACTTGCTCACTGAGTAACTGTGATAGTATATTTTCTTTATTACTCTGTGGATGTAACAATGTATAGTTGTATGTATGAAACACGTATTTTATGTAGATATAAATGGTAACACTCGTTGGTAGTGAACAAATGCTATAGTAAATGAATGAAAATATACAGTGTAGAATATTTATTGTCGGTGTAAGTATTTAGTGATTGAATTATGCAGATAACTGAAATAGGTAGGCCCTATGTGTACGTAAGCTGTAACTCTACAGCACGTTTTATATGTTTGTGCAGAAGTTTTTGTCAATTTCTTTTTGTTACCACTGTGTATTGTATAAATGAAGTAACTATGTAACTCACTATTTTTTCCGTGCTGGGAAGGGTGTGAGTGGTGGTGCATGTAGTGTTAGCGTTCTCCTCCACGGGTTGATTGACGTGTTGTGGGGTGACCTCAGCTTCTTAGCAAAACGCTAACACAGCGACCTCTCACTCTGGCAGCTGTGGTGAGTAATGATATGTAACTTGAGTCAAAATGGATGAGTAAGATGAGTGGTCAATGTGAGTTCTGGTATTTGCCGCCGTCGTCTTGACCTCTTCACTCCTTCCATCAGCATCGTGGTGTTGGTGGAGGTAGGGGGAAGTTGGAGAGAGGGGTGGGGGTCTGGTGGATACGGAGGTGGGGGGGGGCGTTTGACGAGGGGAGGGTGAGGTCAGGTGCTTGTGAGTTGTAAGTCGTTTCTCGCTCTTCGTTTGTTTGGTTTGTTTTTCTTACGCAATGTATTCTCGGTCCTTTCTTCTTGTGATTCAGTCATTGTGGGATGAAGACTGCCACTACTTGTAGGTGCGTGTAGAAGATTGTAGAGATGTCACTTAGACCTGTTACTTGTAGTTAATCGTAGAGCTTGTTTTTCCTCACTCGTAACTCGTTCTTCGTACTCTGTACTTGACTGTGGTTACTTGATCGTAGAATTGTAGTTTCTTGATAATGTAGAATCAACTGTTGAACTGAAGCTCATCTTGGTTACCGTCTCGCCTGCCTTTCAAGAAGTTCACTGTAGATTCGAAGACGAGGTTCGTGCTTCTGCGGCCACCATATCTCATATAAACTTTGTAACTTCTTGTACTGTGTTTTATAGATCAGCCATACGTAAATTATACTCTTGGATGAGAGGTAGTTATAAGTGAGTACGTTTGTATGCAGATTATCTTAGTTCCCATTGTCATGCAATGACAGGAGAGGTAAAGATAAGTATGGGACTATGTATAATTTTATTTGTCTTGAAAAGATTAACTAAAGTCTCACACAAACGAGTCCCACTGTTACCTCTCGTTAGACCCCCCTCTCTCTCTCTCTCTACAACCTCTCGCTACGATCGCCAGCCCCTTTCTGACTCTCTAATTCTTCCATCCTTCCCTAGGAGGGCTAGTGTCACGTGTGCAAGACACATGTGAATGTTCGAGAAGCCCGTGTGTCTGTGTGTACGTACCGTTTCCGGTGACATAGTGCATGCCTGGCATTCCTTACAGAAATACAGACACATTTCCTTTTGTCAACTCTCGCTGACACATTTCCCATTCCCACACCTTGGCTGATGTTCCTATCTATTACACTATCTATCTGCCTATCTATCTATCTATCATGCTATGAGTTGTATTATTATAATATGGAGTCCTGACAGTACTGAAACACGCAGAGATGAAGAAGGCAGTAAAAAGATTGCACAATTTAGCTGCTGCACGAATTTACAAAAGTCTCTGTTTGTATTGTAGGCGCGAAAGAAGGGGTGGATGCACTAACATTTCCTGAGATGTGCTGTATGGATGTTTTAACTTATGAGTCGACATTGTCAATAGTACTGGAGGATAATTTGTGTTACTTTTACCTGCTAAATGTCACAAATGCTCCATTAAAGCTTAAAAGTGGTACAAAGATAGGGGATTTCCTGGCCTCGGCTGTAAAGGTATGTCAGGATATACCATTCTCTACATCCACTAGAGATGATGCTGAAGATAAATCATCTGGTGTGTATGACATAAACTCTAAGGACATTGTTCCTACAGTTTCATCTGACCTTGCCTCACATGTACTTTCAAGGGACTGTCCCCAGTATAAAGAGCAATTAGTCAATTTCTTGTAGACCAATAGAGATGTTGTGGCATTACCCGGGAAACCTATGGGGACAACAGGCCTAGCAAAGCATCATGTAGAATTAGTTCCCGGTACTCAATCAATTTATGTCCCAGAATATAGACTACCACACAGTTTGAGACGACAAACAGATATTACAGAATATGTTAGATCAGGATATCATTCAACATTCTGTCAGTCCATGGAATAGTCCGCTCTTCTTAATGTCCAAGAAAAGAGGAAAACTGAGACCAGTTGTGGACTATCGTAAGGTTAGTTCTGTCACCGTACCCAATGGATTCCTGGTGCTAGTATCTACAAAACTACTAGAATCACTTGGTGAACAAATGTAGTTTTCATATCCCTTGACTTACTTTGTGGTTACTGGCAAGTGGAAATGGAAAAGTCATCTCGCCCAATAACAGCATTTAATACTCCTTCTGGACATTATCAATTTAAGAGACTCCCTTCTGGTCTTCGATATGCTCCGTCACTGTTCATGAGGCTAATTCATTCTGTACTCAGTGGTATGATGGGTCACTCTCTTTTTGCCCACCTACATGACATCACTGTAGTAAGCAAATCCATCCCAGAACATTTTGCCAAACTACAAGTTTTTGGCCTCACTCTGGTGGCAGGTCTAAAGATTAAAATCAGTAAATGTGACTTTTTACGAAAGAAATTTAAATTCTTTGGGCATGTAGTTCACGCTGAAGGATTTCATACCACAAATGACAAGTTAAGACAGTCTCTGACTTCCCAGAACCAACCAATACTGATGATGTTAGGAGCTTTCTTGTTCTGAGCGGCTACTATCGGCGATTAATTTAATTATAGGTCATGCACAAATCGCTGCTCCCCTGACAAAGGTATTAAAGAAAAACCCACCAATTTTATGGACTAAAGATCAATCACAAGCTTTTGTGACACTAGAGATAACACTTGCAAATGCCTCAGTCCTAGCATTCCCTGATTATAAGAAACCTTTCCTTTTGTGTACAGATGCCCCTGGAACAGGAATTGGTGCAATATTGATGCAACTTCATCAGGCAAAAAGGAAACGTGTAATAGCGTATGCTAGCCGTGCCCTTAACACTGCAGAAAGTAATTACAGTGTTACTGAGTGGGAAGCTTTAGCAGCAGTTTGGTCTCTTAAACATGTTATAGATATCATATACAGTTGTACAGTGCATATCCTAACTGACTATCTCCCACTTTGTGATTTGTTCAAAGGAAGAAATCTTACAGGTCGACTCGCTTGATGGTCAGTTATTATTCAAGACTTTAATCCAGCCTTTCAGTATGTGCCTGGTAAATCAAATCTAGTAGCAGATGCTCTTTCACGTCACGTCACAGCGGTTGTAATGCCATGCCAACCCAGTGAAACACCTGCCACCATTCTAACCCCAGATGTTGTCAATAATAGCCAGTGAACTGATCACTAAGGGGGGGGGGTGACAGTTTTGTAAATGTTATACCTCCCGGCCTTGAAATGTGCCTCGCCTGAATACAGTCAATGTTATGAAAAATATTCCGACCTATGAATTGTTTTCACCCCCGGTACGTACCCCTTGAAGTATGAAATGTTCACCTATAATTCATTCATGCAGATGTATGCCGAATAGGTGATTTGTAGCACAGTGTCATTGTTTTTATACACGTCAAAGTTATTTTTTATGCTTCTTCAGGTTTAGGTTGAATAGTGTTGCTTTTTCTCAAAATGAGGGAAATCACGTCTATGACAGAAAAGACGTTAAATGATGAAATCTACCAAGAACGTCATGAATTTGTTCCAGGCCTGCTGCCCCACTGAGAAAGACATCATAGAACGGGTGATCTCCCATGTTCGCTCTCGTGGTGCTGATCTTGTCCAACTTAGTCGTGAACAAGCTGCTATGCTGGTTGCAGACGGAGTCATAGGCCATTAAATTTAGTGCAAAATCTACATCAAAACCAAAAAAACAATCCTGAAGTTACACAAAGAGTTTTCTTCTCTCCTTCAAACCAGGAAGAATAGAAGAACTGAATCCTGGCGCCAGAATTGTGTTGAGCCATTCAACAACCGTGTGAAGAGCACACTTTTCGAGGTAGCAACAGATCATAAATCGTCCATTAAGAAGCAAGAGATGCTGTATGGTGTCAAAGTGGCCAAAGACAAAGAAGCATATCTGCAAGATCAGAGGACAGCTGGGAAGATATTTTGCAAAACGTTCGTGGAAAAGAAGTGGAAAAAAATGGCACTGAGAAGGCAGAAGAGTGAAGAAGAGATGGCCTAACTGATGAGGAGGGAAGCGATCGATTTGGCAAAGACTGGATAAAGTTAGTCTGACTGACCTTACCTCAGACGACCACGAAGACGAGTGTCCAGAAGTCTGTGATGATAAGGAATACCAACCAGCAGAAAAGGAAACGTTGTCCAAGTAGCTGAAGTTTGTGACAGACTCCTTATCCTCATCAGTCAAGAAAATTCTTCCTGAACACTTGAATCACATAAGGCACAGCCCACAAAATTTTGGCTGGAATATTACCGTGACATCGACAAGTTGATGTCCAGCTTCCACATGTCAGTGGCGCAGGCTTCCGCAGCTGTAGTGGACGTAGGGAGGTATATGTTCAATCTCAATTGGAAGTACCACGACGAAGATGACTGTATCATTGATCTCGTCACTGTTCCTCACAAGAAACCAACATCACTATGGGCAAAGTCATTGAAGCGCTCACAGTTGCCCAGCTTGTGCACGAGATGTTGGACAGTGATGAGGTCTTGATTACATGTCATGATGTTAGCAGCAGAACACAAGAGACTGAACTGGAGCGTATTCCGTCCAAGGAGTCACGATCAAGGGGAAGCACTATCCTTTCTCAATGCTCAGAATTGCTTCTCAGACAAAGGAGAACCTAGCCGATCTGAACGTGGCTGTCCTCTCAATCTTGGCGGTGTGTGGAGACATAACTCCACAAAGCCTGTGGACCAAGACTGACTTCATCATGGCGGACAGTGTCAGGGAATGGAAGCTGAAAAGCTGGAAGTCGACTACATCCCTGACCACCTGGTTTGCCAAGTTCATTCGAATTTGATGTTCATCGAAAAACTGTGCAAGCTCTGGAGTGACTTCAACATGACTACTGGGCCAGAGAAGATATCTGCAGGATTTCCTGTCACGATAGGCAACCCTCACCTCAGGTCTGTCACTGAGGATTAGCTCGAATGTCATGAGATTGGTTTCTCACGACTTCGACCACAAGCAATGGAACAAGACATGTTCGACGTATTTCTCAGACAAGAAGAACGTGGCCAAGAGACTGCAGAAGGAGGGGTTCAACTTTCTTGTGTACAGCTGTGCGGTGGCTAAATTCTTGGACCAAGATATGATGAGTTTCTTGCTCAAGTTCCAGCAGATCAACAATCAGCTGGCTTGCATAGTCAGGTGTTTCCAGAAGTTGGAATACGTGTGTATCCTGGCCTCAGTTAGAGTGGCGATCGGCCTTCATCTGGTGGGACCTTTCGTGTCCCTCACCTCCAGTAGCTCAACTACATATGACCAGATCATGGAGGTCTTCTCTCAGCTGTATCTGGATCTAACCATGACCTCCACGGAGAGAGTGCACAACCTGTCTCAGCCTGCCTTCTCCTAGGTGAGTGAAGAGAGTTTTTGACTTGTTCTTTACCATGAGGAGTTACTGAAACCAGCTGAGGCTGTGTTCTAGACGGACAGAGATGAATGCTACCAGATTCTAGAGATCCTGTTTGCATGACTTGCAATTGGGTGGTCGAGACAGAGAGGAGACATGTTTCAGTTTGAACTGAATGCCGACTCTGAAGCTCCCCGTCAGCTGAGTGAGATGGAGCAGAAGCTTGCTTCTGCACCCATCAGCAATCTTAACCCTGAAAGATCTGTGGGTCCCATTAACTATGGGCTGAAGTTGAAAGAGGCTAAGCAGCTAAGAGTAGTGAGCAGAGTCCATGTCAATGCAGTGGGATCCGGGTTGATCAAGGACGAAGAGATGGACTTCAGACGTTTCAAGAAAATGACAGGCAGCGAGAGAGAGCTCCCACAAATCTTGAAGGAGTGAGATGAGTAACAACAGAGGCAGAGGGAGGAAGGAATGCATGAGAGACAAGTAGCTAATATCTCCGTAGAAAGACAGGGAAATGCTGATTTAGTTCATCTCAAGGACCTTGGTGGTCCGTTTACCAATGCAAAAGAGGTGGACCGAAACATGGTCAGCAACATCAGTGAGAAGAACAAGAACGATCGACTGTATTTTGAAATCAGGCATGTGAGGAACAGTTGCGTGATGTACCCGAAGCCGACGGATAACTTCAAGGTCAAGACGGCCCGCAGAAACATCTCCAATGACATATACGTGAGTAATCTCAAAGTGTACTGGAGGAAACTTGCTTGCCACATTGACATGGACATCAGTGATTTCAGATGTGCCTTGAATAAGGTATCCTAGATACCTATGGACGAGAATCACGTGTTGCCAACCTAATCAGCCTATATGGCTTGCGAGCAGATATGCCCATGTTCAGACCCCAGGGAGTCAAACGACATTTTAGGCGAAAAATAAGACGAGCACAAGATTCGATGAAGCTCCTTTTGAAAATCGGAGACTGCAAAATCGGAAAAAACTGCTAATCTGTCACCCTCCTAGTATAGTGTAAGGTAATTTATTTATATTATCGGGCGACTCTTTAACCTTTCCTACTCTTCTAGTTCCAACCGACAATTTCATGCAAGACAATGGTATTTTGTATAAGAAGACATTGCTTACATGAAGGGACATACCTGACAGAAAAGTCCACCAACTTGTTGTCCCTACTGATCTAATACCTGCGATATTTCACATTATTCACGACACTCCTCATACATCTCATCCAGGTAAATATCTATGTTTGAGACAAGCACTTCTCTCATACTGTTGGCCTCCTATGCAGAAGGACATTCACTGTGACTCTTGTATTTCCTGTAACCGTCACAAAGGGTCAACCGGATTACCTGCCCAACTCTTGCAATATCCAGTCTCCTCACGCCCGTGGAAAACTGTTAGCATCGACCTTCTTAAGTTGCCTCTTACAGAATCCGGTGCGGTGTATTTGTTTGTAGCAGTCGATCATTTCTCATGCTATTGTGTCCTCGTAGCTCTCTAAGACTAGACTGCTAAGAATGTCACACGTGCCTTTATAGACCATGTCATTTTCCCATTCACTATCCCGTCTACAGTTATTACCAATAATGGTACAGGTTTAACAAAAGTCTTCTGGCTGAAATTTGCAAACAGTATAACACCAACACGTGTCACGTCATTCTCAATCATCCAGCTTCCAATGGCCTTGTCAAAAGGCAGAGTATGAAATTTTTGCAGAGTTTAAGGCACCTGGGTTCTCAGAATGCTTAGTGGGATGAATGGATACCCCAAGTTGCAGCTTCTATCAATAGTTCCAACAACGCATCCACTCCCGAATCTCCTTTCTTTGTCTTATATGAGTTGGATAAATAATTACCATATTCCATGCTATCATCAAAGCCTGGCCCACTGTA
The DNA here is from genome assembly GCF_032717465.1 of Coenobita brevimanus. NCBI lineage: Eukaryota > Metazoa > Arthropoda > Malacostraca > Decapoda > Coenobitidae > Coenobita > Coenobita brevimanus. The sequence continues at coordinate 17,456,209 of NC_136972.1, forward strand.
TAATTTAGGTGATTGTGTGAAAGCAAAACTGTCAAACTTTCAGAAAATACAATAGTACATAAAAGCAAATTTGACCTTATCTCAGAATGATATGGTACAACGCCAGCATAAGTCTGCATCACCTATCAGCATCAGTGTCGGAGATTTAGTATTTGCTTGTACATTTACATGTACAGTACCTCTAAGTTGGGTGATAAATTCACAGCCCCACGCATTGTGACAACTAGAAAAGGTACCATATTTGAGTTACAGGAACTATCCACTAGAGACACCAAGTGGGTGCATGTGGACGATCTTAAGCCCGCCCCGAGGGGTCTGGTGTTGGAAGAGTCACATCGAGAAACTCCATCTTCTCCTCCTACTCCTCCTGACACCCGTACTAACAACCCTTCTCCTCCTGCCAATGAATATCGCTCCAAATTGCGTCTGCACGCAAGTCTCTTGCATAAAAATTATCACCTCTTCACAATCATCTGAATATTAGACTCACTTAATAGGTAAAGATGTTGTGGGTTTATCTGCTGGCAGCACTGACTCTCCTAGGGTCCGGTTTGGGTGAGGACAATGGCACCGTGAGACCCGGGGCCTTGGTTGGTGAGATAATGGTGATGGAGGATGTAGTCTCCTTGTGGTACAACCTTGAGCTGCTGGCCATTGCCTTACCTCACTTCGCACACCAGCTGGAGGAATACAGGTCCTTCTCTCGACCATCGTGGAGAAACACAACCAAGAAAAACCTGTATCCTCTCTACTTACCTGTATCCTCCCTGGTGCCCTCTCTACTTACCCATTCTTTCGAAACTTGAGTATGCGGTTGAAAGATTATTCTACCTAAATGACACCCTTCCTAACCAGACACCTGTAGGTTATTCACATGTGAAGCGAGATCTCTTTGATCTAGTGGGAGAGATTCTAGGTGGCCTATATGGTGTAGCAACTACTCGTGACTCTCCAAATTCAAAGCAAATCTTGCTGAATTGGCTGATGCACAAAACAGGGTTCTCCAGTTTCAACACGCTATGTTACAGAGGATCACAACACATCTAAATGATGTAATAGAGACAATAAATCGCTTCTCGGACATTTTACAGAACCAAATTTCAAAGGTTAATCTTCTATTAGAATTGCTGTATGTCAAGCAACACTTCGACAACTTGCAAGTTTCTCTGGACTCTCTTCTCTCTCAGGTTACAACCCTTGTTCATATCCTAACTTATGCTGTCGGTGCTCGTGTTACTTTAGACCTAGTACCTATCTCTCATCTTCGTTTGGTATCGGTATGGGCTCACACTGACTGATCTCCAGTGGTTCCACTTTCCCCTTTAGAATTCTGCTACCCAGTACCTGAAGCTACATTCTCCAGCAAAGCCATTGTGTTTCACATCCCTCCCCATTCTTCTATCACGTTCGATCTCTTCCATATCATCCCTCTCCCTTTCTTCCTTAATAATTCCTTGTTGGAGGCCTCTGTTTCCACTGAATATTTCCTCCTATCTCATGATCATGTCTGCAGTGCTTTTGCATCCTCTAGCGATCTCAGCCAGTGTGTTTCTCTCGCACCTACTTCCCGTCTTTGTGCCGCCTGTCTCCTGGCCATTTTCCCTAGTACCTCTGCTCCTTGCGAATCCACATTGGTTCGCAACTTCCCCGTACAATCTGTCTGTTCCTTAGTTCCGGTCCCCAAACTTCTAGTTCACCATGCTCGTCTTCATCATGTCCAGTACTTCTTTTTCAGTACTCCACTCTCTGTCAGTATCATTGTCCTGGAACTCCTGTTCGTTCGGTGCTTGCAAGTGGGTTGTACAAAGGTCCTGACTGTTGTGTCGTCAAACTGGGATCTGTGGTTTCCTAATCAACGTGTCAGCACTAAGCACTTTGCTCTCATAAGAATGTTCTCCAATCTATCAATGTGACCTTCCACCTTCCTTACGAAGATCTATCTATCATATCGGAACTCTTACGTTGTTGGATTTTCTCAGTCAGAGTGATTATATCATGAACCAGTTTTCACTGGCCTTTGGTCGTTCCTGGGCACATCAGGTTTTTGTGTTTCCCCTCGTGACTGTTTCTTTTGTCGGATTCCTTTATCACTCTTTGTGCACTGTATTACTGTGTCAGACGAATGAAGAGGCTCCTACATGAAATCAGGATGACTACAGGAATCGTATCGCCACCAAGGGACGTTGAAACCGGCCATGTGTAGTGTCATTGATGTGAATAGTTGAAATGAAAAGAACTTGTAACCTACTCCTGAAAAGAAATGATGTTTGTGTCATGTAATGGAAACTAAGTGATATAAGATAAATGGAAACTAAGTGATATAAGATAAATGGAAACTAAGTGACAAAAGATAAATGGCAACATTATGACATAATACAATAAGAGACAACCCATATTATAGTGTTAATTTTTTCTGACAACATGGGAACCTCTGTTTAACTGTGAACATTGCCAACTGTCACACATGCAGTTAAATTGGACATCATTTCTTTGATAATATTCTTGCAGAAAGGACTCCAGCTATTAAGTGATTTTTACAATAGAAGTATAACTATCATTTACACGCAAAAGCATTAATTTCTCCGGCCCCCCCCCTGTAGCCAGAGTAGCGGCGAGTGAGCGACCAGGCGGTCAAACACCCCACACCCACCGTCCCTACCCCAGTGTAATTTTTTTTGTTTTTTAAGTGTCCGACTCTGGCCAAAGGCTTCAGGGCCTATTTCTCGGGGGCAGTGACTTATCCCAAGGCCCAGTAGTCCTACACCTCCACATGTCACCAATGTTGTTGGATAGATGTGCAACGGCCAAAGCTGGTGATATTACAATGTGTCATGATTGTTTTTATAGGCAATAAGAACCAGCAGGGGTAAGTATATAAAGGTATTTAATGTATATTACTGTGCTGTTATCCACAACATATGAGAATGGCACGAAAATGAAGGAAGACAAACAATGTATTATGTGTTATTGTATATATACTTACGTCCTATATACTGTTACAAATAAGTATAGTAAAGTGAACAGCATCTGTTGACAGATATGATGTCTTTTCTCATACATTCTCGCTCCCACCTCCACCACTCTTCTCTCTGGGTTCGTATCAAAGAAACGTCTCTCTTATCCTCTCATCTCCCACTCCTACTCTTTGTTAACCCCTTAACCGCGGGGCGTCACTTTCGTGACGCTCGGCCACAATGGATCATATCGCAGGGCGTCACTTTTGTGATTCTGTGTTATTTTGAATTATCCCGGGCTCTCAAGTGGTGGCTTGTATCATATATATAAGTACTGCCAATGTCCAACACTAGTCAGGACTCCAAATCTCATCTATACTCCCATCCATTGTTGACAATTTAGCGATTTTACCCCCTTCGTGACTCCCCTCCCTACCTGCCCTCCATTACCCTGACCTCTCACCTCCCACGCCGCGCTGCACTACGCAAATTTCCCCCGGATTTTTCCACAGATTTCATCCTATGCCCTATACTTATACAAAATAATATATACCAAAAAAAAAGACAGGTAAGTGATAGTGTTATACACCAGAAATTGGCTAATTATCACCTGACAAAACCTCACGTGCATTCATTCGCTACATTACCACGGTAATTTCCCCTTTGATTTATGCCTTGTAATCGATGTCTGTAATAAAAATATATATCAGAAAGGAAGGGAGAATCCTAATTGACATTTACATTCACCTGGAACTACCTATTTCTTTATGTATTGCCGAGATTTTCTACCTATAAAAAATTAGCCTGTAAGTTAGCAGCAGTCAGCCTAAAGTGTCATTGTCAACCCTTTCCTTCTCAGATAAGCCGCGGCATTTAGTTCCTTTTCCTCCGCTGTAGAGAAACGATGTCGCACTCGCGCCCCGCCATTCCTGCCACTTCTGCGCCCATTGCAAAGGGCCCCGTGACCTCTACTCCTAAGAAAAGTAGTGAGGCAAGCAGGAAAGGCCTTAGTGACTCTGCAGTGGCACGTGAACTGGCAGAATTGTCCATGGTGATGATGGACAGTGACTATGATGATTCAGGTGAATCTTGTGATGAGCCGGGTGAGGTTATCGTGCCAGAAACAGCAACAACGAGTGCTACAGTGTGAGAATAAGTGTTTAGCTCCAAGGGAAAGGACCCTTTAGTGCAGCAAGGACAGGAATTTGGAAAAGGAGTGAAAAGGCGGCGTGTTAGCCCCAGAACAATGTCCCCACGTGACCCAGCCCACCATGAGTCACGAGTGCATTCACCTCCCCGTTCCCCAAGCCCCACTTCACTCATTTTTTCATCATCGTTGGCTGAGTTATCTCCGGAGTCTTCGTCATCGGAGTCACCACCAGTATCAACAGTGAAGGCAGGCCGTTGAGGTAGAGGTAAATCAAGGAGAGTGAAAAGTAGTGTAGCTAGTAGGGTAAGGGCTGCTAGTGCTGTACGGCAACCTAGGGTCAGTGTGAGTGACCTTGACCGAGATAAACCTCCCTCACAGCCAACCTCCACCACCACCACCACCACCCACCCTACACCGCCACGACAGGGAATCCTGGACACCTTCGCATGGACAGAAGGGTCAGATTTTGTGCCAGAAAATCTAGTTTTTGATGAGAGCTCCTCAGGAGTTCAGCCTGCCTTCACTATGGACGAAAATGCTGAGTGTGTCGACTACCTTTTGGCCTTCCTAGATGACGAAGTCATGCAGCACATATGTGATGAGACCAACAGGTATGAATCACAACGTGCTGCAAGTGGTACAGGTGCAGCCAAGATGCAACAGTGCTCCATGCTGGGAGTGCAGGAGCTGTATGTGTTCTTTGCCCTCATGCTTCTCATGCCACACTCCAAGAAGCATGAGTTGGAAGAACACTGGTCCATGGACCCCTTACTACCCTCACCCACCTTCAATAAGTACATGGCCAGAGATCGCTTCCGGAGCATCATGGGAAACCTGCACTTAGCCAACAATGATGTACCTTCCCAAACCGACCCACTCTGGAAGATCCGGGAGATTCTGAGCAGAATGAAGGATAAGTTTATGTCATTCTTCCACCCCTTTCAGAGGGTTGTCATTGACGAATCCTTGGTTTTGTTCAGAGGACGTCTTCGGTTTGTTCAGTACATTCCAAGCAAACGCCATCGCTTTGGAATTAAGTTCTTTGTACTGTGCGACTGTAAGATGGGGTACATCCTTGACTTCGTCATATATTTAGCCAGCACTGTCGATCTGGATAAAACACACCCCCTTGGCTTCTCAGGCTGTGTAGTGAAAGTGCTCCTAGAAAAGTATTTTGGTGGGAATCATGTGCTGTATACAGACAACTATTATACAGCACCGAAACTTGCCAAATACCTTTCTGAGCACGGCATTGGCTCCTGCGGCACTGTGAAAAGTAATCGTGCCCACTTCCCCAAATTCCCAGAGGCGGGAACCTCGCAGTGAGGAGACGTGCACCTACGCAAGTGTGAGAAGATGCTGGCAATACGGTGGCATGACAAGAGGGTCGTGCACATGCTCATCACCGTACATAAGGGGGAGATGAGAGACAGTGGGAAGGTTGACCGTAGGACAGGCGAACCTGTGATGAAACCTGATGCTGTGTTGGACTATAATATCAACATGCGGCTGGTGGACAAGTCCGACATGATGATTGGTGAGATCGAGTGCCTCAGGAAGAATACTAGGTGGTACAGGAAAGTTTTTCTGCATCTGATAGATATGACGATGCTGAACGCCTTCATCCTGTACAAGATGAAGGTCAAGCCACCCAAGTCCTTCTCCCTGAGGTTGTTCACCAGGACTTGTGTCCAGCAGCTGCTGGAAAGATATGGTAGGGTGACAACAGCAACTCGAAGGCGCCATCCAGTAACACTTCCTGACCGACTTGAGCAAAGGGTGTATATGGATCGGCACAGACTTGAGCTTATGCCTGCCACAGGGAAAAGGAAGGCTGCGATTCGCAGGTGTCAGGTATGTGCGCATACCACCCGCCGCACACCTGAGCATAAACGCACCTCTTGGCAGTGCGCTGAGTGCCAGGTTCCCCTCTGTGTTACCTGCTTCTTCGATTACCACAGCCAGAAGCAGTTCTAACAGTGCAAGTGTGGAAGCAGAATGATTTGGAAATAATGTGTAAATAATGTGTAAATAGCAGGTGAAAGCAATGGATGTTCAGTTCATATGATTGAACAGTGTATTATAGTTTTATCTTACTGAAAGTGACAGTGAATAACATAGTGTAAGTATAATAGAAGGGTAAATATTGAAAATAGAATAGAAAATGTAAATAGTAATGTAAAAAATTAGTAATATAAGAATATGAGTACAAATAATTTATGTTATAACAGTGAAAGTGAATCCGTGGCTCTCTACCTATTTTACTGAATGAAAAATTGAATGACTTCAGTGACAATAAACTAATACGACTGAAGGAAACTTATGGAGAAAGACTCCAGATATATATAAGTGTGATATAGTAATAGAAATATAAAGTGTGAGGGGTTTTATGAATAATAAATGACAGAGTACCTAGAGCGAACTAGCGCAAGTGCGACGATCAGACGCGCTCGTAATTTCCATTGCTTTCACAGTGTTTTTTTTTGGAGTATGGATCCCAAACTACTTGAAAATTATAGAATAGTGTTTATAGTGTTTGTATCTGGCTGTGGTAATCATATTACGGGTTGTAGGGAAGTGTAGAGTGGAGACTTCGTTACCCTACTTCAGAGGTTTCCACAAGTCCTACGGTAACAGACGAAGGCTCAACAAACATTCCAGGAGAAAGCTGAAGGTATGTGCCATAAGCATATTTAATTTTATTATTCTAGGACTAATAACTGATTTTTGGCAAATATTTTTTGAGAGTCTGTCGGAGCACAAATAACCCCGCGGGACACGCAAAACATTGGTAAACAAGCCCGGGGTGTAGGGGTTAATCAGCGTAAACGAAGATAATGATGAAATGATCCGTCGGGTATTGATTGTATTATTATTATTAGCATACACCTTCGTATTACGCGCCACCAAATCAACAACATACGGTACTTCGGTATACCTGACAACTATTTCCTCCTGTTGTAAGCTGTTACGTGACATAAGCACTACAAGTTGGACCTTGTGTTACAGGGACATTCTGTTGTTTATCGCTGACACAGGTTATTTGTTGTTTTCGACGTCCATCAGTTCATATTAACGCTGCAATTTATGCCTTACATCATAAACCTGTGAGGTTTATGCTTCTGTCAATACTGCATTAACCAAACTAATCTGGGATCAGCTGACAACTCTCTGCTTTAACGAAAATATTCCGACCTCTTGTCACAACAGTGACACAATGTCATTAGGTATACGACTGAATGTGGGTCAGTCGTATACATCAAGACATTGTGTCACTGTTGTGACAGGAGGTCGGAATATTTTCGTTAAATTAGAGAGTTTGTGGTTCGTCAGAGCCGATCCCTGATTCGTTTCGTTTATCCAATAATGACAGGAACATAAACCTTACGTGTTTATAATAACATAAGTTTTAAATTGCCACGTTAATATGAATTAAAGGACGTCCAAAACCAAACACAACCTGTGTTAACGTAAAACAACTGTAAGTTCTTGTAACACAAGATCCAACTTGCAGTGCATATGTCACGTTACAGCTTACAACAGGATGAAATAGTTGGCAGGTTTACCGAAGTATTGTATAGTATCGATTTGTTGGTGCTTAATAGAGAGGTGTATGATAATATTAATATGATCAATACCTGATGGATCATTTCATTACTATCTTTGTTTACGTTGGTTAACGATGGGTGTGAGTGGTGGACGAGAGGATAAGAGAGATGTTTCGTGGAGACAGGAACCCAGAGAGAAGCGTGGTTGTGGTGGGAGTGAGAACGTATGAAAAAAGACATCGCATTTTTCAACAGATGCAGTTCACTTTACTATACTTATCTGTAACATTATAATATAGGACATAAGTATATACAAACAATAACATAATACATTGTAGGTCTTTCCCTATTGGTTCTGATTGTCTAATAAAATTATCATAATACACTGTAATATCACCAGCTTTGGCCGTTCCACATCTACCTAACAATGTTTACATTGGATTTGGGGGAGGGACGGTGGGTGTGGGGTGTTCGAACGCCCGGTCACTCACTGGCCGCGATTCCGGCTACTAGGTGAGAAAAATTAGTGCTTTTTGGTGTACAGCTCCGGACAGATGAAACGGCTACACCCCATCCACCAGCGACTTGGTTTGGGTCTCAGTGGTTCTGGTAACAGTTGCAGGTGGAGGGAGGGGGGATGTGGGAGGGTGAGGAGGGGAGAAATGTGGGCGGAGTTCTATAGGGGGTAGTGTGGGAGGGTGAAGAAGCAGCACAGTCTGGCTGGTGGGAGGGGGAGACGAATGGTTGGGTAGCGGAGACGAGAGTCTGCTGGAGGGTAAGACAGGTGAGTGTGATTAGATGAAAAGAAATTACAAAAAATGAATTATTTTAATATCTGCTGCATATATTGCATTTTATCTACTAAATAAAAACACTGTCTATTATTCACAACCGTATTTGGGTATCCTACTCATTATTATTATCCTTTAGATATTAGGCAATAAATAAAGATATTGGACGGTCTTTCGGACCCGAACCAATTTTTTTATAACTTTTTTCTTCAGCTATTTCCGTATTCCTATTATCCCTCATGCTTGAAGTCCCCCTTTTTATCACTTTCTCCTACGCCCTACATTTTTTTTTAGGCACAAGGCAGTTTAGCTTTCTCTTTAAATAACCATATTTGTCAACAAATATTCCTTTCATTAATCTATTTAATTACCTGTTTTCTTTCAATATGCATTTGTCTAATAATGGGTGTTACACCTTAATTGGCGCCGCTATTTGACGTTGTGAATAAATTTGGTCTAAATTTACGCATATATTGCATTCTCTCTCAAGTAGGCTGGCAACCTCACACATCCTCCCCCCTGCTTTCTCCTTCTTTCGCTACCCGTTCCCTCCTTTCCTTTTGTAGTACTGTTTATCTATTCTTTCTCATATTTTTAACCTCATTCCTTCTTACAAACTTTTAGTGCCATAGGAATTTCTCCCTTATCACCTACAGTCCTACTACATGAAAGTGGAAAAAACTGCCATCGGGAAAAGAATAACTGGAAATTTATGGCGAAGGTTACGATATTAGTTATTTAGAATGAAAGTGTTGGCAGATACGCATTCTTGACGTGATTATCACAGCCACAGCATTTCGCCTTCATCAAACAGAAGGACTATAGGTTTCATGCATTACCTCCTTACGTCCAGCATTACTGTGCAGAACGCCATGTATAACACATTAAGGACCACAAGGACAGTACTGGTAGTCATCGTGATTCTCATGAATCTCTCCATAGGCTATTGAAAACAGTGCTTTATGCTCAACTTCAGAATTATGTTCTCATCATGGCAATGATAGGCAAACATAATAAAAACAATATATACAACCAAATTATCATTTATTATACAACAAAGCTCAAACTGCCTCCGTGCTACCTGAAAAAAATTAAATACCTGATTATATATATATATATATATATATATATATATATATATATATAGATATATATATATACATAATCATACAGGCTCTACACTTATGAAATTTAACATCGAGTAACCCTATATGCCCAAAGTAATTTCCTCTGCATGGACTGACGTTGTAACGAAACTGGTTGTCCCCCTGCAGTAATTATTAATATATTTTTATGGTCATGTATGACTGAATAGTTTAGTTTATACAAGCGAAAACCTCATAAATAATACTCACCAAGTATTATTCCTTCTCCAGCAGTTGCGCCTTCAGTGACACACTTCCAAAAATCCTCTGGCTTGTCAACATAACGTTTGCTAGGGTCCTGTGATGCAACCCTGCTTCGTTCAATACTCTTCTCATAGTCTTTTCGCTGATATCATGGTCTGTGCATCGGTTTCTGTGGCGTGTAGTGCAACATGGTGGTTTCCGTGTGGTAGGTTGCCATGCTAGTTAGTGTCCTCTGCTTTACCCAACACAATAAATTTTAGATCAGTGTTCTTCATGGTTATTAATATATATATATATATATATATATATATATATATATATATATATATATATATATATATATATATTTTTTTACGGAACAGAGAAAGATAATGTACACTTTAAGTGAGAATACGAAGAGTCACTACTGTCCCATAAAGTTCCAGGTTCAAAACAAAAGAGTTAGGTAAAATTACAAGTTAAAGTTTAATGCTTAAATTAACAACAAAACATTCAGGACTCATAAGGATAATGTAATGGCAAAAAACAGGTTAAATATATGGTTAACTGCAATAGCCTCTATTAACACGAAATTAGCAAGAGTAAATTTTATCTAAGTCAGCCCTGATAAAATGAGATACCAGATAATACTCAGTGAATGCCAGATAAATAATTACAGATACAAACTATTATCAAAAATGACTGACATAAAGAACCCCACACGAATTACAAAAACTTCACTAGGCCTACAAATTAAACTTATGCTATACAGTACAAGAAAAAAATGCAACAACATTTATACTCAAATTACACACAGCTGCTAGATGGTTGGAGACTTCTTGAGCACTCACAATAATAATATCTGTACAGGGAAGGACAGAGATGTGAACAAAATGAGGAGCAGATCTAAGTGGCAATGATGCAGAGACTGAGCTCATTATATAGGGGCCGGCAGAGCCTGATACAACTTGTAAGAGGACGCGCAAATGAAAGCCATGGGGACATAGAGTTCACAATCCCGCTCTGGACAACAGAGAGAACGACTTACTCTACTATAACGGTAGAAGGGGGGGACTGAGGCAGAACACGCTCGTGATCAAACATGCAGCATACTGTGCGTTAAAATTACACAAAGGATGATGAAATCATAGGCTATGTAACACCTCCCCACAAAGAAAAAAGAAATTTACAAAGGAAATTTCTTATTACTCTAAAACAATCTGTACATGGCATTACAGAACATGCAAAAGTCCCTCCTAATTTCACAAAACATGAGATCTCCCTAGCACGTTCAGTCATAGGTACTTGCCAGTATCCCTTTAACAAATCAAACCCACTCATGCACCTAGCCCCTCCGATCTTGTCCATGCAATCTTCCACACGAGGGAGAGGGTAAGTGTCAGTTTTGGTTATCTGATTAACACGTCTGTAGTCAATGCAAAGCCTCTGTGACCCACCTGGCTTAGGGACTAGAGTGACAGGAGAACTCCACTCGCTCTGACAGGGCTCAATCATCTTGTGGTCCAACAGGTAGCCAAGCTCCTTCTGGATGAGAGGAACTTTCACTGGGTTCACACGGTAAGGAGGCAATTTAATTGGCTTTGCGTCTCCAACATCGACATCATGCATCAACACAGTGGTTCTTCCTGGAGTGGCACGGAACACTTGCGGGTACTCCTGCAGTAATGCCGAAAACTCCTGCCTTTCCTTGGGTGGTAGATGAGAAAGCTTAGTCTGGAGATCATTCATGATATCAGGATTCTTCCCCAAACTATCACTCAGGCTCATACTGCATGGGAGAGCTTCACTTGCAGACTCGGGTGGAACAGCTACAGTGCAGACTGGATTATTTTCGTCCCGCCTGTGATATAACTTTAGCATGTTGATGTGACATAGTTGCTTGCTCTTTCTACGATCTGGTGTGGCGATGACATAGTTGACATCACTGAGTTTCTTCTCCACGAAATAAGGACCACTAAACTTGGCTTGAAGAGGTTGCCCATGAACTGGTAGCAGAATCAAAACCTGATCTCCTGGCTGAAAGTGGCGTAACCTGGACTTCTTGTCATACCAAGTCTTCATCTTCTCCTGAGCAGCTCCTAAATTCTCTCTCGCCAGCTGTAAAGCAGTGGACAGCCGTTCTTTGAAATTCATCACATACTCCAGCAGGTTGACGTCATCTTCCTCCGACAGCCAGCATTCCTTGAGTAGCTTAAGGGGTCCTCTTACTTCATGGCCAAACAGTAGTTCAAAAGGTGAGAAGCCCAGTGATTCATTTGGAGATTCTCTTGCAGCAAACACAACGAATGGAAGACCTTTATCCCAGTCTTTCTGATGTTCCAAACAGTATTTCTTGAGCATCGATTTGAGTGTTTGATGATATCTCTCCAACGCTCCTTGGGTCTGGGGATGGTAAGCTGAAGACGTGATCTGGGAGATGCCCAACTCTTTCAGAGACTGCTTGAAAACATTTGACATGAAATTACTCCCCCGGTCTGACTGTACCTCCTTAGGCAGACCAAACTTTGTGAAGAACCCCAGCATTTCCTTAACCAAGTTCTTTGCTGAGATGTTTCTAAGTGGAATGGCTTCAGGATAACGAGTAGCCATGTCAATCATGGTCAACACATAAGAAAATCCTGAAGAAGTCTTAGGAAGAGGGCCCACAATATCCACCAACACACGGGTGAAAGGCGCCTCAAAAGGAGGAATGGGAACTAGAGGTGCAACCTTTTCGGTCTGATTACACTTCCCCACAACTTGACAGGTGAGACAAGACTTACAATACCAGGAAACATCCCTGAAGATACCTGGCCAGTAGAAGTGTTTCAAAATGCGTGCCACAGTCTTCCTCACTCCAAGGTGTCCTGCCAAACTGGAATCATGAGCCACTCTAATGATATCCTGCCTACAAACACGAGGGATGACAACTTGATGTACAACCTCCCATTCACAGTCGGCTGATGCTGTTGGGGGTCTCCACTTCCTCATAAGTACTCCTGACTTTACATAATAACAAGTAGAAGCACCAGCTGACTCTTCCTCACTGCAAGCAGAGTTAGCTAGACCTTTCAACTCAGGGTCAGCAACCTGCAACTCAACCAACTCTTGACGAGACAAATTATCAACACTACGGGGTACTGCCTCATCTGGTGAGTGGTCCAAATTAGCAAGAAAAGTGTCAGCTAGGATAACATCATCATCATCATTATCCTCTAAATCACCAGTAACTTTAGACTTAGCCCTAGTGACAGCACATGCAGGGAACACATCAGGGACATCACAATCCCGGGACACAGCCACTGGCTCACTAGACAACTGAGGAGCTGGACACACTTGACTTCCACCAATATCATTTCCAAGTAAGAAAGTTACACCTGACATTGGGAGTGTCTCAACCAACCCAACCATAACAGAACCATTAACAAAACCAGACTCTAAATTCACTCTGCACAGAGGAACAGAGAAGTAATTATTCCCTACACCTTGTAAGATTACAGTTTCATCAGAGGAATTAAAATTAGAGCCTAGAACACTGGTCAGCATAAGGGATTGGCAAGCACCTGTATCACGATATATTTGAACTGATTTCCTGTCATTACTGTCCAGAGGACTGACAAAACCATCAGACAGGAAATTAGCACATGAACTCTTGAGAGTGTCACCCACGTTACTACTCAAAAGAGGAGCTCCATCATGAGAATTTAAGTTACCCCTCAAAGCAGGTTCAGTTAACTCAGTTAAAGAATTCTGGGAACTCTCAAGAGTGGACACTAGACCAATTGACTGAATATTTAAAGACTCCTTTTTGTTCACATCACGCTGTCTCCTGAAACATCTCTCCGTAGTATGACCAAGCTTACTACAATAAGTACATTTACTTTTCTGAAATCTAGAGGTGAAGCTGGTATTTACTTCCTGAGAAACATCATCTTTATTCTCTTTCCTGTTACCTGTACTCTGAGTAGAGGCAACGTACTTACTCTCAGCTTTCCCTTTTTCTCTAGAATATCTCTTGTGAGTGAGAACATACTCATCAGCTAAAACTGCAGCATCAGACAAATTATCTATTCTTTTCTCATCAAGATATAGGCTTACATCTTTATAAATACACCTTTTGAAGTCCTCCAGCAAAATCATCTGCTTAAATTTGTCAAAATCATAATCCACATTCTTAGAATTTAACCACTGCTCCAACAAATCTTCTTTGATTTTTGCATACTCAACATGGGATTGCTTATCTTGCTTGTAAGTTGTCCTAAATTTTACTCTATAGGCTTCAGGAACAAGCTCATAGGCCTTAAGAATCAAGCTCTTAACTACATCATAATTATCAGACTGATCCTGAGGCAAAGATGCATAAGTTACTTGAGCTTTACCGGTGAGAACAGTTTGAAGGAGTACTGGCCAATACTCCTTAGGCCAATTAAAACCTGTAGCTACCCTCTCAAACAACTGAAAATACTTTGTTAAATCAGATTCATTAAAAGGAGGGACAAGTTTAACATTTTTAGCCACATCAAAATCATCAGAGCTAGATGATCCAGTTCCACCTTGTTTCATGCGATACTCATGGTCTGCCTGAATCCTGGCAAGTTCAATTTGTGCCTGAGCCTGTACCTGTGCCTCTTCAATACGAGCATTTGCTTCCTTAACACGAGACTCCGCCTCCTTAGCCTTAGCCTCCTGCAGAGCTAGCTGTAACTTAGCTAATTCAATCTGCGTTTGCTCATTTGGAGGAGTTACATTAAACAAGCTTTTATTAATCATGCCAACAATTTGATCTTTAGAATGATGAGAGTGAACTGCAATTCCCAATTGTTGAGCAACAAGCTTAAGTTCATTCTTTGTTCTGTTTTCTATATCACACACTGTTTGCACATTTGACAAAAAATCTTTGGCTTCATCAAGTGTAGAAATAGTAGCCATCATGAATATATCACAGTCACAAAATATCAAACAATATCCTTATGATAATATCCTGAATATCCTGATATGAGGTCGCCAAATTTATGTTACGGAACAGAGAAAGATAATGTACACTTTAAGTGAGAATACGAAGAGTCACTACTGTCCCGTAAAGTTCCAGGTTCAAAACAAAAGAGTTAGGTAAAATTACAAGTTAAAGTTTAATGCTTAAATTAACAACAAAACATTCAGGACTCATAAGGATAATGTAATGGCAAAAAACAGGTTAAATATATGGTTAACTGCAATAGCCTCTATTAACACGAAATTAGCAAGAGTAAATTTTATCTAAGTCAGCCCTGATAAAATGAGATACCAGATAATACTCAGTGAATGCCAGATAAATAATTACAGATACAAACTATTATCAAAAATGACTGACATAAAGAACCCCACACGAATTACAAAAACTTCACTAGGCCTACAAATTAAACTTATGCTATACAGTACAAGAAAAAATGCAACAACAGTTATACTCAAATTACACACAGCTGCTAGATGGTTGGAGACTTCTTGAGCACTCACAATAATAATATCAGTACAGGGGAGGACAGAGATGTGAACAAAATGAGGAGCAGATCTAAGTGGCAATGATGCAGAGACTGAGCTCATTATATAGGGGCCGGCAGAGCCTGATACAACTTGTAAGAGGACGCGCAAATGAAAGCCATGGGGACATAGAGTTCACAATCCCGCTCTGGACAACAGAGAGAACGACTTACTCTACTATAACGGTAGAAGGGGGCCCCCCCCCTGAGGCAGAACACGCTCGTGATCAAACATGCAGCATACTGTGCGTTAAAATTACACAAAGGATGATGAAATCATAGGTTATGTAACAATATATATATATATATATATATATATATATATATATATATATATATATATATATATATATAGGATCATGTATTTAATTTCTTCAGGTTACATGTGATTGTGTGAGCTGGTTACACCCTTGAGACTGCAGCACGGAGGTAGTTTGAGCTTTGTTGTATAATAAATGATAATTTGGTTGTATATATTGTTTTTATTATGTTTGCCTATCATTGCCATGATGAGAACATAATTCTGAAGTTGAGCATAAAGCACTGTTTTCAATAGCCTATGGAGAGATTCATGAGAATCACGATGACTACCAGTACTGTCCTTGTGGTCCTTAATGTGTTATACATGGCGTTCTGCACAGTAATGCTGGACGTAAGGAGGTAATGCATGAAACCTATAGTCCTTCTGTTTGATGAAGACGAAATGCTGTGGCTGTGATAATCACGTCAAGAATGCGTATCTGCCAACACTTTCATTCTAAATAACTAATATCGTAACCTTCGCCATAAATTTCCAGTTATTCTTTTCCCGATGGCAGTTTTTTCCACTTTCATGTAGTAGGACTGTAGGTGATAAGGGAGAAATTCCTATGGCACTAAAAGTTTGTAAGAAGGAATGAGGTTAAAAATATGAGAAAGAATAGATAAACAGTACTACAAAAGGAAAGGAGGGAACGGGTAGCGAAAGAAGGAGAAAGCAGGGGGGAGGATGTGTGAGGTTGCCAGCCTACTTGAGAGAGAATGCAATATATGCGTAAATTTAGACCAAATTTATTCACAACGTCAAATAGCGGCGCCAATTAAGGTGTAACACCCATTATTAGACAAATGCATATTGAAAGAAAACAGGTAATTAAATAGATTAATGAAAGGAATATTTGTTGACAAATATGGTTATTTAAAGAGAAAGTTAAACTGCCTTGTGCCTAAAAAAAATGTAGGGCGTAGGAGAAAGTGATAAAAAGGGGGACTTCAAGCATGAGGGATAATAGGAATACGGAAATAGCTGAAGAAAAAGTTATAAAAAAATTGGTTCGGGTCCGAAAGACCGTCCAATATCTTTATTTATTGCCTAATATCTAAAGGATAATAATAATGAGTAGGATACCCAAATACGGTTGTGAATAATAGACAGTGTTTTTATTTAGTAGATAAAATGCAATATATGCAGCAGATATTAAAATAATTCATTTTTTGTAATTTCTTTTCATCTAATCACACTCACCTGTCTTACCCTCCAGCAGACTCTCGTCTCCGCTACCCAACCATTCGTCTCCCCCTCCCACCAGCCAGACTGTGCTGCTTCTTCACCCTCCCACACTACCCCCTATAGAACTCCGCCCACATTTCTCCCCTCCTCACCCTCCCACATCCCCCCTCCCTCCACCTGCAACTGTTACCAGAACCACTGAGACCCAAACCAAGTCGCTGGTGGATGGGGTGTAGCCGTTTCATCTGTCCGGAGCTGTACATAATCATCTCTCTCTCTGTCTCGCTCTCTGACTCTCTCTCTCTCTCTCTCTCTCTCTCTCTCTCTCTCTCTCATATATACAGTATATATATATATATATATAAAATCATCCTACAATTTTTTTAATTTGTAACTGTTATGAACAATTACACACTTCCTTATAACGACTTTGACCTTAAAAATACTGAATTTTTATCATGGTCATGTATATACTGTTGCTTATTTCACTGGATCTAATTAATTATATGCTGGTATTATATCTGTCATTATTATAATGTTCTAGGATTATAAACCTCATTTCTTACTCAATTATTCCTTCATTATCAATGTAACTAGACGCCTTATGTTACATTTGTCCGTGGTGTCAGGAGACACAACTTATATTAGAAGGGGGAGAATTGTTACCATAATTTCTCCTACAAACTAGTCCCTAGACTGTTGTCAGTATACATTAGTGTATATCTAGTAGTAGCAAGTAAATTGTGTGTGTAAGTATGTTGCTTGCCTACGTGCCGTTTTCTACTATATCATCAGGCGTCACTGGTCATAACTGTATGGGTAATGTCTAGAGAGAGAGAGAGAGAGAGAGAGGGTTAGCTGCCGGCTCTATCACGCCAGCCCTCATGCCTTCAGTCTGGAGGAGAATCTGATATCGGCAACATCTGTGTTCAACTTAACAAGAATAAACGCCTGTTATTTATCACCGGACTTTGGTGTAACCAAATCTCTCCCTCTACCGAAACATCCGCACTTTGTTTTCCTGGTTACCATTTCCCCACAAACTTCGCTAACAAGGGCGGCACCTGTTGTTATATCAGTTCTGAATATGCAGTTGACACTGTTTTCAACTTCACTTCAACGAAATTCGATTAGTCACTGCATAAACTAAGTTATCTAAATATTACCAAATATATCTGTGTAGTCTATTGCTTCCTCAGTGCTTCATCAGAACCTTGTGTATTAAACTCCATATCCACACAGTTGAGTAACCTTAACTTTGCCCTTAGCACCGAAAGTACCATTTTGGGCGATTTTAACGTACAAAATGTTGAATGGTTATTGCATTCTGCCAGGACTGACGATGCTAGTTTAGAGTGCGACCTGTTCGCAGAATCATTTAATCTCACGCAGTTGGTACAGCAGCCAACCAGAATACCAGATAATCCTGACCATAATGCCCTTCTCTTGGATCTATTCCCAACAAATAATCCAGATCAGTACAGGATAAAGGTACTCTCACCACTTGGATCCTCTGACCACAATCTCATCAAAGCCTCAATAGTTTGTCCCCGCCCCCCAAACCTCCTCGTTCTGAACCTGTCGAGGTGACCCGATGGCACTTTGATAGGGCAAACTGGGATAGATTTGGAAATTATCTTGCCGACATTCTGTGGCAGTCTTTCTTCTCTAGTGATGTCAGTTCTACCTAGTCCCACATGAATGACTTAATGCTAGCTGGTGTGGATTTAATCATACCAAGTCAACAGTTCACTAAAAGATCGAACTCTCCATAATGGTTTGATAGCAACTGTGCCAGAGCAACTGCCCAAAAGTTATAAGCATATAACTCTTAATTAAAACAAAAAAACATCTTAATCACTCTGTCAGTTTAAAATTGCTAGAAACCATGCAAAAGCTGTAATAATCTTGCTAAATAGAACTTTCTTCAAAATTACCAAAACTACTTAACAACCTTAATGACAATAGAATATTCTGGTCAACTCTCAATTCTTTCAATAATAACTTTAACACATCATCATTCATTCCCTCACTAAAATCTTCAGAAGGTAACATTACAAATGACCCGCGTGGGAAAGCGAATATCTTTGTCAGTACTTTTGCCAGAAATTCTACCATAGAGGAATTCAGCCGGAATGCCCCAGTGCTAGAACCTGACTCTCGAAAATGTTCCACTTAAAATACAGACAAGATACTTGAAATCCATCCTAGACAGTTTACCAACCAACAAATCTCCAGGCCCAGATGGAATTCCTCCAATTGTTCTGAAAAAATGTTCCCCAGAAGTTGCCTCTGTTCTAGCTAAATTATTCAGACTATGCCCACGTACTTGTCCATTCCCTAATTCATGGAAAGAAGCCAGTATCAACCCCAGTTCCAAAGAAAGGAAGTTCCTATGACCCCTCTGACTGCAGACCAATAGCTGTCACGTCTGAGTAAAGTATTTGAAATTGTAATTAATAAGCACATAGTTAAACATCTTGAATCCAACAATTTAATTAGTGATAGACAATATGGTTTTCGCCACGAAAGATCCACCATTGACATACTCAATCTCCTGACTCATACCATCCACCAATCAATCGACCAACATGGAGAAACTCATGCAGTAGCTCATGATATGTCTAAAGCTTTTGACAGAGTGTGGCACCATTCCCTGCTGTCCAAACTCCCTTCCTATGGAGTAATGTCTTTTGTTCCTCTGCTTTCCTCATATCTTAGTGACAGAAAAATAAGAGTAAAAGTAGATGATGTATATTCTAATTTCTACTCAATGCCGGCCTGGCACAGGGACCAGTTCCGGCACCAACCCTGTTCCTGGTTCATATTAATGATCTCTTAACTGTCACCCACAATCCCATCGATTCATATTTAGATGACTCAACACTTCACAGTTCATTTACACTCAAAACACCCATTTACAAAATCTAATATCTCTAACTCTCAACTCAGTACAGCCATCTCCATAAATCAAGACTTATTTACGATCAATGAATGGGGACAAAACAACAATGTCTCATTTAATACTAGTAAAACCAAATATATACAATTTTGTAATAGACAGATATTGCCAGATTCGTACATTACCTTCAATGCTACTAATATTCCTCTCTCCAAAAGTACTGAAATTCTTGGTGTCTCAATTAATGCCCTCAGCTGGACCTCTCATGTCAGATCGCTTGCTAAAACTGCCTCGAACAGACCTGGATTATTGTACAGAGTCCGTAACTTCTTCACTGACGAGGAGTTAGCTATAATTTATAAGAGTTACGTGCGCCCTCAGCTTGATTATTACTCATAAAACAACTAGGCAAAATTCAGAACAAAGCTGTTGGAATTATTAATAACCCTGCTATTATAAATAAACGACCTCCCTACAAGTAAGAAGGAATGTTGCCCCCCTTGTATTATTTTACAGATATTTTTATGGCAAATGCTCAGACGAAGTTGCATCCATTGTGCCACCTCTTCATGCCTTCCCTCATGCTACACGGGCATCTGGTAGCGCTCATGACTGGAATGTCACACAGCCATATTGCATAACTTCTGCCTATCAGAATTCTTTTATTTCCCGAACTGCATCTCTCTGAAACTCGCCTCCCCGGAGTTGTTTCCCCCAAAACTTCAGCCTACAGCTGTTCAAGTCCAACTGTTACTGATATTTTATGAAAGGATGATGCCAGTAACTGGTGTATGGATTATTTTTTTATTCATTTGTTTTTCCTTACTCTGTTCTGTTAAAAAAAAAAAAAAAAACTATGTGTGTGTAAAACTGGTAGACTTATGGTTATTGATAATAGGTTAAAAGACTGAGGGAAGCTGACTTACCCAGCACTATAATATATGTTCATAACACGAGGATCAAATCTATGTACTTTTATTCAACACATTCACTTAAAAGCTAAAAAGAAATTGTATAAAAATAGAGAGAATTAAATATAAAAATACGTCATCTTACTGAGGGATTAGTATTTACATCCACCTACGAAATTGGAGGAGGTTAAGTATTTACCCGTATCTATCTGCCTCTTTGTTTGTCTCATCATGCACAAGATTTCTCGAAAAATTGTCATTGGATTTCAATGACATCTGGTGGATAACTGACCAGTGAGTCAAGGAGAAGCTGATCATAATTTGAGGTGGGTCTGGATCCGGATGCAGGAGTAAAGTATAAATTTTACTGGTGTTGACGGAGGTATGCCTTGTCAAAATTTGTGCAGCAGGGTAGGCTGTCCGTAGACTTAAATGTCTGTTGGACCGTAAAAGTATTCACCTGGTAGGAATGAGGAATTATAGCAGCAAACCGAAATTTTATTGTTGGCGGAATTATTCTGCCTCTAAGTGCTCTCAAGATGATTTTATATTTGCCAGTTTCCACTTGAGTCAGTGTACCGAAAGGGAGTCCCGACACACCGTCTGGGACAACACATACACCACGTACTATCACATTCATCTCTCTCTCTCTCTCTCTGTATGCATGTGTGTGTGTGTGTGTGTGTGTGTGTGTGTGTGTGTGTGTGTGTGTGTGTGTGTGTGTGTCTGTGTCTGTGTGCATATTAGATAATGGGTTGGGAAACATATAAAGAGAACTATTATCAGAGTACCCAGAAAATGGGTCACACAGCCATCATCATCATCATTATCATTATCATCATCATCATCATCATCACCAACATCATCATCCTCTTCCTACTCCTCCTTGTCATCACCGTCACCTTAATCATCCACGCCTTTTTCCCCACCTGAGACTCATAATTCCAACCTTAAATGTTACCCTCTCTGTCATCTTTCCCTCCTCCTCTAATTTTCACCCCTATCAACTACAATAATAGGGTTGAAAATAACAAGATAGAAGCAGAAAAGAAGGGAAGAGGATAGAAAAACTAAATTATTTTATATAGTTCAGATTTTTTTTACTTCTACAGTAACCTTCTCTCAATGATGCTGGCCACTTATTTATGTATTGTTGGTATACCCGGACGATTTTTTAGAGCTTCTGTTGAAGGCTAAGGCCAGCATCAGTATTTCTAAATCTCTTTCCGAAGTTAAGCGAAATACTCAAGCTATAAAACAGTAAGATATATAAGACATCGTCATTGTTAATCAGCTTAAGACTAGTGTACGATGACTCCCATTTTATTCTTTTTCTATATTTTTTATGTGTTCTCTATATTTTTGTTATATCTATATATCTATATCTATCTATCTATCTATCTATCTATCTATCTATATATATATATATTTTGCCAGACGCCTCAATCCCGTTTGGGGTGGCCACAAACAAATCGCCTCCAAGTCGCCCTGTCCCCCGCCATTTCACTGCCCTGCTCCCAACTCACACCCCCCTCTCTCATATACCTCTCCACCCCATCCCTCCATCTCATCCTCGGCCTCCCCCTCCCTCTTCCCCCCTCCACCTCACTCGCATACACTCACTTCGTCATATATATATATATATATATATATATATATATATATATATATATATATATATATATATATATATATATATATATATATTTTCTACTGATAGCCCTATTTTTTCAGCTTTTTTTCGGAAATTCCGCGTCTTCAGACAGTTAAACACTTCACTATATTTATATCATTTTGTGATGCAACCACTCGATAAAAGATGCAGAGAGAGAGAGAGAGAGAGAGAGAGAGAGAGAGATGGTGAAAGGGAAAGTAAGCTATACTTTATACACTGATTCCTGTCATTAACCCGCTGAACACCTATCACGCTGAAATATACATCACCATACATGGCAGTCTCGGTGGTGGCTTGCTGGAAAAAAGGCTAAGTAACGTCTGATAACATTAAGCATTTTGCCATATAATTAACAAAAAACAAAGTTGCGAGAAACTCAGAAATTCATTGAGTCTTGACCATATAAGTTGCATTTTAGAATGAAACTCCTCTAGTTAGTCACAAAAACATAAGAACCATTGCTTGTTAATAATTAAGTTTTGTGTCCTATAAGTAGCAATGTACAAAGCTGGAATGATAAAAAGAGAAACTTTGCAAATCTTAAAACTCTTGGGATTCTAAGTACCAGCATACAAAGCAACACTTAATCTGATTCAAGAAAAAAAATAGAGATAAACAGTTACTTAAAAATTGCAGTTGATTTTGGTGTTCCCCTTTGGTAACAATAAACAAAGCTGAGGTAAGACCCAGGAACTCTTTGATAACCCTTGAGTTCTTGATGGTGAACGTAGTAATATTGGACCTCTCTCGTCACGCACAGAAAACGTAGTAATTATAACACTTTAACTTTGCTGTCGACCTCTCTCCATCTTCAAGAGCCTATTGAAACAATGGATATGCAGTAGAAAAAGCTGGTAGACACTAGGAAGTGCTATGGGAAGGACGTAGAGATGAATCCTAGAATATGATGTTAATTACGAAGAACTGCTATGTGAAGGATGTAGAGCTGTAGTATTGTCTTCTTCTCGTACTGAGCTATGTGAAATTAGCTAAAAAAAAAAAAAAAAAAAAAAGGGCGAAAATTTGGGTCAAATAAGAGTAAAAAAAAAAAGTAGAGTTCACAAAAAAGAGTTTGGTTCACTATGTTTTAAAGCAATATACAAAGATAACACTGAACTACAATTTTTGGACGGTGACTGATTCAGAGATGAAATGTGCTGTTTTTGGTAGAATTTGACGTGCTGAGTTTAGATGTGTCCATTAAAACCCTCGATTGGCTCCTGGTTTCCGGATATTTTCATATTAAGTAGATACATAGTAAGTCAGTGTACGTATATTTCATGTCACATGAAGATTGAATAATACAAAATGTGCTAAAACACTAATTAAACATGGTGTTGTGAAAGTACTACAGTAATTGTACAAGTCACACAGTCGTTCATGTTCATTCTTCGTCTGTTCGACGTTTCTTCAGTTGCCCCTTGAAGCTTTCGAGTAGAGCATCCTTCGTCACTATCCAGCAGTAGTCTGCTAGCATTGATGGACTCCACTTGCCCTAATATCGCTTCTCCATTGTTGCAATATCCTAGTGGCACCACTCACTATGCTCGTCACTCCGCATTTCGGTGAGAAAAAATCCAGGTGAGAAGTATAAAAGTATATTTTCAGCGACATGTTGCAGTCTAGGCATCTATTGTATACGTCTTGAGCAGGTTTACCACCAATTTCTTATAGTCGTCTGCCTTCTTGTTCCCAAGAAAGTTCTTTGCAACTCTATAGAAAGCCTTCCATGCCAGCTTCTCCTTGCTTCGTAGAACATGGTGGAATTCATTATTTTCGACATGTTCACGAATTTGCTGGCCAACAAACACCCCCCTTTTTTTTTTTTTTTTTTCGCTGCACTCAGCCTCAGGAACTTTTCGAGGAGGTACTTGAATGCTGGCTTAGTCTTGTCCATCGCCTTAACAAAGTTCTTCATCAGGCTTGGCTTCATGTGTAAGGGCGGCAAGAGAATCTCCCCCGAGTCAATGAGTGGGGGATACTGAACATTTTTCTGCCCTGGTTCCAACGACTGTCGAAGCAGCCAGTCTCGCTTGATGTAGTGCGAATCTCCTGCTCGGCCGTCCTATTCACACAGAAAGCACCAGTAGCCTACTTGGTGTATTCGCCCTGTAGACCTAGCAAGAGAGCCACAGAGCTGCCACTGATGTGAGTTGTACTTCATGCATCTTAGGGGTTACTCCATGTTGTTGTAGGTTTCCTTCATATGTGCCGCATGGCCAACTGGAATTGCAGGCAGTGTGTTGCCGTTATGTAGCAAAACGGCTTTGAGGTTTGTCTTTGGTGAATCGATGAACAGCCTCCACTCAGAAGACCAACAAGCGATGTTGAGAGCCATCATCAATCCATTGATGTCATTGCAGGCCACAAGTTCTCCTTCCATTAAAAAGAATCAAATGAGTTCTCTCTGGTGGTCACGAAACGTGGAAATCCGAATACTGCTCGTCAGTAGATGCCACTGTTGTAGCGTCGACCCAAGCAACTCTGCAATTTCAAATCTCTGGCGAGATCGTTGGGTCTGACTTGCATTATGAGCTGTGTCTCGAAAGGAACTTGTGACGGAAAATCTGGGTCATGCGATATAAGATGGTCAAGAACGCAGCTTTCAGCATCTTCCTCTTCCCCATCTGATTCCAGTGTGAGTGCTTCTGGAACCATAGGAACTGGCAGTGCATCTCCATGGGGTACTAGTATGGCAGATGGAATGTTGGGATACTGCACAGTCCACTTCTTTTTTCTTGACACATCTGCAGCTGGAGGCACCATGCAGATGTAACAGTTGCTGATGGCATCTGTCGGTTTTCTCCAGACCATCGGCACTGCAAACGGCACTGACTTCTTCCCATGCAGCCACTGACAGAGGTTTGTTTGCACAGGTGTGGCAACATACACGCAGGGCCCAGGTCTTATCCTGATTGCCGATTTTGCAGCCAAAATAGAAGTGGTGGGCCTTCTCGATCGTGGCGGTTATTCTGTGCTTTTGTGAAACAAAAGTAACCTCACCACAAACATAGAAGTTGTCGACATTGTTCACACAGTTACGAGGCATTTCCAAACCTGCAAACACAGAACACACGATTTTATTAGTGATTAGTGACTTGTTTCTTGGTGATTAATGTGATTTGGTATGTAACTTAAATGATTTCATAGGTGATTCAGTATCAGATATTGTCTTTTGATAATACCAATCATTCAGATCACAATTTCTTGTTTGAAATCGAGCTCGTTCTCTCGTTGTCCTTATAGATTGACTGAAAATTCGAGCTATTTATATTCGGTGATATCTTGAAAACCAGAACCAATCAAGATTTTTAAGCATGAATTTCGTTTTCAGCGACCCTGAACTAGTGAATTATGACTGATTTCATTTCAGACGCATTTTGACTGTAGACCAGTGTAACAGGAAAACTTTATAAATTCTTAAAATTCTGAGACTCTCTGTAGTGTAAGCAGAAATAAAAAAAAAAATAGAAAAAATAAACTACGAAAGTTCTGAGGCTCTTAGTAGTGTAAGTAGCAATATACAAAGATAATAGACATCTTAATAATCTCTGAAAATCCTGAGGCTCTAGCTAGTATATGTAGGAATATGCAAAGATTATAGCAACTTAAATCAACTCGGAAAATCCTGAGGCTTATAACGGTACTTGAGATTAGGACTCTGGGTCAAGTAGGTGTGAGAGGAGTTGTACATCAGGAGTGGACAACATACTTTTGGTGTAGGTTGAGAAACTCCATCATGATGGCTTCTTAATTTATCGAAGTGTGCTGATGCACGTCCTTTTGATGGGGGTAATCTCTCCGTCACTAGTCTCTATCCTAAGAGTGAGAACGTGGGAGCGAGCTGCGGGGTGATCATGCTCTGGCCGCATTTTGCTAATGTTTGACTAACTTGCAACTATTCTGATCTGGGTACAACAGGCTCTTAACAGCTATGCACTGCCTTCCTACAACTAACAGTTTTACATCAGGAAATATACATCATCGTACAACAAGTAAAGTGCACTTTGTGAGCGTGTGACGAGCGTACTAGCGCTGTCATAAAGACTTTGTATCATAAAGCAGCGACTTTGTATTTGCTTGTAGAGGCAGGATATTTTAGACTTGTGGTCGAGCGGCTTTTATATCTTGTAGTAGTTTCCCCACCAGATGTCATGTAGTGACAGGAGAGGTAAAGAATAGTATGGGACTATTTTTATTTGTCTTGGAAATATTAAACAGGTCTCTCCCATGGGAAGAGTATAAGTCCCGGGTAGCTACCTCCCTGTCTCGCTATCTCTCTCTCTTTCTGTTCTAAGGCTAATCTCCGTCTCGACCTCTCTCTAGGGTCGCTTGTCTCCTTCTACCTAGCCTGTTCGGTGGCTAATCTCCGTCTCGACCTCTCTCTAGGGTCGCTTGTCTCCTTCTCTCTTGCCTCTTCTGTGGCTAATCTCCGTCTCGACCTCTCTCTAGGGTCGCTTGTCTCCTTCTGACTAGCCTGTTCGGTGGCTAATCTCCGTCTGAGCTCTCTTTCCTAAAATCTGGTGTAGCAGGGGTGTGTCACGCGTGCTCCTCGTGGATCTTTGTTCACGAGAGGACTGCTGACAGCTAACTGCATCATCTCCTTACTGGCCGCTGTCGTCAGCTTCCCTCAGTGTTAAGAATGTGTAAGCATGTTTAGCACTGCTCGATTCTCGCAGACACAACACCTTCTCAATCATCTGACTCCCTGTTTCTATCTGTCTCTCTATCTATCTATTTATCTATCTATCTATATAATATGTAGTCTTTACCACACTGCTCGGTCGCGCGAAAATGGCGTACCATCGACATTTAATAGTCATAACATATTAATACATACTACATACACATTATAATGAACTTATAAGCTAATTAAGTGAAATACATAATATTGTAAAGTAACATAATTGTATGAATATTGTATACATATATTATTCTTAGTAAATAGTGATTATTCAGTAATATTACATTTTAAATAAGTTGTATACATATTTGAATAAATGCAATGGTTGTTGTATAACACTTGTAAGACGTGCATGTACAACAGACGTACGCATATAATTGTGCAATGGTAATACTGCTAGGTTATACATTACATATTTGAGTTATCGCTTTAGTAATGTCTAATATTTCACCTAACTTGTATGATGATACTGGTAATACAGAATTGTGCTATAATTGTATGACTTATATTGTGTTAATGCATAATTGTGTTGGCCTTATAATTGTAGTTACATTTTGTTAATGCAACTATTACATAAGTGTCTTGGCCTTATAATTGTAGTTAAAGTTACATAAAAGTTACATCTTGTTAATGCAACTGTTTTGTCGTTACATAATTGTTACATATCGTTTGCAGGTACATAATTGTAATTAAAGTTACATAAAAGTTACATCTTGTTAATGCAACTGTTACATAATTGGCAAAGTGTAACATAATGCAATCGTTTGTCGTTACATAATTGTTATATATCGTTTGTAGGTACATAATTGTAGTTAGTGTAACATAATGCAATCGTTTGTCGTTACATAATTGTTACATATCGTTTGTAGTTACATAATTGTAGTTAATGTAACATAATGCAATCGTTTGTCGTTACATAATTGTTACATATCGTTTGTAGTTACAAAATTGTAGTTAAAGTTACATAAAAGTTACATCTTGTTAATGCAACTGTTACATAAATTGGTACATATTGTTTGTAGTTACATAATTATAATATGGAGTAACATAATTGTAATAACCGCAGTCCTAACATATGCTGCGGTCGATGATAGTGATGATGTGTCATGCCACTTGTTTGTGGAGACACAATTTGCCTTTTTGTTTGTAGTTTATGTGGTATTTTGGCATATAGAGTAACATTTACACTTATTTTCATTTGTTTGTTATGTGATCTTACTCTGTTTCTCTTTATTCTTTCTTACTTTTCTTTATTTCTTTCTTTTCTTCTTTTTTTTTTTTTTTTGTATGTATTGATTTTCTATAGTTTGTTTTTCTTCGCTTGTGTACGCTTTTTCCATGTTGTTCATGGTTACATAATTGCTGACTAATTTTCTTGGGATACTTTTTTAAAGTTTAGTTTATATTGCACAGATACTACTGAAAACGATATTATATAGTCCCATATTTTGTTATTTTATATAAAAAATATATACACTATATACAGCATTAACTATATACACTGATTTGTTGTTCACCTGTACCTATCGTGAGTAATATGTGTGTCAGCACTGTGTGGAAATCATTGTCTTCACGATTGTGTTGAAGATGTTCACTCTTGCTAACGGCATTTGTGTTGGCCATTTTTTTTTTTTCTCTAGTTTACCTTGTAACTTAATTTATATGTTTCCACTAGGTAGCTTTAATTAATAAATGTTTAATGCAGTTCTATTAATTGCTCACTGAGTAACTGTGATGGTATATTTTCTTTATCACTTTGTAGATATAATATGTATAGTTGTATATATGAAACACGTATTTTATGTAGGTATAAATGGTAACACTCGTTGGTAGTAAATAAATGTTATAATAGATGAATGAATATATACCGTGTAGAATAATTATTGTTGGTGATTATTTAGTGATTGAGTTATGCAGATAACTGAAGTAAGTATGAGTATTTAAGCTGTAACTATACAACACGTTTTATATGTTTGTGCAGAAGTTTATTGTCTATCACTGTGTATTGTATAAATGAAGTAACTATGTAACTCACTAATTTTTACCGTGGTGGGAAATGGTGTGAGTGGTGTTGCACGTGGTGATAGCGTTGTCCTTCGCGGGTTGATTGGCGTGTTGTCGTCTCAGCACATGGTGACGTCGGCTTCCCACACTGGTAGCTGTGGTGAGTGAATGAGTAGCGATGAGTAACTTGAGTGAAGACGAGTGAGTAAGATGAGTTGTGAATATGGACTTGGTGTTTGCTTCGTCGTCCTGACCTCTTCACATCTGCGTAAGCGGTGGGGGTTGGGTGGATGTAGCAGAGAGAGGAGGGTGAGGTCTGGTGGTTATGAGTTGTGAGTCGTCTCTCACTCTCCGTTTGTTTGTTTGTTTGTTTGTTTTCTCGGTCCTTTTCTCTAGTGATTTACTCGTTGTGGGATGAAGACTGCCGCATCTTGTAGGTGCGTGTAGAAGATTATACAGACGACGTAGAGTTGTTAATTGTAGTTGATTGTAGATGGCTGTAGTTCGCTGATTCGTCGTAGACTATTTGCACTGTAGGCTGTATTTTGTAGGACTCAATGTAGAACTGAAGCTAATCTTGTAGTCTCGGTTGCTTTTGTAGAAATTTGCTTTTAATTGGGAGACGATGTCCGCAGATTTGCTGGTTTGTCGTTAAGCTACTTGCAAGGCGTCGTGTGATCTCTTGACCTCTGCATCAGCATGATGAACTGGGAGACGGAGGGGGCTGGATGGACGTTATCACAATTTCCCTCTGATATGGAAATATATTACTAGAGTTGTGGCCAAACAAACACGGTGTTGCAAAGGGAAAGCTTTATAAATTTGATTTCGCAACTGAGGCATTCACAGATTAGAACCGAACACTTCACTGGAAAACTCGGGATCTCACCGAGTTCCAACGCCTCTATGGGTGAGTTTTTGGTTGATAAAATTTTTAAAATGAATGTATCACTTAAAGAATTTCAACTCTGCTCTACATAGAAGTAAAGTTACTAGTGTATTGCTTAGCGTGGCGGTTGGGTCGGGACTGGTCAGGCTGGGCAACTAATTTCCAAACTTACCTGAACGTAAGAGTCCATATATATATATATATATATATATATATATATATATATATATATATATATATATATATATATATATATATATATATATATATATATATATATATATATATATACGATCATCAATGTCTTCGTGCAGAAATAAGGTCTCATAACAACTTGTTAATGAGACACGTAATATGTTCAGAATGTAGAGAGTCTTTTTCCAGCTTTTTCTGCATTTTTCAGGAGCGTTCAATACACCATTTAATTAACTGCAGTCAATGTTCGCAGGAAGGAAAAACTAGAGTAATTTCACATCTACACATAAAACAACACTGCATAGGTAGAGTTGAGGTTGGCAGTGGAACGATTAGAGATTGGCTCTGGCGCCTACAGGAGGCGGGGCTTTGGGTGTTGTTATTATGTTCCCACTGCAAACCACCTCAAATCCAGGATCAGGCTGCGGATTCGTCACGTCATGTCCAGATATAACAAAACCCACTGTTTTTCCTGGCTTTTTTCTTTTTTTTTTCAACTCTAATTCCATGGAGTCTTTCCTCAATACATTTCACATAGCAGTGATTAGGGACTGCAATGATCAGGAATCCTACTGTGGTGCACACAACAGAAGGATACACAAAATCATTGCCCAAGAAAGAGGAATGAAAGAAATGAGACATCTGAACATTCGTAAAGTCAGAAGTGTTTAGGTAATCAATCACTTTCAAAAGAGAAGAAGTAATATTTACATCATGATTGGGGAAAATAGAAAATATACCTTTTTTTTTTTCAAAATTATGAAAACGAATGGCATAATGATGACGTGTTGGGTATGTAGAAAGAGAATCTGACTTGATGGAACAATAATCTGGAGCAATGTAAAGACCACAAACTTCGAGTGACTTGACAGGAACGTTCGGACAGGGAACACAAACAAATGACTGTTTATGAAAACATAAGTAGTGTACACGATCCAAGTGAGTTTGGAAAACGGGCGTGTTTTTTTGGAAGTGTGAAGGAACATGCAGAAGATATAGTTTTCGTTGAAAGGTTACAGACTAGAGCATTCTCACAGGGAGCAGCTGTGATAGGGAGGACAGTAAAAAAAAAATAAAAAAAAATAAAAAAAAAAACAGGAAAAAGACGAAGGGAGTGTGTAACTGACCAACATGAATGTAAGACACCAGACGGAACAAAGGCAATGTATATACTGTACAGTCATGAGACAAAAGAAAATAATTCAGAGTACACAGATTCAGTGTCTAGTGAAACTCTGAATAGAAGAGGAAACTGAATTAGACGGAAGAGATCAAAGGTGACTGATGGAGGAACTGGGATATGGATAATGATAGTCATGGAAAGGAAAATAGCTTCTAATACAGAGGAGTACACTTTTAAGCTTGAGAAAGGAAAAATAGGATTAAGACTGATGACAGTTTAATACGAGTTCATTTCAAGACTAAACAAAGACCTTCGATCGGAACAAGATCTAGAGTACGGTAACATGAACACTGACAGCATCTACTAATAGGTGCACAAAATCCACTACTTGCGTTATTAATGACTGCAGAGACAGGAACAATGAGTCAAGATGAAAGATGATGTACCATGTTTCCTATCATCCAATTTCACTCAGACATTCGAATTCATGTTCAGTTGTGTACCGATTCCATTCATATCCGTGACAGTATTACCTAGCAATTTATGATGAATGCTCACCAGCCTGCAAGGACGGGACAAAGTTACTAATTATTCATGATATGCTGACAAATCATTAGAGTTTCCTAGGCAAAAACACCACCACGAAACTTACCGCCGAGATCAAATAAATTGTACATAACACGTGGTATTCCAACAAGGGCACTGTGAAGCAGTGAACCATTTAAATTAGCAAATTATATTCAGTCCAAACAAGTATCCACGTAAGTAGTTTGTACAGGGGTAGCCAGAAAAATCCCCTGATATGTTTCTTGACCAAACAAGAGAGAAAGAATGGTGCGACGACAGTTGACTGGCAAAATTTGGAAGCTCTTGGGTTATTGAAAATCACATCGGAGGGAGATGATGATTTCCACTGACATTACTTCACCTCGAGGGTTCACCAGCGCCCAGGGTGGAGGACCCCATCTCTATCCAAATCACCTAGAGAAGAGGCAAATGTGGCAAGCTTCAGCAAGGCTGCCCACACTCTCCACAACATCTTACCTATAAATGGAATCTAGATTAATGTTCAGATCAAACAAGCGGCCGTGACAGGTGGAGGAAAAAAAAACACACACACAGGAAACAGTGGGGCGACTTTCTGAGCGAAGCGTTTTCTATATTCATTAACAGGTAGAGCAGGTGATGTAGGGGTAGCAAGGGTAGGATGAGGGGGTTCCTTTCAGATCATTTGTTTGAACCCTTTTACCCTCAGATGAGGATAACTCTTTAATCTCAAATTTGATACCTATACAAGATATCACACGGTGTGGGCCCGTAAGTTTGTCATCCATCTTAGAAGTGCGAGTGTGTGAATGAGCAAATACTAAACCTCCAACATTATTACTGATAGGTGAGACACATGTATGCTGGTGATGTAGCATATTGTCTGTAGACAATGCCAGATTAGCCTTAATTATTGGTGATTTCTCTGGTATTCTGACGGTCTCTACTTCAAATAATCATCCACTTTACACAGTGCAAAAAATTTTCGAAGTAACAGCGAATAGGGCACATATTCTCAAATACATATAAGACAAGGAATGGAGTTTCCTCAGTGGATTTGTTAATGAAGCTGTTGACTGAAGCAGCAACTTATGGTATCCACTCGCCTCAAGAGGTGTTTTAAGAATCTAAATTCCGTAAGCACTAATACACCTTATGATTTTGTCTTGTATCAACACCATTAGACCCCGGATAGTTGGGTATGATATTATATTTATGATATACTGTTTACAGATCGCAGCAAGAAGCCTGTCGTTGAACTCTAAATCATTATCGGTAATAATGGTTGATGTCATGGTGAATTAACTTTTATTACTGCAAGACTTAAGAAACCAAAGGCCTCAAGATTGTTCCCTTCAAGAAAATACAAAACACGATAACTGCGAGCGAAATTCAAGATCCGTTCTTTTCGAGATGCCTGGACACACTCCGTTTGAAAGACTGAGGTCATACGCAGTAAGAAATGCAGACAGAGGAAGGCGGTTCCGGAGGTAACCTGTTGCATACAAAAAGGAATTCTAGTAATGGTTAACTCTTGCATTCGACAGTTGGTCGACAGTTGGACTGAAAAGGGATGAGAGCTTGCTGCTAGACAGATGTTCCGTGCCCAACAGTGTGGTGGAGAGATGCAAGCAGACACTTCAGAGGAGCAGTGACCATTGAAGTAGCAATAGAAAAGAGACAGAGATGCAACCATGTGGAGAAGAAATAATAGTTAAAGGGACCTAGTAATAGGAGAAGAGTTAATGAGACAACAAACCTTTGACTCCACCTGGTTGAGAAAAGCTGTATGTGGGGAGCCTCCCCACACATTAGTGTTGTACTCTACACAAAGGAGAATAGGCATACGTACATGCATATATACATACATACATACATCATCTAATCCTAATCCTGCGTTGCCCCATAAGAAGCTTAGAAGCCAGGGGCTAGGAAAGTCGGTCGTGACATTTAAGATGAGAATGACTAGCCTCACTCATCCCTGAGAGGCATTACGTGAGCAATAAACCCCAACCATCTCTTGGATATAAACCGACACAGGCTCAATTCAACTGGAGCACCCTAATTACCCACTAAACCACCACGCGTCATAAGTTGGTTATATAGTCACAACCCAGCGTTGTAAATGGTTTCCTGGTGGACAGGAAACTATCTGGCATGTCACTCAGTGTACAGTAGTGTCACGCGATAACAGAAGGAAGAGGAAAGACTAAAAGAAAGAAAGACAGAAGAGGAAGGAAGGAGAGAAGGAAAGAAGAGAGGAAAGGGCAGCTCTACATCCAGTGAGTGGATGGTGAGCGCCCCCACCTACCACAAAGGAGAATAAAACCCGTGTGTAAAGTCAACAATTGTGCAGGGGTAAAAAATTCATGGAATCGGCTTAGCACGTCTAACCTCATGGACGCAGATTTTACAAGAGAGGTAACTTGATCTTTCCAAGATTAATCCTAAAAGACTGAAACCCCAAGTATTTTTGAAGATGATACAAAATTTAGTCGGATATTGCTAAAAATTAGCGGATACTCCTGCTTAAGATTTTGATGGGTTGAAAGATGTAAGAACTGAGTTTTGGATGCTTAAAAGGAACAAGATTACTTTATCCCCTATCAGATATATGAACCAAGGCAGATTTTAAGTATGTCATAGCCTCATTTTTTGTTTGAAGTAATTGCTGAGATGGGTGCTGCAAGAAGTGAATGGAAAAGTGAAGGAGGGAGTCATCAGCAGATCAGTGGACTGGGTCAGATGTACAGTTTAGATGGTATTAATGAATAAAGGAACAGAGTTGGTGATGTGACAGAGCCCTGAGGAACACCACTACTGATAGCTTTAGGAAAAGAATGGTGGCCATCTTTAACAGCGGCTATTGAATGACCAGAAAGGAAGCTAGAGATGAAGGAACATATAGAAAGATAGAAACTGTAAGAGGATAATGTGGAAGTTATCGATACATGCCAGACTCAAATGAAGGCCTTTGATATGTCGTGCAATGGTAAATCTTTTACCGAAGTCCCGAAAGGAGGATGACCAGGAGTCTGAAAGGTATTGGAGAAGATTGCCAGTGCAGCGTCCCTGGCAGTACTCATACTGATAATCGGAAAGGAAGTCGTGATAGGAAAAGTGCATTATTATTATTATTATTTTTTTTTTGTTAAGAATAGATTCAAAAAATTTTGAAAAACAAGATATTAAAGTAATTGGATGAGAGTTAGAGGGTTGGAAATGATCATCCTTTTTTGGAACGGGCTGAATGAGAGCAAACTTCCAGCAAAAAGGAAAGGTGCAAGTTGATAGCCAAAGGCGAAAGAGTTTACACTGGCAGAACATAAGCACAGGTCTTGAGGATAACAGAAGGGACCCCATCAGGCCTCTATCCCTTGTTAGATGGCAGAAAATACATCAACTGAAGAAATTTTAATGTCGGCCATGAGAAAGTCAGAGGTGGGAGGTGATGGAGGAAAAGCACTGGAATAATCTTGGTTGATCTGAAGGAGAAAATCTGGGCAAAGAGCTTTATCAGTAAAAGAAACAGCTACAGGGTCATCAGAGCGGGAAAGAAGAGGGAAGGATGATGAGGTATAGTTGTTAGATAGGTTATTGGCAGGATACAAGAAGGAGTGGGTAGAATTTAAGTTGGAGAGTTCAGAGTATTTAGTACGAATGAAATTATCTTTAGCAGGGTGAAGAACAGACTTAGTACTATTCTGGGCAAAAACGTAAAACAAATGAGATTCAGGGATGAGTTGGTTCAGGTACCTGTTGTAGGTCCTCTTCTTGTTGTGGACAGCATTTGAACAACCGTGATTAAACTAATTTTTTTTTTTTTGCATTAGTCACAGGATAAGAGAGGTAATGCTTTCTTCCATGCCCTAGAGAATACCCTCTGTAATGTGCACGGCACACTCAGAAGGAATAATCATTCCATGGAAGCCATAATTATTCCAGGGAAAATCAAATAAGTACTGCCTGAGGGCCTACCAATCAGCAGCTCCAAAGTGCCAATGCTGCCGTTTCTTGGGAGGGTTCACAGACCTTACTGGAGCAATAGGACAGGTTATGGTGATAAGGTTGTGACTGGAGGAGCCCAATGGAGAGATAAGATTAGCAATGGAAGCATGGGTATTAATTGTATGGAAGAGGTCAAGTATGTTAGAACTGTTTCCAAGGCTGTCAGGGATACAGGTACGGTGCTGCACTAGCTGCGCTAGATCATTTAGGACAGAAAAGTTTTAGGTTTGATCAACACGTGGATCAGAAGAGGGCCAAAGGTGGTAGTGAACACTGAAATCACCTTGAATGGATATTTCAGAAAAAAGGAGAAATTGATAGAATGTGTTCGATCTTAGACGTAATATAGTCAAAGAATATTTCAGTCAGTAGAATTAGAGGATAAATAAACAGCACGGGTATAATTAGTCAGAAACTGAAAGGATAGCCAAATTCACAGAGTAACGAATTCAGAATACTTAAGTTTAAGAACACGAGAGCAAGATATGTTATTGTGTCCATATACAGTACACAACTGCCACCTTTGTCTTTGATGTGAGTATAGTGAAATTAAGAGAATACAGTGAAGGGTTTGTTACCAGCTGCCCCAGACTCCTGAGTCTCGGTGCGGAAGAGAAGGTGAGGTCTAGCGGAAAAGTGTTGTTCAACAGAGAGAAAATTAGAGGAAAGGCTTCAAATGTTGCAGAAATGAAGAAGTGAGTCAGACAAAGGTTCCAGGCATTTCTCATGGTCATCACCGAGAAAGGTGCAGATTGTGTAGGCTTCCATGATACTCCCTTCCTGGGGACTCCGAGGTTTGAT
Organism: Coenobita brevimanus; assembly: GCF_032717465.1. Taxonomy (NCBI): domain Eukaryota; kingdom Metazoa; phylum Arthropoda; class Malacostraca; order Decapoda; family Coenobitidae; genus Coenobita; species Coenobita brevimanus. The sequence goes on from NC_136972.1 coordinate 17,492,723, forward strand.
GATGGGATGACATTTTTAAAAGAAATTTTGAATAGGAAGTGTAATGTGTAATGTTCATGAAGTCTGGTGTTGACAGTCAGAGGAACTTGTACTGGAGAGCATGCTGGCATACTCTCGGTGTTAATAAAACAATGAAGAAGTTCAGCAAATGGGGATCATTAGAAACTGTCCCTAGGGCTGATGAAACTGGAGCTCCATCTCTCCCTGTCATCAGCTTTCCATTTACCCAGGGAGAACCTCTCTGTTCGACTCTTCCTATAGTCTGTTCCCTAGACAAATAACATGATCAACGAAGACACATGCAATACTCATAGCTGTTTTATCCTAGAGAACTACGAGAACACAACAATGTGAGAAAATGAATGGAGTTTCCTCAATGGACTCTTAAATGGAGCTGTTGAGAGAAGGAGCAACTTCTGGTATCGATGCATCCCAACAGGTGCTCTGAGAACCTAAATGCCTCAAGTATTCTAACACCTTATGATTTTCGCTCTCCAAGGCCATTCGATGCAGGATGATATGGAATGACATTATACTTCAGCGATGTTATACTGCTTACAAATCTCAGTACAAAGACTATTGTTGAACTCAGAACCATTAACAGTAACTTTGGTTGATGGGGTAATAAACGAGCAAATAACACGATCAATAAAAGCATGTGCGAAACTCTGACCAGTATTGTCCTGAAGAGTCACTGCAACACACTAACGTGATATATGATCAACAACCACAAAAAAGTACTCTGCACCAGACTCCAACAGAGGTAGCTCAAGGAGATCAGTTGAAATGGTGTCCCATGAATATGATGAAACCAGATATTGCAAAAGTGGAGCAATTGATCCAGTTGACCCATTATGAGGGTTACAGGAATTATAGAAATCACAGTGAACATTGACGTCCATTCACACTGTAGGCCAATAGAAAGAAAGATGTGCTTGTTACAGACACCAGTCATATACTGGACTGGATGCATGAGTGGGTTATGAATGATGTGAAGTACTGGAAGAATCAAATAAGCGGGAATTACATGTTGATGCAACTCTCTATTAGGTATGGCCTACTGGTATGGGTTGTCTTCCTGTACAAGATAACATTGTCCAACATCAGCTCATGTACTGGCGCTGGCCGAGTAGTAGGTATGGGTGAGACTTCTCCTAACTCTAGGAACTGAATAATCTTAAATCACAGAGGTCTGTGCGCTGAGAACTATGGACAACATTCGTGGAAGGAAAGGGTAGTGCAGGGAACGTCACTAAAGATAGGCAGCAGCTATATATATATCTATATCTATCTATCTATCTATTTCTCTCTCTCTCTCTCTCTCTCTCTCTCTCTCTCTCTCTCTCTCTCTCTCTCTATATATATATATATATATATATATATGTGTGTGTGTGTGTGTGTGTGTGTGTGTGTGTGTGTGTGTGTGTGTGTGTGTGTGTGGTCAGGAGCCCGCAAGGTTGTTCAAGAAAAAAAAATAACAGAGAGCCAAATTCAAGAACCGTTCATTTCGAAATGCCTGGACACACTGTGTTTGAAAGACTGAAGGTCTTATGCAGTAGAAAATACAGACAGAGGAAGACAGTTTCAGAGATGAATTGTTGCATTCATGAGGGACTTGAAGTAAGGGTTAACTCTTGCATTAGAGGGTTGGGCACGAAAGGAATGGGAGTTTACCGCCCAATAGGTCTTATGGTTCCGCAGTTGTGGTGGAGAGATGCAAGTAAACAGTTCAGAGGAGCAGTGGCCATTGAAGTAGCGATAGAATCGAGGTAAAAACGCAAGTGTGGCAGAGATAGAGGTTGAAAGAAGCCAGTAAGAGAAGGGGAGTTAATGAGACAAAAATCCTTTGACTCCATCATGTTAAGAAGAGCTGAATGTGGGGAGCCTTCCCACATATTAGAGTTGTACTCAACAAACGGGTGAAAAAATCCAGGTATAAAGTTAACAACTGTGCAGGGGTAAAGAAGGCATGGAGTCGGCTTAGCACACCTAATCTGTTGGAAGCAGATTTTACAAGAGATGTGATATGATCTTTCCAAAAAAAATCCCAAGAGAATGAAACATAAAGTATATTCAGAGATGATGCAGGACTGAGTTGGGTGTTGTTAAAATTTAGAGGATATTCCTGTAGTAGATTTTGACAGGTTGAAAGATGTAAGAACTGAGTTTTTGATGCATTAAAAACAAGAAGATTTCTTTTACCTCAATCAAAGATATGAGCCAAGTCTGACACTAAGTGTGTCTTAGTCTCATCCCTTGTCTGTTGAAGTACCTGCTGAGACGGACAGTGTGGCAATCGGATGGAAAGGTGAAGGGTGGAGTCATCAGCCTATGAGTGGTTAGGGTTACATGTACAGCTAAGAAGGTCATTGATGAACGGAAGGAAGAGAGTTGGTGATAGGAGGGAGCCCTGAGGAACACCCTGAGTAACGGTGGCAGTCTACAACAGCAGTTATAGAACGACAACAAAGGAAGCTAGGGATCAAGGCACAGAAAGAAAGAAACTGTAAGAGGGAAATCTGAAAAAAGATTTATCCCAGACATGATTGAAAACCCTGGAGATGTCACGTGCAGTGGCAAAGCTTTCACCAAAGTCCCGGAATGAGGAGGGCCAGGCGTATGCAGGGCTGCCATCACAGGCCCGGGGCAAGATTTTGACAATGGGCTCCATTCCTTAAAACAACAACAACAAAAAATGTACCGAATTCATTATACTCGATGTCTTCCTGACGGTTAAACTGCTCCCTAACCAGTGTGTCACGGCACACTGATGTACTGCCAAAAGAGTATTGATGGACCATAGTACCTTTCCTTCCCTCTCTATAAAATAACGATAATAACTACAAGGGAAAAGAAAATTGTAGTACGGTATGTAAAAAAAAAAAAAGAGAAATATTATTTAGTAAAGGAAAGAAACAAATGAATACATTAAAGTTTACTATCATATATCATGTATTCTTGAAGTACTTTATGCATCCAAACTGTACTCCATTCATTTAATATATTATACGTATTATACTTCCCACCCTCTTAACACTTATCTTACATGGTGTGGGCCCCACCTTGGGCCCTGACCCCAGGGATTGTCCCCAGCTGCTCCTCCCCCCCTCTCTTCGGCCCTGGAAGTCTGGAAGGTAGGTGAAAAGATTACCAATGGTGCGTCCCTGGTAGAACCCATACTGACGATCAGAAAGATTATAACAGGAAAGGTGTTTTATCTTTATTTTTTTTTTAGTTTAGAATAGATTCCAAAATTCTAGAAATAAAAGATGTTAAGGCAGTTGGGCAATAGTCAGAGGGCTGGGAATGGTCACTGGTCACCATTCGTTGGGACAAGTTGAATGAGAGCAAATTTCCAGCAAGAAGGAAAGGTACAAGTTGAGAGACAAGACAAAAGAGTTTACCTATGCAGGGCAGGATGTAAGCATGGAAGCACAGTTCTTGAGGACAACAGGAGGGACCCCATCAGGCACATATGCATTGTTAGGATTGGTGCCGGTGATGGAGAAAAAAAATATCAACTGAAGAAATTTTAATGCCAGTTGTGAGGAAGTCAGAGGCGGAAAGTAATGGAGGAACAGCACCGGCATCGTCTAAGGTGGAATTTGAGAAGAAAGTCTGAGTGAAGTGTTCTGCTTCATCAGTAGAAGAAATAGCTACAGAGCCATCAGAGTGGAAACGATGAGGGAAGGATGATTAAGTAAATCTGTTCGAAAGGTTTGTGACAAGGTGCCAAAAGGAGTAGAGTGGGAAGAATTGAGTTGGAGAATTCAGAGCATTTAATAAGAATGGAATTTCTACATTAGAAAAAAGGATAAACTTAGCACAGTTCCCGGCAGAAACATAAAATGGGATGAGATTCAGGGGTGAGTTGGCTCCAGTACCTTTTGAAGGCCGTCTCCTAGTTGTGGCCAGCATTAAAACATGCATGATTAAACTAAGTTTTACTGCATTAGCCACACGATAAAAGAAAGGAATACATGTTTCCATACCCAAGAGTATAACCTCTGAAATGTGCATGACACACTCAGATGGTTCTAGACCATGGAAGCAATAATCAATGCAGTGAAAATCAAAGCAGTATTGCCTGAGGGTCTCCCAGTCATCAGCTTCTTTGGAAGGTCCACAAGCCTTACTGGAGCCATAGGACAGGTTAAGGTGAAAAGTTTGTATTCAGGAGAGGCCAGCGAAGAGAAAAGATTAACAGCATAAGAGGAAGGATTAGTTGTAAGGAAAAGGTCATGTATGTTGAAACAATCTCCAGGGTTGTCAGAGATACGGGAAGGGTGTGTACAAGGTGCTCTTGGTCTTTAAGGATAGCAAATATACAGGCTTGTTCACCAGGCGGATTAGTGAAAGGAAACAACAGCCAAAGGTTATTCTGAACACTGAAATCATCTAGAATCGAGATTTCAGAGAAAGCAGAAACCGGTAGGATATGTCCCATCTTGGAAGGAAGATAGTCATAGAATTTTTCATGGTCAGTAGAATTCGGGGATTAGTAAGCAGCACAGATATATTTTGTCAGAAAAAAACAGGATAACCAAAGCCAGAGAGTAAAAAATTCAGATGATTCAAGGTCAGGAACAAGAGTGTAAGATACCTTCTTAGGTACATATACTGTACACAACAGCGTTTAGCTTTGAAGTGAATAAAGAGAAAGTTGGAAAATACTGAGAAGCATTTGCAATCATTCGCCTCAGACAGATGAATCTCAGTAACGATGAAAAGGTGAGGTTTAGAGGAAGTGAGGTGGTGTTTAACAGAGAAAAATTTAGAGGAATGGTATAGAAATGAAAAAGACGTGATTCAGCCAGTGGTTCCAAGCATCTCTCTTGGCCGTCACTAGGAGAGGGGCGAGATGGTGGGAGCTTTTATGGTCCCCACCCCCCACGGGACTCCGAGGCTGATTATGGCATAAGAAGTATAATGTTTAATATGCATGTAGATTGATGTTATCAGATGGAGAAAACTGTTTAGGATTAAATGCTGGCCTGTTCTTTGTCTTCATGAAACACTGAAAAAGTTTAGCAAACGAGGTTGGTCAGAAGTTAATCCCGAGGGCTGATGAAACGGGCTTCAGCTTTCCCTATCGTCATCTTTCCATCCACGTTGGGAGTACTGCCCCGTTTGACTGGTGCTACAGTCTACTCCCTGGTTAAGAGAAGCTGAGTGAGGAAACTGAGGAAAATGTTTGGAAGGGGGGTGGATTTTGCTGAAAATAGTTTGCAAAGATAAGGTGAAGAGGCTGTGGAAAATGGTTGGTGGGGATGAGTTTGGTAGGAACTGAATGGAGAAACTGAGTTGGGGAGGTATATGGTTGATGGGGATGAGTTTGGGTGGAATTGAATGGAGGAACTGGGTTGGGGAGGTTGAGGAAAATGGCTGGATGGGTTTCAGAAGAAGTTCAGGAGTTGTGGATTTTCGAAGAAGGGATAGGCTGAGGTGATGTGGCTGAAGAAGACATATGGAGGGAGTTGATTTAGAAATAAAAAATGGTTGGAGATTAACATTACTTGGGGGCTTTGAGGAGGAACAGGTTTGAGCATTAGGAAGGAAAGGTTTTATGAAGGAGGGAGATTGGTTGAGGAGAAGAAAAGATGGGATGGAGTTATTGTGAGTGAGGATCTGGAGTTCGAGGAGGAAAGGTCATTAGGTTGAGGAAGGATGTTGAGAAGGGAGGAGTAAGAGAGACAGAGAAAAAGAGGAGGATTGGTTAGTGAAAGGGATGTGGATGGATGAGTAATGAGGGAGAGATATTGGAGGAGGATAGCTGGGGATGGGGGAGAGGGGAGAGTCGGGTAGATGGGGGATGGATGGAGGTAGGAAACTCAGTAGGAAAAGGGGATGCCTAGTGGGGGCAGGGGAAAGGATATTCAGATCTTATAATCCTGGATTTTTCATAAATAAGTAACGAGAGTCATGAACAGAGCTTAGTTTTTTCATGGTCGTATTCAGCAATGTCGTTTTAATTTTGTTAGTACTGCACTACTGCATTTTACTTAAGAAGGAGTATTACGGTGAAAGTTTAAGAAATATGTTTCATGAACACCGTCTGCATCATGTTTATAGAGCTTTCGTTTGTTTTTGTTGGTTATTAATTATTGTATGTTATTATATATTTACTACCGCTAGATGTTTTCATTTTGCACAAGAAAGATGTTATAAACAGCCTCTATTAATCCCTCGTGGATGAGCAATAAACTTTATTTTCCTAGGAATATCAGCTGAATGGCGACTTTCACAGAACGTTTTAGCCATGACCATATGATTGTATTTTGCATGGGGGATTGAACTCACAGTGAAGGGATTAGTCAATATCCCTCCATACTTCCTGCATTATAAAACTGCAAAAAGCACAACAGGCTGTGTCTCTTGGCGCTCTCAGTGTGACGAGGCCATTTTTATTTTATTTTTTACTGTTACGACTCTAAAATAACGATACAATATATAACAGCTAGTAACATACATATGTAATCTAGATGTTAAGTCAAAGTCATGGCCAGGGCCTGGAGGAAGTGACGTTTGCACTCTCTCTCAGCAGGATTGCCACACACAGCACCATAGGCCACAAATAGCACCTCGTGACGCCTGATAGGAAAGTCCCCCAAATCGAGAATTCTACTAAACCTTTCAGTACATGTGCCACAAGCTCTCCAACACGAGAGAGAAGGAGATAAGAGGCAGAAGCAGAAGGGAGATAGAATGGAGGAGGAGACAGGAGAGCTAGCGAGAAGGGGGTCTAGACCTTAGAGAGAGAAGCAGAGTGTGGTAAAAGGGGTCAGGCTCGCCAAGTTAACGTAGTGTAAATTTTGAGATATCCCCTTGAAGAAATTAACTACAAACTACAAACCCCAGTACTAATCTTTATCTTTCTCCTGTCATCGACTACAAGTAAACTGAGGTTATCTCCAACAAATCTACTCACTGTCTACTACAGCTTGGCTACGACTGCGATATAATCGATTACATGTTTGATTTTACTACCAGCAATCAGTTTTGTTCTGGCCTGGGGAAGGGGAGGGACTCGTAACCCGAATGTTCATGGCTCCTCTGGAAGCAGACCAGAAAATTCAGAAAGCTACTCTCTCTCTCTCTCTCTCTCTCTCTCTCTCTCTCTCTCGTGTGTGTGTGTGTGTGTGTGTGTGTGTGTGTGTGTGTGTTTCCCCCTCGAGTATGTTTGCGTCGATTATCGCGATGGTGATGATGATAATTAAGCTTTGCCATGTAAATGGCGAAGGTTGTTGTTTTCGTATTATTATTAGTTTTCTTTACACTTTTTTCTTAAATACTGATGATATTATACAGGAAGCTACCCTAGGGTAAACCAAGCACTTGTGCTCAGTATAAATAACCATGACCTATTATTGGAAGTCATATACTCATTTTTGTTGCAAAAGTTGCATACTTGTAATTGAAATATCTCAGAAACTAAATGAGATGCAGCACTTTGATAATCCTATGATAAAAATGTTTGCAGAGAATTTGGCTGTACATTTTGCCATTTAGCCTAGTGGAAAGTACGGTACCGAATTCAAGTCCGTTCATAGGTTTCTTTGTCGCACGTGTTAGAGAAAACCACAAAAACTGTAAAGCTGTAACTTTAACAAAGTATATCTGTTGTCCCTCTTATTATTTGAAAGGAATATGGTTGCAGTGAAGCATAGCCTACAGTTAGCCAGTTACTGAGACAAATGTAAAATGTACCCATGTATTCTTCCACACCTTTGTTTTAAGATCTTGTTGACATTACGGAAAAAGTTACCTTAGGTTAAATTTAGTACATATTATAAATATGAATGCCCTTGAACTACCTTTAAATGCCACAGACTTGTTTATGATGCCAAAATTTAGCACCTTGTAATACCATAAACTCCCTGTACTGTTGTTTTCAGATGATACTGTGTTGTTGAGTAAAGACGAAGGAGAGCTGCAAGGCTTGGTGGATGAGTTTGTGAGAGTGTGTAAGAAACGGAATCTAAAGGTGAATGTAGGGAGGAGTAAAGTGATGGTCTTTGAGAGAGGTGAAATCAGTGAATGTACAGCGAGGTTGGATGGTGAGGAATTGGAAAATGTGAGTACGTTTAAGTACTTGGGTAGTGTGATGAGTAAGGATGGAGGTTTGGAGGGTGAAGTGCTTGAAAGGGTACAGCAGGGAAGAAAGGTTGCTGGTTCCTTGAAAGCAGTGATAAGAAGCAGGGAAGTGAGCATGGAAATGAAAAAGTTACTACATGATAGTATTGTGATACGAAGTCTAACGTATGGAAGTGAAGCTTGGACGTTGCTGGAAGGACACAAGTCAAGAGTGAGAGCAGTGGAAATGAGTAATTCAAGAGGAGCCTATGGAGTCACATGGAGAGACAGGCTGACAAATGAGGATATAAAGGAGCTTTGTAGTGTGGATGTGGATGTGATAGGAAGCGTTAGGAGGAGTACACTGAGGTGGTTTGGCCATGTGGAGAGGATGGAGGGTGAAGGACTGACGAAGAGAGTGTATGTGGGTGAGGTGTAGGGGGGAAGAGGGAGGGGGAGGCCAAGGATGAGATGGAGGGATGGGGTGGAGAGGTATATGAGAGAGGGGGGTGTGAGTTGGGAGCGGGGCAGTGAAATGGCGGCGGACAGGGCGACGTGGAGGCGATTTGTTTGTGGCCACCCCGAACGGGATTGAGGGGTCTGGCAATAGATAGATAGATAGATGGTAATACTATAAATAGTTCTGACAAAGCTTCCTTATTGTGGATTTACAATAAGTAAATAGGTAACTAGATTTTATGCTTTTCCATATATGTGGCAAAGCTTATTATTTTGGTAAGTATTTTTATTATTTTTCTTCGCACTTTTTTTACTTAGATCTCTATGATATTATAGGCTACAGGAAGTTATCCTAGGGTAACCGAATTGCTTGTGCCAAATAAAAATGACTTTGACCCATTTTTGAAGGTCATATACCCATTTTTGGTGCAACAAATTACGTATTTGTAACTGAAATATATAAAAAACTAATATATTATTACTTTTTTTATGTATCCGAATCTGGGAATACTGTAGGTTTCATACCCTGCTCCCAAGGCCCAGTAGTCCTCCTACATTGGCCTACCATACACCTCTACATGTCACCACACAGCTATTTGGTTGAAAATCCTATGATAAAATAGTTAGCAGAGAATTTTATCTGAATATTTTGCATTTAGTTTAGTGGAAAGTACCGAATTCAGATCAGCTTAGTGTTTTCTTTGTAACACGTTTTAGAGAAAACCACAAATGCTGTAAAGCTGTAACTTTACAGAAGTATAGTTATTGCCCCTGTCATTATCTGTAAGGAATATTGTTACAGCAGCATGCAGTTAGTCAGTTATTGAGAGAAATGAAAAATGTACCCATGCTTAGAAAAACAATCAATACAATAAACAGTTATGGCGAAGCTTCCTTATTGTGGCAACACAATAAGTAATTAACTAGTTACTCTTATTACTACTACTACTACTATTACTACTACTACTACTACTACCATCATTACTGGTACAGTACTAATAGTACTACTTCTACTACTTCAACTACTACTACTACTACTACGACCAGGTGATTATCTTTTGGTGACAGACGGTCGTTTACTGCATGCTGGTCTGTCATCCAGAGCACAACTAGATTATGGGACTTTTTTTCCCGCTGTTCAGTGAGATTACCTCGTTTGGATGTGAATTTTGCTGCTGCTTGACAGTTTTGTTCTTGAAGAAAGGGTGGGATTGTACGAATTGATAAAGTAAGGGACATAAGTTCTTTTCCTTCCTCCTTCTCCTACTCCTTGGCATCTGTACGATGATTCTTTTTTTTTTTTTTCTATACTATCCCAGGATTGTTTTGTTTTTCAAAAAGTATAACTTCTTGCAGTGAATGAGCAGGAAACATTGTGCATCAGCCCAATGAGTATGGCAACGCATTTGCGTGTTTAATTTTTGAGCACTGAAACCCTGAGAACGGCATGAAGCACAAGTGAGATTATCTGCACTGAGTTCAACATTTGTTAAGACTAACTGGTCCTAGGACGTTTATTTACTTTACCCTCTAACCACTGTTCGACAGATTACTGAAGAATCAAGTTACTTCATGCTAGCTGGACCCTTATCCCATCCACCAAATTTGGTTAAAATAAAACCAGATCTGAGTTGACTCTGTCCAGTGACCTTCAACTTTGACTTTTCCCTGTGACCTTGCCTGATTATTCCGATAATCGAATATCCTCATCCTTATTTTAACATGAACCCTTCTTCAAAGTTTTGTCTATATTGAATAAAAACTGCTCAAATTGACCTTGAAATGTGACCATGACCTCTGACCTTTTGCTTTCAAAAACAATAGAACAGCCTTCTGGGTGATCCTCAACTCACCACAACGGTGGATTCAGATAAGACCAAAACCATTTTAGTTATTTTCTTCACATACAAACACGGGGAGAAATAATAGTAGAAGCATGGGAGAGATATAGTAGTAGAATTGATATGAAACTTGTGCAGATTGGCTTGAGAGGAAGGCAGAGTTCAGGAAGATTGGAAGTCAGACATAGTTACTCCCCCTGTGGCGGGGGGGACACAATCTGGCCGCACTATGGGGTGGTACTACTACTCTGCGGCCAGGTTGTGTTAGGAAGAATACTGCGTGTCGTAAAAGGCGACTAAAAGGGGCGGGGTGAGGGGACTAGGGACCCCCTCCTCTGTTTTTTAGTTCCTAAAAAGAGACAGGCCAGAGAAAGGGATGGGGGATGGAGTTATCCCCGTACCCTGAAGATTGGGTCTATGAATGTGCGTGGATGTAGTACAATTGAGGCTAAAAGGGAGGAGATTGGAAGAATGTTTGTGAGAAGAAAGTTGGTTGTGTTAGCTTTGAGTGAAACGAAGATGAAAGGGAAGGGTGAGTCTATGTTTGGAAGTGTGAATGGAAGATTGTCAGGTGTTGATAGAGGAAGGGCAAGAGAAGGTGTGGCCTTGTTAGTGAGTCCGGAAGTACAGCAGTGTGTGATTGAATGGAAGGAGGTTTCATTGAGACGGATGTGGGTGAAAGCGAAATTTGAACGTGAGTTGTGGGTGTTTGTGAGTGCATATGGGCCTGGTAGTGAAAGGGATGAAGAAGAGAGGGAGTCTTTCTGGAATGATGTTGATGAGTGTCTGCAGAGTTTTGGAACGAATGTGAATGTGGTAATGATGGGAGATCTGAATGCTAGAGTGGGAAATGTAGCAGCTGAAGGTGTAGTTGGTATGCATGGTGTGCCTGGAAGAAACGAAAATGGGGAACGAATGATAGCAATGTGTGTTGAGCGAGAGATGGTGTTTGGAAATACGCTGTTTGAGAAGAAAGATATTTATAAGTATACATGGGTAAGACAGGAGGGTGGAAGGGTTGTTGATAGAGCTTTGATGGACTATGTGGTTGTGTCTAGGAATGTAATAGGAAGATTGTTGGATGTGAGAGTTCTGAGAGGGGAGGGTGGAGGTATGTCTGACCACTACCTGCTGGAGGGAAAGTTAAGAGTAGGTAAGAGATGGGTGAGAGCTAGGAGGGTTAGGTGTGGCAGGGAGGTTTTGAAAGTGAGTGAGTTGGATAAAAGAGAGAAAAAGATAGAGTATCAGGAGAAATTGAAAGATGAGTGGAACGCACTGAAAGATCAGGAAAATGGCAGTGTGGAGGAGGAATGGCAGTTGTTTAAGAGTGCTGTGGTGGGGCATGCAGAAGAGGTGTGTGGTATGAGACGTGTGGGTGGTGGTGTAAGAAAAGGAAGTGAATGGTGGTGTGAGGAAGTAAGTATGGCTGTGGCTGAGAAGAGACGTGCATATGACGTGTGGCTGCAGAGGAAGGATGAGATGTCATATGAAAGGTATAAGGAAAAGAGGAATAGGGCGAGAAGGGCTGTGTGTGATGCTAAAGTGGCAGCAGATGAGAGGGAAGGAAGGAAGAACGAGTAAAAGCAGAGGATGGAAAGATGTTAACTGAGATGGATGCAGTAAGGAAGAGATGGGCAGAGTATTTTGAAAGATTGTTAAATATAGAGGAGGAAAGGGTGGCTGAGATTGTGGCAGATGGAAGAATGCAAGGAATAAATGTGTTGGGAGAGTTGAATGATTCTTTGATCACGAAGGAGGAAGTGGAGAAGGCAGTAAAGGAGATGAAAACAGGGAAAGCTGCAGGTATGGATGGGTGTGCTGTGGAATGCCTGAAAGGTGGTGGAGTGACCATTGTTGACTGGTTAGTAAGACTGTTGAATGTGTGCTTTGTGAAAGGTATGGTGCCAATTGACCGGGCAAGTGCTTGTGTGGTCCCATTGTATAAAGGCAAGGGTGATAAGTATGAATGTACTAGCTTTAGGGGTATAAGTCTGGTGAGTGTTGTAGGTAAGGTTTATGGTAGAGTGTTAATTATGAGAGTTAGAGAGGGTACAGAGGGAGTGATTGGTGAAGAGCAGTGTGGCTTTAGGAGAGGGAGGGGATGCGTGGATCAGGTGTTTGCTGCGAGACAAGTGTGTGAAAAGTATTTAGCGAAAGGCAAGTTTGTGTTTTGGGCATTCATGGATTTAGAGAAAGCGTATGATAGAATTGATAGGGAGGCTTTGTGGACTGTTTTAAGATTGTATGGACTTGATGGTAGGTTACTAAAAGGGGTGAAAAGTTTTTATGTAAATAGTAGAGCGTGTGTAAGAGTGGGAAATGCTGTGAGTGACTGGTTTCCTGTGAGAGTGGGGCTGCGACAGGGATGTGTGATGTCGCCTTGATTGTTTAATACATGGATGGTGTTGTAAGGGAGGTGAATGCAAGAGTTTTAGGTGGAGGTCTGAGTCTGGTGAATGTTGATGGTGGAGAGTGGAATCTGAAGCAGCTGCTGTTTGCAGATGATACTGCACTGGTGGCTGATTCAGAGGAGAGATTGAGACAGTTGGTAGAGGAGTTTGGAAGGGTGTGTGAAAGGAGGAAATTGAAAGTAAATGAGAATAAGAGTAAAGTGATGAAGTGTACGAGGTTGGTAGATGGTAGGGGGATGAATATAGCTTTGAATGGCGAGTTGCTTGAGGAGGTAGAGTGTTTTAAATATCTAGGGTCACATGTTGCTGTGGAGGGAAGAATAGATGCAGAAGTGAAGTTTAGAATAAATGAAGTAGGAAAGGTGCTGGGAGGAATGAAAAAAGTGTTTAGATGTCGTTCGCTTAGAATGGATGTAAAGAGAAGGTTGTATGAGGGTGTTGTGGTACCGACTGCGTTATATGGGGCTGAAACATGGAATATGGGTGTAGCAGAGAGGAAAAGTTTGAATGTAATGGAGATGAGGTGTCTGAGGAGTATGTGTGGAGTGACGCGTATGGATCGAGTGCGAAATGATGAAGTGTGAAGGAGAACTGGAGTTGTTCGGGAGATGGCTGGTAGAGTTGAGCAGAGGGTGTTGCGATGGCTTGGGCATATGGAGAGAATGGATAATGAGCGATTGGTGAAAAAGATAACTAGATCTGATGTGAGAGGTGTAAGGCTGAGAGGAAGACCACAAATAGGATGGATGGACAGTGTGAAGAGAGTACTGGATGCGAGAGGAATGTCTGTTGAGCAAGGAAGAGTGGCTGTGCGTGACAGAAATAAATGGAGAGAAATTGTGAATGAATAAGTGATGATGCAGCCCTGAGGGGATATTCTCCCGCATTTGGTCTGATCAGCTAGTCAGGTCAGGTGCGGGTAAGGGGATGGGTCTGTTATGATGTGGCAGGGGTAAACCAGCTCTGCTGTCGGGCCCTGCTGCGGATGTCACTGATTGCATTGCGCAGCTGACCCTTGTGCGGTGTGGTGCAGTGAGGATCTGTCCGTTCTCCCCTTGGGGCTAAGATGCGAATGAATGTGTTTGAATGGATGAGTAAATGGGGAGTGTGTCGTCCTGTCTCGGCTACCTCCCTTTCCTTGGGGGAAGCAGCCTAGGTATATAGATATAGATAGACAAAGGAAAAGGGGAAAAAGAAGTTTGTAGCAATCATAGCTGCATTTATCTTCTTAGTGTAACAGGAAAAGTATACGGTAGGATATTTAATGACAGAGTTAAGGAAATAACAGAGGAAATAGTTGGAGAAGAACAGGGAGGCTTTAGGAAGGGAAGAGGTTGTGTAGATCAGATATTCATTCTTATGTCTTTCGTGAAAAAGTTTCTAAAGAAGGGAAAGAAGTATGCAGCCTTCATGTATCTGGAAAAAGTATATGACAGGGTGAACAGACAAGGAATGTGGAAAGTATTAAGGATATTTGGATGATGATGATGATGATGATGATGATGACTTACTAAAATAACAAAATAAAGCTTAACGAGAAGCATGTCGCATGAAAATCATTCACTTATTCAACAAACTCCAATTCAATTACCATTTTCCTGTAGCTGTTTCAAGGAGTGTAAATGGATGATGATGATGATGATGATGATGATGATGATGATAAGTGACAGAAACATACTAGAATTAATCAGATCGCCTGAAACTCTAATCCAACTACCTTTTCCTGCACCTACTTCAGGGAATTCAGGATGAGTTCAGACACAACTTTTCAATTCCTGCGGCGTACAACATTGCAATGTTGTAATTACATGGCTTTGGCTCCGTTAATTAGCTCCCTTGCTTCAGGTGATCAGTAATTTTAGAATTTCAGAAAAATAGGTAAAGAGATAAGATGCATATTATGTGGCAAGTTTCTAATTTGGGATGATAGTACTATTCTTCCAGTCTACTTCTCTTTCTGTATATCTGTTTCTCTGTCTGACTGTGTGTGCTTATGTCTTCCACCGACCCCCTCCATCTCGTAATCCATCCCCCACCCACTGTAGTATATCCTCATCGATTTCTCCTCTGTAATATCTTCCTATCTCCCTCACCTCTCTTCTCGCTACTCTCCTATCCCTTCACCCCCTCCCTTTTCTCCCATACTCTCTTCCCTCTCCTGCAATCTCTCCCCACCAATTTTTCTCCACATAATTCTTAGCTACCTCCCGGGAGAAGCAGTGCCGCACAATAACCCGAGCAGGGGTATTCTCGCCAAATTTTACACAAGTGAGGCTGTTCTGGGGATTCCATCTGGGGGTGACACTTTCTCTGGAGTGGATGATGCTTTCTGTGGGCAATGCTTTCTTTGGGATGAGTAATGCCTTTTGTGGGTGACGCTTTCTCTGGGGTGAGCGAGGCTTTCTCTTTGGTGAGCAATACCTTCTGGGGGCGACGGTTTCCCTGGGATGGGTAATGCTTTTTGAGTGACGCTTTCCCTGGCGTGGGTATTTCTTTCTGAGGGTAACACTTTCTCTGGGGTGGATGATGCTTTCTGGGGACGATGCTTTATGAGGAGATGGCCCTTTCTGGGGGTGATGCTTTCTGGAGAGATGACCCATTATAGGGTGGTGATTTAAAAGGATGGGGGTGAATCTTAAAGTTGAAATGAGGCATTCTGAAGGGTAATGCATTCAGGGAGGTTGCGATTTCTGTAAGGATTGATCATTTCTAGGGAAGGCGTTTTCTGGATGGTTGATGTTTACTGAGGGTTGACATTCTGTGAGAGGAGAGGTGGGGAGCAAGGACAGTGTCATGGTTAACTGAAGTGCTCGGAACCAAATTTCCTTAAGTTTATGAGAGATCTTCTTCGAAATGAAGAGGCTAAATATTACCACCATTATCCCCTTCCTTATGGAAACTCTTAATTGTGAATACCGTTGTCTGGGGGTACCAGGAATATACTACAAAATGACGTCATCCTACTGAAGGGTTAAAGAAATTCAATGTCACAGTTTCGTTCCCAGGAAGTGAACAAGAAATGACTGAGGGAGTGTCGACAGTTGTGCTTGTGGATATTTTCCTTGGGAATGAACTTTTAGGCGTGAGTCAAAAATTAACCCCTAACTGCCGGCTGACGTGTAAGGACCTCAGGATTCAAGGAGCGGAGAGCCGTTGGTTGACTTGATGTACAGCACTCACCTCCCCACCACCATTTGAGTGGGAGACCATTTTCTATGTTATTATACCTACTGGGTAGGTAGGACTCCCAGGTACCCCGCAATGTGCGATTCAGTCTGTACTCGGCAGTGGTAGCATGAGGAGCCATGTCATTTTCCTCGTCATCGCCCAATACCCTCCCACTGCATGAAGGGCCGATTGGCTCATTGACCCCCACAAAAGTTCAGTCCTTATTGCTAGAGAAAGGGCTAAACGATAGTGCCACTGGATGTGCCCTTGATGACACTGTATGCTCTCATACATTCAGCGAGAGTATGTCCTCGGAGGAGAGGATGAGCTACCATGTGCAGAGTGAGCTCTCTCACCCTCCAACCCCTAATTGCTCTCTGATGCCAGAGAGGGCTCTCCGACCTCTCCAGGAGGAAGGGACAGCCTATGAGAGCAACAATTTCGGCGATGAGGAGGCGATAGATGACCCGGGACATCATGAAAGTGGCCGTGGACCTGGCGGTCATCTGCAGAATGAATGCCACAAAGCTGTTTGCCCCACACTCTCGCCGCCTGTTCGCCAATGTATCATCTTCCAGCACTCCCCCACACCTCAGCCACCTCAAGGGTAGAATCGCCTCAACTCGCCCTTCAGGAGTGGTATTTCCAAGACGGGCCCCACATGGTGATAAGCAGCACCAAGAGTCTCCCATGGACAGTTCCATGTCAGGTGAGTCACGACCCGCTTACTCCCCCATCTCCCACACCTCTCCCTCTCCTTCCCCACCACCCCCAGCCCGTGGCCGTGCACGTGGGCGTGCACGAATGATGAAAAAACGTACCGCAACTGCCAGACAGCCAGCTTTACCCCATGTGGGTAGAGTTGACATATTTATGTGGGAGGATGGTGCCGGCTTTGAGCCATCTGTGATGAGGAGGGTGCAGGTGTGCAGGAGGATGAGCTTTCCCCCAGGGCCTGGACTATTGGTAGTCTTTTCAAAGCTATTTTCACTACTGCAATAATGCAGTACCTGGTGAATTAAAGAAATTTCCACCAGGCCATATGTATCCATTGGCTGGAAGTGGCTGCCAGCGAAAGCACACACATGTGTGATTGGATACCTGTTCAGGTGGGAGAGATGTGTGTGTGGCTTGCCCTGACCATGTTGATAGCGCACGTTAGAAAACATGTGCTCCACAACTATTGGTTGGTGGATGAACTCGTGGGCACACCTGTCTTCGGCAAGTACATGGCCCGTGATATGTACCTGGCCATCCTGAGGTTCTTACACTTCAACCGAAATTACGGGCCTGCACCGAAAGACAGGTTACAGAAAATAAGACCAATCCTTACCAGGCTCAAGGAGTCATTCTCCAGGGTTTTCCATCCGTTCCAGAAAGTGGTTATTGACAAGTCACTGGTGTTATTCAGGGGTAGGCTGGCATTTATTCTGTATGTGCCATCAAAGCATCACAGTTTGGCCTCAAATTCTTTGTGCTTTATGACCCTAAAACTGGATATGTGCTGGATGTAATAGTTTATTCGGCAACAGACGTTGATATACCCAGAGATGATCCTCATGGGTTCTCTGTATCAGTAGTGAAAGTTCTGATCGAAAGGTATTTCAACAGGCACCACATCCTGTACACCAACAATTATTAAACAGCCCCAGCATTGACAAAGTACAGTATTTGCTTGACCATGGTACTGGGTCCTGTGGAACTGTTTGAGCCAACAGGAAGAATTTCTCAGTATTCCCGGCAAATACTGAAAAAGGAGCCCTTCTGATTAAGAAATGTGGGAACATGTTATCCCTTCTCTGCCATGACAAGAGATGGGTTAACATGTCTACAGTTCATAAGGGTGTGCTGGAGGAAACTGGGAAGACAGACTATAGGAGCAAGGAACTCATGATAAAGCCAGATGCAATCAAAGATTACAATATCAACATGCGGCTAGTTGATAAATAGGACGTCCAAATTGGTGAGGTCAATTGCCTATGTATGTCATGCAGGTGGTAGCCTACGAGAAGGCGTTCTTAAACCTTCTTGATATCGCCGTCCTGAACAGTTTCATACTGTTGAAGGAGCTTGTCAGGAACCCCTCTCTCCACGACAGTTTGAGAAAGAGCTGGCATGTGAACTCCTTGAGCAATATTCAACTGCTCAGGTGACAGGTGCTAGGCGGGGTACAGCGGGTACATCCGACAGGCTCAGCTGTGCTGAGTATTTCTAGCGGCACAAGCTGGTGGAGATCGGGAAAACCACAGCAGGTCATCTGGCATACAGGTGGTGCCATGTCTGTCGCACAACCAAACGCCATTCCCCAGCACAAAGAGAGACCTCATACCAATGTGCAGAGTGCAAGGTCCCCCAGAAGAACGCAAGGTCCCCCTATGCCTTAAACGTTTCTCAGAGTATCTCTCCGAGCTTGAACACTGAGCAGGTGTGTGGGAAAGTGTAAATAGTGTACAGCAATACATAGGTTTGTATATTTTCATAAATGAGTGAAATGTGTGATACCATAAGTGATTTATAGTAAGTGCTATGATATAAGTGTTTTACAAATTTTTCTACAAGTGCAGTACAGAAATTGATACGGTTTATTTGATATTGGTAAGAAAATTATTCGAAATATCTTGAGTTTGCCTACCTGTTACCTGAAAGAACACCACTTGTGAGTGGGCCACAAAGAAAAATACCTTTAAGAAAATCATTTCACCTCGATACTCAGGAAAATTTCGATGAATATGAGCATCAATGTATCCTACCTGGTACCTGAAAGAAAACCACTGTGAGTGGGCCAGAAGGAAAATTACCTGCTTGGCTATAACTTAATTATTTCTCTCAATAATCAGGGGAATTGTGCCAAATATGAGCATCAGTGTATCTGTGATGTGAAGTACAAATAATGTTAGTTGTTTGAAACATTCATATGATTTTCACTATAACCCTGATTAGTACAAAGCAGTCTGAATTACAGTACAAAGAATTACCTCATATTCAATGATAATGAGTGAAAGAGCAACAGGATTTACTTGCCAAAGTGCAATTACCCGTAATCGTGATGTACAGTGCAATTCTAAGTGTCTTTGTAAAGGAAAACTATGATTATTTACGGAAGAAGTGAGTACAGAAAAACGAAGAGATATTTCTTTTCCCACACACCTACGGGCCATAGTGGCGTGGTGGAACGGGCGGAAAACTCTTGGGTGAGCCACATGGACAGGGTGATGACTCATTCTTACGGAGGTGAGTAAGGAAAAGTAGGAAAACGAGTGGAATATTCCACATTCCATCCAAGGGCACACAGGCAGTATTACAATCACCAATCCAGTCAGTGCTGCCAACGCTAGCGACCAAGGCCAAGGCCACGGCCAGTGGCGCACGGTCAGAGCCATCCGCCAAAACGTGAAAAAACACTCATCTTCAACTAATCCTTCCTCATCGACGGGACCACCTAGAGACCTTGGGATCCCTTCATTGGAAAGAGGAAGAGTTGTTGAATCATATGAGCTTTTATTTGATTCTCTAGCTATTATAGTTTGGCAGATATTAGGGTATGTTTTAAGGGTATTTTTTCCAAAATCTCCGAAATCCCCAGTAGGGAGGAGTGGGCGGCGGCTGGGAACCCCCCGGCGGCCAGGGGTTAAAAAAGTCAGGAGAAAGGGAGATAAGGAAGATTGTAAATTATTTCTTATTTGCCTTTTCTTGAAGTAGGAAAGCTGTGAGACAGCTACAAAAGCAGTTCGAAACACTCGTGTTTGTAATTTGTGGAATTAAAGTGGAACTCCTGGCTGTGAGTCAGTATAGCGTTTAAAATGTCTTCTCATTTACCTAATTACCACGAGTTTGTGAAGAACTCAGTTTGCCTACTTCAAACAGGAATATATCAAAATGCTTTCTTTTTCATAGTTCTATTTTTGTCCATCAGTAAGATGTCCATCACGGACACTCCACAAGTGACGTCTTACATTACTGTCAGTTCTCTGGCGTTCCTTCTTTTGGTATATTCGTGAAAACTATAAAAAATCTTCGACTTGCCTTTGCACATTTAGAATTTCCGTCTGTCTACGAATGGTTTCCACCTCTACACATATACATTTACTGTATCTTTTACTAATATCTGGTGATCTAAGATTGTTGCATTATGGCTTTTAGACACATCTGGGCTCTATAAATTAACAAAACGTAATCATTTTATTGTGAGATGTAGGCCCGTTGATATACCATCAGGAATTCGGGTTCTTCTTAAAGACTCCGTATAATGAATGGATACTTCACTGGAAGAGAGTTGTGTTACACTCTCGGAGTCTACTAGATCTCTATCTCCTTTAATTTCATTCGGGAAGATGTAAGTGAACTTCTGTTCAACCATCATCACGTTGCGATGAATTAAGGAATTCTCGGCTGTGTACAGTGCACATAACAGTCTTCTCAGTGCTCCCTTCCTGAGTCTGCAAAATTGGCCAGAGGAGACGGTCAGCACCAAGTCAGCGCATTCAGGCAGCGTGTGAATTGTGAAGACTGAGTGGTAAACGTCCGCTTACTTACATTTGTCTCCCCCCTGGGTAATTAAAATGTCTCCTGACTTGTTATTGAAGCCGAGATTAACAGAGAACAAACCAAACAATAAAACAACATTGATACTACAAGTGCGTTGTAAGATAATTACATGACAGTGTGCTATTGCAATAAAAAGAGCATTCTATTTAAAAGGGAGACATTTAACTAAATCAATGTACATACACAAGATAATGATATAACACTGATATATGATACAGTGATGAATAATAAAACTACAATGATGTAATAGCTGGATGTACAGGATTTACAACGGTATTGCGAGAGGATAAGATTTTGTAATAACTAAATAAATAATGTTCACAGAAGTAGCTGGAATTCTCCATGTCTTCACAGAAATCAACATTGTATAGTATAGTTGGTGTGGACGGTGATGCAGTTTGTGGTTTCCTCATCTTCCCACTCAAATTTGTTGAACTTCAGAGTCAGGTTACAATTTCTTCACATGATTTTCAGATTTAACAAGCCTCATTGTTTTCCTTGATTTATGTTCTAACCTAATTTCACGGACTCTTTTTTCTTTACGTTTAACACAGCAATGGACGAAAACCACTAAAATCAAGAATCCTACTAGAGTGAGTACAGTAGGAGGAAATGCAAAAAGCAGGCTCAAAAAACAGTGATGAAGGATGTGAGATATCTAGTATTCTCACAAGGAACAGCGAGACAGGGAGGATACTAAAGGAAATCACGGGGCAAAGACAATGGGTTTGAGCAGCTGATGAACACGAATGTAAGACATCAGGCTGGATATAATATAGTCATGAGACAGAAGAAAGAATTCAGAGTTCACAAAGCCATTTTAAAGAAAGCCACTGATAGGTGGATGGAAGTGAATCCATGGGAAGAGACCAAGGGTGACTGTAGAACGAACAGGAATATGAACCATGATTTTCGCGTAAAGCAGGGTACTTGTTATACAGGATAGGAGAGTTCTAGAATTGAGAAAGTAAAAACGGAATCGAGATTAGAGCTCTGCTAGCCCATTCCAAAATTAAACAAAGATCTTACATTGGGACAAGGTCTAGGGTGGCATAACTACTCACAGTTTCTACGAGTGAGCCCTTAATTTTCACGTCAAATTGGTACCATGAGGTTGGCGCGAAACCAGAAAAGTATTAATTCAATGATAAAAAAAATCAAATTGGTTCTAGAGCCCCTCCCAAAGTCAGTCTTTTTCTCTCCTTAGAGATATAATGCTCATAAAACAGGATACCAAAATAACTGATAACCCTATGAATATGATAAAAATGTTAAGAAACATTAAATAAATGGATCATCTGCAGAAAAATCTTCGTCTTATCCTCTAATGAATACATTATCTTCTTCACACTGACTCGATACTCACGACGTTCTTTTCACTTCTTGCCTTCATCCTTTGAACTTCCCAGTATTTCACCATCACCACTGTTGCCTGGTCCGCCAATGAATGAAGAGGAAGCCATAATACAGTACGGGTAGACCACACGAGAACAATAGCTGAATTAAGGGAAGGCAAGAAAAAATGACCACGGCTGCGATCACTACCAGAGCACCATACACAGTCTCACAGCTGTCGGGAACTGTGCAGACAATGTGGCGGACAATAGCTGACGAAAGGGAAAAGGAAATGTTCCCCAAGCTAGACCTTATTAGATCATATAGCCCTGTTAGGTGACAACCGGGTGCTACCCCTCCCGGCATGGCAGCTACCGGTTGTAGCTCAAACTCAAGACCCCCTGGCCCCGAGTCTGATGCTCTACCACTGAGCTACCCTGCCCCAACAACAGCTGACGATCGCCTTGCCCACCGGAAACCCATATTTTGACGTGGAACGTGAATTCTTGATCGTGAGACATAAGATCTTGGAAATTTGGGGCTCTCCTGCGAAAGGTAAATTCGCGAACCCAAACCGTGCAAAACATAAGGGCTCACTCTTGCAACATGAATTATTGGGGGTACAGAGGCAATGATAAAAGATGGAAGGTGATATACAATGTTTCTGTATTAATATTAATATTATCATTTCACTGATACAATCAAACCTCTGTATATTTGCATACCTATTTCATTCATATGTGTAACAATATTATCTAGCAACAGAGATGATGTCCTCCGCTAACATTACTTCCCCCTGGGGCTTTACCAAAGCGAACCCCATCTCTATCCCATCACTCAGAGATGAACCAAGCACCACCAATGGCGTCTACCCTCTCCACAACATCTTACTTTTAAACGAAATCCGAGTTAGTCTTCAAATCAGGCAAGTGGTCCTGATAGGTGGAGGAACAGACACAAGAAACAGTGGGGTGAATTGCTGAGCGAAGCTTTTGTCTGTACTCATTAAAAGGTTAGAAGGTGATGAAGAGGTAGCAAGGCTTGAAGGGGGAGAAGAAGCATTGTGTTCATGAGTTTTCGCCCATTCGAAGTACATGGGAGTTCCCTTCAGATCATCTGCTTGAACCCACGTCCTTTCAGATGACAAGTCTTTATTCTCAGATTTATTACCGTTACGAGATATCAAACGATGTGGGCCCATAAACTGGCCATTCAATTTAGATGCATGGGTATGTGAACCAGCAAATACTAAATCCCAATGTGATTATTGATAGGTGAGGCAGAGCTATGCTGGCGATGTAACATATCTTTATACAAGGCCAGATTAGCCATTATACAGTATACTGTTGTATTTTCTGGACCTCTGACAGTTTCACTTTCACATAATCATCCATGTTATAGAGTGGACTAGGGTTTGCTTATAGCATTGAATAGGGCAAAGATTTATCGAATCCATATATGACAAGGAATGGAGTTTTGCCAATGGATTTATCATTGGAGTTGATGACAGAAGCAGTAACTTGGGATGTCCATGCATTCCAACAGGTACTTTGAGAACCTAAGTACCTGAAACACTCCAGTACCTGACGATTTTGTCTTTCGACAAGGCCATTGGAAGCCGGATGGTTGTGTATGACATTACATTTATTGACATTATACTGTACATAAATCACAACAAGTAGACTGTTGTTGAAATCCAATTCATTATCGATAGTAATGGCTGATGGCTTGGTGAATGGACAAATAACATAATCAATGAAGGCATGAGCGACTCTTCTAGCAGTCTTACCTTGGAGAGCTACGAGAACTCAGCAATGTGGCAAATGGTCAACTGCCACAAACAGGTACTCTGCACCAGACTCCGTATGAGGCAGTTTAATGAGATCAGTAGAAACAGCTTCCCATGTACTTAATGGAACTGGTAATTGTAAGGGTGGAGCAGGTGATCCGGTTGACCTTTCATGGCAGTTACAGGAACAAAGGAATGACAGTGAAAATTGATCTACTTCCTTTTTTTATGCGAGGGAAAAGGAACCAAGGGCTAGGAGCCCGCATAACAGTTCCTTCCAAGAAATAACCAAAAACAATACGAAAAGAGCCAAAGTGAAGACCCGTTCATTTCGAGATGCCTGGACACACTGACACACTGCGTTTGAAAGACTGGAGGTCATAGGAAGTAGGAATTACAGACGGAGTTAGACAGTTCCAGAGTTGACCTGTTGCATAATTTAAGGACTGGGAGCAACGGTTAACTTTTGCATTAGAGAGATGGACAGAAAAGAGATAAGAGTTTGTTGCTAGACTGGTGCTACGCACCCGTCGTTGAGGTGGAGAAATGCAAACAGACAGTTCAGAAAAGCAGTTACCAAGGAAGTAATGACAGAAAAGAGATAATGATGCAACAGTGCAGCGAATAGAAAGAGGTTGAAGGAAGTCTGTAAGAGGAGGAGAGTTAATGAGACAAAAAGCCTTTGACTCCACCCTATTGAGAAGAGCTGTACGTGTGGAGCCTCCCCACACATAAGAGTTGTACTCTACACAGGGGCGGATAAACCCGTGTATAAAATAAAAAAAAACTGTGCAGGGGTAAAGAAGGTATGAAGTCGGCTTAGCACACGGAACCTCTTGGAAACAGAATTTTCAAGAGATGTAATATGATCTCTCTAAGATAAATCCCGAGTGAATGAAACCCCAGGCATGTTCAAGGATGATGCATGATTGAGCTGGATACTATTAAACATTAAAGGGTACTCCTCTGGAAAATTTTCTTGGGTTGATAGGTGTAAAAACTGAGTCTTTGATACGTTAAAAACAAGATTATTTTTACCCCATTCAGAGATATGAGCCAAGTCAGACATTAGGTGTGCCATAGCCTCATCCCTTGTTTGTTGAAGTAACTGCTGAGATGGACGTTGCGGGAACCGAATGGAAAGGTGAAGGGTGGAATCATCAGCGTATGAGTGGATATGGTTAGAAGTACAGCTTAGATCATTGATGAATAAAAGGAAGAGAGTTGGTGACAGGACAGAGCCCTGAGAAACATCACAGTTGATAGATCTAGGAGAAGAACGACGGCCGCCTACAACAGCGGCTATAGAACGATCAGAAAGGAAGCTATAGATGAAGGCACAGATGGAAGGATAGAAACCGTAAGAGGGCAGTTTGGAAATTAAAATTTTATGCCAGACTCGATCGAAAGCCTTTGAGATGTCAAGTGCAATGGCATAGCTTTCTCGAAAGTCCCGAAAGGAGGATGACCAGGAGTCTGAAAGGTAGGTGAGAAGATCGCCAGTGGAGCGTCCCTGACGAAACCCATACTGACGATCAGAAAGAAGGTTGTGATAGGAAAGATGCTTTGAAATTTTTCTATTAAGAATAGACTCAAAAACTTCTGAGACACAGGATATTAAAGCAATTGGACGATAGTTAGAGGGCTGGGAATGGTCACCCTTCTTTGGGACTGACTGAATGAGAGCAAACTTCCAGCAAGAAGGAAAGGTACACGTTGAAAGACAAAGGCGAAAGAGTTTACCTAGGCAGCACAGAAGCACAGCTCTTGAGGAAAACAGAAGGGACTCCATCAGGTCCACATGCCTTGTTAGCACTGAGGCCAGTGATGGTAGAAAATACATTAGCTGAAGAAATTTTTATGTCAACCATGAGGACGTCAAAGGGGGGAAGTGATGGAAGAACAGCATCGGAATCATCTAAGTGAAATTGGAGGAGAAAGTCTAAGCAAAGAGATCTGCTTTATAGATGAAATAGCTACAGAGCTATCAGAGTAGAAAAGAGGAGGGAAGTATGATGAGGTAAAGTCGTTTGAAAGGTTTTTGGCTGGGTGCCAGAAGGAGCTGGAAGAATTCGAGTTGGAGAGATGAGAGTATTTAGTATGGATGAAATTATTTTTATCAAAGAACAGACTTAGCACGATTCCGGGCAAAAACATAAAAATGATGTGATTCAGGGGTGGGTTGGCTCTGGTGCCTTTTATAGGCCTTCTCCTTGTTGCGGACAGCATTAGAACAAGCGTGATTAAACCAAGGCTTTCTTGCATTAGTCAAAGGATATGAGAAAGGAATGTATGCAGAATAACCTCCATAATGCGCAAGGTACACTCAGATAGCTCCTGGCCATGGAAACAATAATCATTCCACGGAAAATCAAAGAAGTACTGCCTGGGGGCCTCCCAATCTGCAGCTCCAAAGTGCCACAGTCGACATTTCTTTGGAGGGTCCACAGGTCACACTGGAGTGATGGGACAGGTTAAGGTAATAAGGTTCTGACTGGAGGAGCCCAATGGAGAGAGAAGATTAACAGTGTAAGCAGAAGGATTAGTTGCAAGGAAGAGGTCAAGTATGTTGGAGCTCTCTCCAAGGCAGACAGGGATATGGGTAGGGTGCTGTACAAGCTGCTCTAGGTCGTTAGGGATAGAAAAGATGTAGGCTTGTTCACCACGTGGATCAGTGAAAGGAGAGGAGAGCCAAAGGTGGTGGTGAACATTGAAATCTCCTAGAATGGAGATTTCAGAGAAATTCTATTTCAGGCCAATAGAATGAAAGACGTGCTTCTCTCAGACATTTTTTTTCTCCCGGATGGGATGCGTGAGGTGTGTTATGGATAATGTGGAGTACTGTGGGTATCAAGACAGTGGGAACAAGTCGACCTACCTGTCTATTAGGCATGTCCATACTGTTAAGGGCTGTCTTCCTATACCTGATATCATTGTCTAACACAAGTCCATCTACTGACACTGGCAAAGTAGGTAAGGTCAGCCTCTCCTGACTTTAGGAAGTAAATGGCCGTAGATCACAGAGGGTCTGTACGCTGACAACTACAGACATCTGAGATCAGAGTGGTGTAAGGAACATAATTTGGTTGATCGCAAAACCGTGACGTGAAAGAGCATCTGCAACTACATTAGATTTAACCGGCACACACTCAACGAATGGCCTGAAGTCTTGAATAATAACTGACCATCGTGCTAGACGTCTGGTAAGATTTTTTTCCTTGAATAGGTCACAAAATGGGAAATGATATGCTTGTATATGCACTGAACATCCGTAGATAATGTCTCTGAAATGTTTGAGAGACAAACAACTGTTAACACTTCCCAATTAGGAACACTGCAATTACATTCAGTGGCACTGAGGGCATGACAAGGATTCGCTATTACACGTTTCCTCTTTGCATGATCACCTTGTATCAGTCTTGTGCCTAGGCATGCACCAGATGTATCTGTACAAAGAAGAAAATGTTTCTTACAGTCAGGGAATGCCAAATCTCTGACATTAAGAAGTACTGTCTGGAGTATTTCTAAGGCATTAGTCCAAACAAATGGTTCACTTTTCTTAAGCAATTTAGTAAGACAGTGGTAATCAATGCATAACCTTGAATAAATCACTGACAGAAGCCACTGATTTCAGGGAAACTCCTTATATCATCAGTACTAGTGGGTTCTGGGAAGTTACCAACTGCTTTAACTTTCTCCTCTGATGTATGACTTCCATCCGCGTCCACCACATGTCATAAAAATTTAATTTTCTTTTGCAGCAAGTTGCATTTACTGAGGTTAAAATTTTGACCTGCCTTTGGAGGCTATCAAAAACTTGCTGTAGTTTGGTAAAATGTTCAAGGATTTATTTACTCACCACAATGATGTCATCTAGATAAACAAAAAGAGAATGGTCAGTCATACCAATGAATAAGCAATGGACAACCCTCATGATTACTGACTGAACATTTCAAATACCAAAGAGAAGCCTTTTAAAATGATGGTGACCAGAAGGGGTACTGAATGCAGTTATGGGGTGAAGCAACTCTTCCATTTCTACTTGCCAGTAGCCACTAATTAAGTCAAGGGAAAAGAAACCATTATTCTCGCCAAGTAATTCCAGTAAATCTGTGAAGACTGGTAATGGCAATTGATCAAGCACAGTGACAGAGTTTACTTAGCGGTAGTCAACAGTGTGTTTGAATTCACCTTTCTTGGGGACTAGGAAAGCGGACAATTCCACAGAGTGACGGATTATTCAGTGATGTCCTGCACTATCTCGTCAGCTTCTGTATGCTAGGATATGAAGTAGATGAATACAAAAAATCATTTCAGGGACATGTTTAATAACATATTTTGTCGTTCCATTAGGTTCACCAAGTAAGGCCACAACATCTCTGTAGGCCAGCAAAAGATTAATTTATTGTAATTTATGCTCAGGAAAATCTTCGGGGTTTAGTTGAAGGATAATGTCAGCTGAAGGAGTCGTAGCAGAATCTGTAGCGTTTTCAGTGGTATATATATATATATATATATATATATATATATATATGTATATATGGGGAAGAAGGAATCAAAGGCAATGAGCCCGCAAAACTGTTCCTTCCAAGAGAAAAGCAAAATACAAGAGAGAGCCAAATTCAAGATCCATTCATTTCGAGATGCCTTGACACACTGCGTTTGAAAGACTGTAGATCATAGGAAGCAGGAAATACAGACAGAGGGAGACAGTTCCAGAGTTGACCTGTTGCATAAATGAAGGACTGGGGGTAACGGTTAACTCTTGCGTTAGAGAGTTGGACAGAAAAGGGGTGAGAGTTTGCTGCTAGACGGGTGCTACGCGCCCGTCGTAGAAGTGGAGGGATGCAAGCAGACAGTTCAGAGGTACAGTGACCATTGAAGTAGCGATAGAAAAGAGATAAAGATGCAACATTGCGGCGAAGAGACAGAGGTTGAAGGGAGTCAGTAAGAGGGGTAAATCACGATCATCTTCGTCATTAACAGTTACAGAGAATTACTGTATATATCGTGGCACACCTTTACAGTTTATGGGTACACTAGGAAATCGCCAATCTTTGTACCACTTTTTAGCTTTATTGGAGTATAGGTGACTTAGTAGATAGAGATAACAAAAATTATCCTTCAACACGGAACACAAGGCTGACTTAATTTTTCAGTCATTCACAAAACACGTCACAGACAGTGTTAATGCATTCACTCCTTTTGCACCTGCAACACGGACAGAGATTTTCGTGAATTCGTGCACCAACAAAACTGTGCACCATTTTGTCACTTTCATCTCCGCTTATTGAAAAATGTCATTCAGACTCTTTGAGGTAGTTAAATGCAATATAGATGAGTCAACCATTATGTCACTGTTAGTAGGGGTGTCATGAGATACTGGTACTAAATTATCTTCGTTACTCTTTACTGGCAGCTGTGGTGCAGAAGTAACGGTAGACTGTCACTGAATTTATTTGTGAAAGGACAGGGTGTAGGTAATTCATGCCTGATACAAAAAGACCCATTACTGTCGTACTTCCACTAACATTCAAAAGTATGTTGAGCCATGGTGTCAGTACCAATAAAAAAAATCTGCAGGTTACTGGAGTTTGCTTGTGACATAAAACTCAGCTGTGAAAGGTCTTATTTATTCATCGAGTTGTATTTCACATAACATTTTGAGCCGTCAACATCACAGGCATGAATGTCAGGCTGCTTAAGTATCCAGCCACCGTTTGAATTTCCTTTTAATGACGTCTAGGGAGGATTCAGATTTAAAGTTCACCACAGATTGGAAGTCCATAAACAGTGATGTAGGGACTTCTTCACAATTAAACTACACCTAGTGAGTCAGATGAGTAGTCTGGCGTATGGAGAGCTCAGAATTTTCTGTCAGTATGGAGGATTCTGTTGGTTCTAGCGCTGGGCTTCGCCAGACATTGTTTTGGCAAGGGTACGGCATTCGCTGGCAGAATAATGCATGCTGTCATAAGTACAGTGCATATTACAGAATGATTGTGAAGGTGCTCTACTATTACACCTGTGTCCTCGATCATCCCCAAGTTTTTCGTAACAGTGAGCTACTCGATGACCTAAGTGTTTACAATGCCAACAAACTGGCTTAGTTCTGCTTTTAGATCAGACATAGCCTTGAGAGAATCTACCTTTTGATGCAGGTCTTGCACATGACATGGCTGGTGAACGTGGTGTGATGTTTTGTCTGTTGATTGGACGTAAAACGTGTTCTTGGCCTTCAGACTGAGAAGGTGGTGTTGGACTAGTAACTGGTTGAACTGTACGAACTCTCTGAGTAAGTATGAGACTTACTTTGTCTTCTATCTGTTCAGAACAGATAACATGGTAATGTCGTCCCAAGGAGTAAACAGAACCCCTGATGCAGCATTTAATTCATCCATGCTAAGATGATTTAGGAACCTGAGATAACTAAATAGAGTTGCTAAATCATGTAAAGTTGTTTTTCCCATATCATCAGTTTCCGCCCATGGACTGTTTCGTAATGCCTCAAAAATGTTTGTCTCTGTCACTGCCGTTAACGCAGCTGCCTGTATCCGCGTATTTTGTCCAGGAGGGATGAACTTATCCTGCCTCATACTTTGCAGTAGTCCGTAGTCGCTCAGCAAGCATCTTGCCTTCATGTGGATATAAACAAGAGTAGAACCTCTCTGGGACCTGCGGCAAGGCTCTTGTTTTAAGCAGTTTGCTGTAAAAATGTCAAATAACCTTATATGGGACCACTTTTACGTCTCAATGGGCTTCAATGAAGAACTTTTACTAAAGTTGATGCTAGATGGCGCCGCCACAGGTTTCAGCTGACAGCAAATTTGGATTCTCCATAACAGTTAACTTAAATGGGACTACTTTTATGTCTCAATGGACTGAAATTAAGCACTTATACTAAAAGTGTCGCTAGGTGGCATCACCTCAGGTGTCAGTTGATGGCAGATTTGGATTCCCCATGTCAAAGTACCTTATATGGTACCAGTTTCATGTCTCCAAAGGCCTCTTTTTAACAAATCCTCCAGAAGCAGAAGAAGAAGATTGCCGGCCACTCACTGACCTACTGGCTATCGCCGCAGAAAAAAAAAAAAAAAAAAAGTACAAATTTGGCACAGCACTCAACCAAAGAAAGTATACTTCTCCAGGAATCAACATCTTATGAGAGAGCCCACTCTTGAATAATCATCACCTAACCTGCTTCTTAGGTATGCAATCTTTGCACTTTCTGTTGTAAGTTCTTTGTCTGTTGTAAGTTCTTTGACTGAACATCGCTAATGAAATCATGAACACTAACAACCGGATTTATACCCGTAAATTTGGGAGGCCATGCATTTTCTAAGATTATCGTTTGAGGTGCAGAAGGAAGTATTGTGGGCTGAGTTGTCATAGTTAAAAAAGTAGGAGGAGTCCCAGAGATATTTATTCTTGGACCAGTAGTAGCATAAGTGTTGGAAGTGGTGGGAAATGATAAGGAAGGCGAGTTTCTATCAGAAGGCAACTGAAAAATGTGCGATGTATTGGGAATACAGTGTGAAAAATCTGCACTGGAAGAACCAGTTGAAGCAAGGGACTGGAGCTTGTTGCTCAGGTGGTTGAACGATTTCTCGTGATTAAGTTTTTCCGTTTCTCAAACGAGGAAGATTGTCATAAGAGGACATAATCAGGGTAGAACTCGAATCTGTTCCATTTCTGGAGGAATATGTATTGTCTTCAGGTAAATTAAACTTCTTAAAGTACGAAAGTGTTATAAAGAAATCAGTTGGGAGGAAAAAAATATGTACAACGAAAGTATTAAGCAAGTGAATGCAAGTAAACGGAATTTTTTCTTACAAAAAATACACTGTTATGTACAATAACACGAAACAAAGGAGGGTCTCTATTTGTAAAATATTTATAAATGAAGTCTTCACGTGGATGAATGAAGTAAAAATCGGGAATATGAGAGATGATCTGAGGAAGTTGTTCTAAGTAGGCCTACAGTGATTAAATCGTGTAAGAGAATAAAATGTATAACGATTTTAGGTCCAGAAATAATGGAATAAACTTTTCACTGAATGTTTCTAACTCACTACATGTTTATACAGCATATGATGTTAAACATAGATGTAAGATATTCCGTGAGGAGGTGTTGTTGGATGAGTTTACTGGCTGGGAGAACGTTGGCAACTGACTTGAGGCAGGAGGTGAGAAAGAGCTAAAATAGTTACAGGTCACAAGGTCACTAGGAGTTTGACAATCAGCAAAATCGTGGTTGGAATGGGACACAGGTCTGGTGACAGACAAGCTTTGCGACAGACAAGTTTGGTGGCGGACAGCTACTGAATTTGATGGCTGACATTCTTCATAGTAGTTGGTAGACAGCTACTGAATTTGACAGTACACATGCTTCATAGCAGATGGTAGATAGTTTCTGTAAATTAATGTCAGACAAGCTGGAAAGAAGGCATGTTCCTAACCTAGTTTCAACCAAAATGTAAAATGTAGGCCCGTAGATATACCATCAGGAATTTGGGTTATTCTTAAAGACTCTGTACAACTGGATGTTTTATTGGAAGAGAGATGTGTTACACTTTTGGAATTTAGTAGATTTCTGTCTTCCTTAATTTCAGTCGAGGAGAGGTAAGCGAGCTTCCGTTCAATCGCCATCACGTTACACTGAGTTTTAAAATTCTCGGCTGTGTAGCTACACATAAACTAGTCTTCTCAGTGCTCCTTTCCTGAGTCTGCAAATTTGGCCAGTGGAAACGTTCATCGTCAGTTCAGTGCATTGCAGCAGCGTCTGAATCATGAAGATTAAGCAATAAACATCCACATACTTACATTATTAATATGTACTCTGTTGAACTGCATAACTAATCCTGTCAATTCCTCGTCCTCCATTTTTCACAGAAATTTCACAGCATCCAATGAAGTTGTCACTAATCAGCTCACATGATATATCTTTGGTACACCTCAACTCTGTATTGGCGACTGTTTCATACTGACACAGTGATATTTCTGGCACCGAGTCAGAACCTCATTTCCTTTATTTTCCTCCCCACCCCATACACAGCACATCTGCTTTTTCTCCTTTCTGTTGTTCTCTCTCCTTTCCTCTCATTTCCTACTACCTCTTCTGGTCAGTCTCTCATACTCTTCCCCACCCATCCTGTAATAACACCAAACACTCCTTTATAATATCTATATATATTTTTTATTTTCTTTGCTGCTTCACATTTTTCGTGATCACTCTTGGAAAAGACCATATTATTTCTCCAGGGAAATCAGTTTCTATAGGGTCTGGATGTAGTGAACCAATTCTGATTTTATTTAGTCATTCACAGTCACTAAATCTAAACCAAGACCTTATCCTTCATTTGTGTGTGTATAGGGAAGGAG
Organism: Coenobita brevimanus; assembly: GCF_032717465.1. Taxonomy (NCBI): domain Eukaryota; kingdom Metazoa; phylum Arthropoda; class Malacostraca; order Decapoda; family Coenobitidae; genus Coenobita; species Coenobita brevimanus. Next base: position 17,525,725 of record NC_136972.1, read on the forward strand.
GCACTTAGGTCTTCTAAACAAGATGGAGTCAAAGTGCTTTTAAGCTCTTGTTTCCCTTCTTTTACTTACTTCCACTAGCTGGCTATGTTCTCATTTCCTTGTACTGCAGCACTATTCTCACTCATTGCAGTGAGGAATGAGGAAAACGTCCAGCAAGGGTTGTTACACTGGTGTTAGTAGTTGTGAGTTAATGGAACAAGCAGACAAGCTGTTGATTAATGACCCACTAACTCGAGTGGATCATACTGAACCTACACCATTTGTTTAAAGAAAAACATAGATGAGCATTGAGCAGAAACCAGCCCGAGGAAAATAAAAGGCGCCACTGCAAGGAGCACCAGAACTATCTGGGTCGCCGGTCTTCAAGTAAGTTCCTGTAGTCTAAGATAAAGGATCTCTTCCTAGTCACCTGCTACCTAAACTATCATTTACGGTATCTCGCCAGTTGACACTTGTCCTTTCAGAACTGTTTGAGAGACCCATCCCGGCTCCCCAGTACTATTCTCTTTGCTTCTATAGAAGAGAAATAGCCTTGGAGAACTTTCTGAAGGCTTGCACTACAGCAAAATATACTGTATAGACCCATCCTTCATCACACATGAGTGATGATCTAGGTCCACCTTGGTACGTGATATTTCACTCAGTCTTATTTTGAGCACGTAAGTAATAGTGCGTCCTGTAACACACACACACACACACACACACACACACACACACACACACACACGAGAGAATCACTTATACACAAGAGAAAGATATTTGTGAAGCACTAAATAAGAATTTCCAATTAGTTTTTACAGAAGAAAAAAATTTTGAGAGGGACTATGTGGAACATGCATGTCCACACATACTACCAGATATACAAATAGCAAAAAAAGTAATACAGGAGGAGTTAAGTAGATTAGACAGAGGAAAAGCAAGTGGTCCTGATGAAATTTCATGTTGGGTACTACGAGAATGTGCAAAGGAGTTAAGTAAACCATTATTTTTAATCTTCAAGAAATCCTTGAGTCAAGGTAAACTACCTGATATTTGGAAAAAAGCAAATATTGTCCCCTTATTCAAGAAAGGAAATAGACAAAATCCACTCAGCTACCGACCAGTATCACTGACCAGTGTTGTAAGCAAGGTATTAGAAAAGCTTATAAGAAAAGCTTGGGTAAATCATCTAGAAGAACACAGTATGATAACAGAAAGACAGTTTGGTTTCAGAAAAGGAAAATCATGTGTTACTAATCTGTTGAGCTACTATGACAGAGTAACAAACACAATACAGGAAAGGGAAGGATGGGTGGACAGTATCTATTTAGATTTCAAGAAAGCTTTTGACACAGTACCACATCAAAGACTTTTATGGAAACTGTACCATCAAGGAGGAATTCGAGGCAAACTGTTTTGTTGGATGGAAGACTTTCTCATAAAAAGAGAAATGAGAACAGTACTAAGAGGAAACTACTCATCATGGAAAGAAGTGACTAGTGGAGTACCACAAGGCTCAGTGCTGGCACCAATCATGTTTTTAGTGTATATAAATGATATAAACAGTAACACTGGAAATGAGAGCTATCTGAATATGTTTGCAGATGATGCAAAAATACAAAGGAGAATTACTAACACAGACTCTTGTAAAGAGCTACAAGAAGAATTAAATAAACTTCATGAATGGAGTAGTACATGGCAAATGGAATTCAATGTGGACAAATGTCATGTAATCAAGTTTGGTAAAACTGGAAAAAGGCCTGATTGGGATTATAAGTTAGGAAATAAAACCCTATACACATCAGAAAGAGAGAAAGACCTAGGTGTGATTATCAATAACAGACTATCTCCGGCTGACCACATCAGCGAGAAGGTACGGAACATGTATACACTGCTTGCAAATATGAGAATAGCATTCACATACATAAATGAAGACATGCTAAGAAGGATAATAACATCATTCATTAGACCAACCCTGGAATATGCATCAGTAGTCTGGAGTCCTCATCTCAAAAAACACACAGAGAAGATTGAAAAAGCTCAAAGGGCCGCTACAAGATGGGTACCAAGCTTAAGGGACCTAAGCTACGAAGAAAGACTAAATAAACTGAATCTACCAACACTACAGGAGAGAAGGAAAAGAGGTGACATGATAATGCTATATAAGTGCATATCAGGGAAGGAGAAAATAGACATAAATGATTACTTAACATATGGAGAAGCATCAGCAAGAGGACACTGCAAAAAACTGCATAAGAAGAGAAGTGATAAAGACGTAAGGAAATTCAGTTTCCCAAACAGAGCAATTGATCAATGGAATGCACTACCGAATGAAATAGTGTGTGCCAAAACAATTCACAAATTTAAGGATATGTACGATAAATATGGTTTAAGACACGGGACAGTACGAGCTTGACTCATTCTTGTAAAGATACAATTAGGTAAGAATTAGGTAAGAACACACACACACACACACACACACACACACACACACACACACACACACAGATAAAAATCAACACAGCAGTTTTGACAACATAGTAATTACATGCCATTTCCAAAGAACTCACGATCTAGCTGTACTTCCAGAAGAAGGTCCCGATATATGTTACCCAAACACATCCTTTCATATGATATAGTCTTTGCATTGCTTTTATCACAACTAGACGATTCTTTTAATCCCAGGGGAGACAAACTATAGTTGGTTTGCATTCACCCAACAGTTTCTTAACTCCTTGTGGTTCAACTCATGCCCAGACGTAGACTGGATAGATGGTTCACTTAACTAGTAACCAAAGACACAGTCTCACATCACAACTAAGGTTAATTGAGTTTCATGCAACCACGACTTAGTATTTAAGTTGTGAGAGAGTCCTAGTTCTGTCAGATGAAAATAAACTGACTATATTCGGATGAATCGATATGAATTAACGCTTCCATTATAACAGCCCCCTCTATGTTGAATAGAAACGTCTGATCGTTGCAAGAATAAACTAAAGAATGCGCTACCGGATTCAAGTGATTAGTGGATGGCGAGACAAGCCTCGCTTTGGTGCTGGGCCTTGAATTATATACTGTACATGGCTGGTGCTTGTGTTGGCCCAATTTCTATTGCTTACAGGAAACTATGCCTTATGACACAACATAACCACATATTCTCCTTTCCAAATTTGTTGTCATATTTCCTCTCCCTTTGGACGTAATCCCTTGATTTTCCTGTTTATCCTTTAAGTTCTTTCACATTTCTTTTTCATTCCATCCTCTGTCTTTTAAATAGACAGCCATCCATTATTCCATTTTCTTTTCTACTCTTCTCATCTCACCATCCTCCTATCCCTTTTCTCTCACAGTTTCTTCTTTTCGAGCTGCACTCTCTGCTCTTAAATTTATTTTCCATTCGCTGTTTTCCTTGAGCACACACAGAGCCATCCAATTTTCCCTTCCCCTTTCTATCCTTTCCATCTCTTCATTCCTGCAAACAAAACCATCCACTTTTCCCCAATCCTTTCCACTCAATTATCTCTTTTCATACACACATGCTCACTGCCTGTCATGCTGTCCTTACTCCTGGATAACAATAAGTAAATAAGGTAGATTCCGTTTGGAAGGCAAATAGTTTTTGGATATGAATTTTGTTAAAGAAATTTTCAGCTAGAAACACCAACTTGAGTGCTGAGATGCTAAAGGCCTCAGGAAATACATGTTTGAATTTAGCTACTGAAAGAGCATTATTATTAATGGGTATAAGGAGGCAGGTGATGCCATGGCAAGAGAAAATTAAAGAGTCATAAAAATTCTGGGCCAAGTAAAGTATGTGATGGAGAGAGTTCTGGAGGGTATGACAAGGGAAAGAGTGAACATTGATGGGATGCAGTTTGGATTTAAGCCAGGCAAAACGACCACTAATAAAATATTCATTGCAACCACTTCAGGAAAAAAAACATAAGAGGAAGAGAACTGCACTTTTTGTTGTTTTGGAGAAAACCTGTGACAAAGTCCCTATGGAAGTAGTGAAGCGGGCAATGAGAAGGTTTGGGATCGGAGCGTGGTTGTTTAGAGTGATCATGGTAATGTACGAGGGTGGTTGCACTCTGGGGAAAATGAACGGTGGTGTAATTGATGAGTCTTCCGTGAATGGCTTGAGATCGAACAGTGGTTGATTAGAATGGTAATGATAATGTATGAGGGTGCTTGCACTGATGGGAGAATGAACGGTAGTTTGAAAGTTGTTTTCCGTGAATGTTCGATTGCAACAGGGGTCAGTTTTTACGAGCAGGGGTACCCGGCATTGCTAGGGTAAAACTCAATGATCGTGTATTCCGGTATTCTCTGGTTCCCTGGATGGACATTCTCCCTGTGAGAGAAGACCCCCAGGGTCACATTTTACACATTGAAACTATCTTCCTTCATGAATCCGTTTCCCATGGATATATTCCCCATGGATCTATTCCCACCATGGACCTGTTTTCCCTCTACTAACCCACTCACCTATCCCGATCATCCACCCCACCAGCCCTGCCCACCTCACCAGTCCACCACTCCAAGCACCCATCTTGCCCACTGTAGCTAATAATTATATGGTTGTAGGAATTACGTGGCACGGGAGCTACTGTACGGACTGCAACATCAAATGTAAGGGATGCGAATGATGAGGTGATAAAGAGATTGTCCAGGTGCTTGAGGGTAAGTGGACATACGAGGTTTACTGAGACTAAATGGAGGGTAAGAGTGTGAAAGAGAGGAGTATCGATGGGGTATATGCACGGGAGTAGGTGAGAATGAGAGGGCAAAAGAGGGAGAATGTATTGCTGCGTGCAAGAGATGGGAGAAAATATAAGAGTATGGATCATTTGATTAGAGGATTTTGTGGGTCAGATTGCAGGTGGGAGTACCAACGTGTGTGTGTGTATGCACCAACACAAAATTGTGCAAAGAGAGTGACAGCAGAGTTCTGGGCAAATGTGGAATCATGCATGGAAAAGTTTGAGAGAAGTTAGAGTGTTTTTAATTGGAGATATGAATGGAAATGTAGGGAATGTGAAGGTGAATGGAGTAGTTGGTGAGTGAGGTGTGCCTGCAGAAGTGGATGAGAATGATAGTGCCCTAGTGAGGGGAGAAGGTTGGTGATAGCCAATATCCTCTTTAAGCACAAAATGATCAACAGGTACACATGGTAAGTGATGGGAAGGGTGGATGATGAACTCAATGAACTGAAGACATTAATTATGTGTGTATGGATGACAGAAAGAGAAGGTACTTAATGGATGCAAGAACATACAGACACTGGGGGAGTAGACATTCTGACCACTGCGTGGTGATGGTGAAAGTCAAATGCAATGGAAGAAAAGAAGGAGGGAAGGACTGGAGGAAGTAGTCCATACAAGGAGGGTAGAAAGATTGCAAGAGGGTTGAAAAAAGGCAGGATATAGGAGAGAAGTGGAGGAGTGATTGGGTAATTAAAATTTGGGGCAGACTGGGGAAGTGGAAAGTGTGTGCAACATATTCACAGAAGATATCTGTGCAGCATATGAGGTAGTGTGTGGGGTGAGAAGACGAAAGGGGGTGCAAGGAGCAGCACGGTGGAATCAAGAGGTGAGGCAACCTGTGGTGGAAAAGAAAACATATAGTGAGTGGATGGGAAGGGGAGGCATGGAGGAAGTTGAGAAATGGAAGAGAGTTATATGTAGAGGGGAAGAGAAAGCAGAAAAGATCAGTAAGAGAGAGAGAAAGACGAGAGTGAATAAGGAATTTGGGAGGAATTTGAGTAACAAGAGGACAGAATGTAAGAAATGTTCTGGAAGGAGGTAAAGAGAGTTTAGGTAATAAAGAAGTTAGTACAGGAGTGAAAGATAAAAATTTTGGACTGATTGTAGAGAAAGGGGAAAATGTGAGCAGATGGAGACAACATTTAACCCGCTGCGTGCTGGCTATTTTTAGCCCTATGGGTCACCCCAGTGCCGGCCATTTTTCGGCCTTTTTTTTTTTTTTTTGGCTAAAATTATAGATCTTGATGTGGAAACAACGAATTTCGCCATTAAAATGCTCACTGAGGCTCGGAAATCAGTTTTATTGAGTCCTACATACTCGTTTACAGGTACAGCCGCTCTCTCACGCTCACCACGTATGTGAGAGAAAGCCGTTTTCTATGTAAGGTATACTTAGGTATTTATACTGAGAAGGTATAGCAATGTTCAGTACACTTTTCTGATTACTTATTACTTCAACATCTATCACAATTTGCGTGTCTCTCTCACTGTGAATGCATTATCTTGCACTTACTTGACGATAGGTACAACCTGACTTCATTACGTACAGTCCTGGCACTTACAAGAAGGTATTTACAACTTGACTTCACTATATAGTCCTTACACTTACAAGATATATTTACAACTTACACTTACATGAAAATATTTACAAAATGCCTTCACTATGTACAGCACTGGGTGAGGCACACAGGCAGAGTGAGGCAGAGCAAGCATGAAGGGGGGAGTGAGTGAGAGTATGGCCTTGACAGCCTGAGGGATGGTAGAGGAAAAGTTACCTTACATGCCTACCAATTTTTACCCGCAAATCTTGAAAAATGTGGTCACAGTGAAGTTTTTTTTATTTTAGACCGTTTTAAAATGGCACTGGCACTGGCTACGGCATTATGTCAGACCGTTTTAAAACGGCACTGGCACACGTTGGGTTAAAGGAACTGTTAAGCATAGAGAATGAAAGTAATGCGAGCATAAGTGGCCAGGAAATGGTTGGGAGAAGGAGGGTGGCGAGAATGGAAGAAGAAATCAGTAGGATGGAACCAGTGGAAGCAATAAAGAAATTCAAAATGGGGAAAGCCCCATGAATTGATGGAGTGTGGTGAAATGTTGAAGCATGGTGGAGAGATAGCAGTTGAACAGACATGAGAGATGTGCAGATTGGCCTGGCAGGAAGGTGGAGTCCCGGAGGATAGAAAGTCAGGTATAATTACTCCCCTGAACAAAGGAAAGGGGGAAAAAGAAATGTGTGGTAATCATTGGGGCATTTGTTCCCCTGGCATACTAGGCAAACTTTATGGTAAGAAACTTATTGACTGAGTTTGGGAAATAACAGAGGAATTAGTTGGAAAACAGCAGGGAGATTTTGGGAAGGGAAGAGGATGTGTAGATCAAATATCCATCCTTAGGCCTTTAGTGGAAAAGTTTCTAGAGAAAGGAAAGTAGTATCCAGCCTTCATGGATTTGGAGAAAACATGACACTATTAATAGACAAAGAATTTGGAAAATAGAAAGAATAAATGGACTAAATGTGAAGTTATTGAATGCCATGAGGAGTATGTATGAGGGTGCTAAGGCTCCAGTACGGGTGGATGGTGAACTGGGTGAATTTTTCTATTTGAATGTTGGATTGAAACGGGGATGTGTCATGTTTCTGAGGTTGTTTAATCTGTATATAGATGAGGTTATACAAGAGATTTAAAGTAGGGCAGTGGATGTTGGAGTGGCCCTATCGAGAAAGTGCTGAATTTGGAAACATCCTGTATTGTTGTTTGCAGATGATATTGTGTTGTTATATGAAGACGAAGGGGAAATGCAGGGCTTGGTGAATGAGTATAAGAGAGTGTATAAGAAACGGAATCTAAAGGTGGATGTAGGTAACAGTGAAGTTATGGTCCCCAAGAGAAATCAAGTCACTCAATGAACAGTTAGGTTGGATGATGAGAAACTTAAAAAGTGAGTGCATTTACGTACATGTGTAGTGTGATGAGTAAGAATGGAAGTTTGGAGGAGGAAGTGCATCAAAGTGTGCAGCAAGGAAGAAAGGTTGCTGGTTCTTTGAAAGCTGTTATAAGAAATAGGGAAGTGAGCATGGAAGAAACAAAGTCACAGCATGATAGTATTGTGATACCAAATGTTATGTACGGAAGTGAAGCTTAGACCTTCTTGGAAGGACGCAAGTCAAGATTGAACGCAATAGAAATGAGCTGTCTGAAAGGAGCATGTGGAGTTACCTGGAGAGAAAGACTGACAAATGAGGAACAGAAGAAGCACATTGTGGTGTGGACCGGGATGTGAAAGAAGCGTTAGGAGAATTACACTGAGGTGATTTGGCATGTGGAGATGATGGAGAGCGAGAGTCTAATGAGGAGAATGTATATGAGTGAGGTGGAGGGTGGGGAAAGAGAGAAGGAGTCCGAGGAAGGGATGGAGGGATGGAGTGGAGAGGTATATGAAAGAGGGGGATGTGAGCTGGGGTAGGGCAGTGAAATGGCGGGGGACAGGGCGGCATGGAGGCAGTTTGTTTGTGGCCGACCCTTACGGGACTAAGGCGTCTGGCGGTAGATAGATAGATAGATAAAGTTAAAAACTCTATGGTAACTGGCAACCAAGTTTCCACTATGATGACTTGATAATTTTCATCCATCCAACTATCCATCATCCAAGCCTACATTGCTCCATGAGAAGCGTAAGAGCCCGGGGCTAGGCAGGTGGTTCTGACATTTAAGATGAGTGACCAGCCTCACTCATCCCTGAGTGGCGTTGTCACGAGGTTTTTGAGAGTATGCAATATTAAGGAATAATATTCAATAATACTTGAGAACAGAACAAAGAACTGACTTGTGAAAATCAAGCAATGATTATTTTATGGCGGCTTACTTCGCCGATTCTCTAAGGACGAGAATTTATAAACTTTCTCAACAGTACTCAGCAGAGACTAATTATTCACACGTGCTGTTTATTAGTACTGTTGGCCTCTGGAGAAAGTGACTCCACCCCTGACAATCAAAAACTAATGCTATTAATGATAAACAAGTTCTTGCTGGTGCATTAACTCCTACATGGCACAACGGATTTTAAGCTTAATACAAAAGGACTGGCCTAAGTACCAGTTGTGAATAATGCAAAACGTTTATGCAAACTAGGAGCTATAACTAAAATAAGCTAAACGTGGAATAATAAAACACGAGTTTACATTACATTAAGCTCAAGAAAAAGAACTGTTAATTTATTGATTACAATGAAACAAATTTATGTTACATGTTTCATTATGAATTCAAAAATAAGGAAATCGCACTCACTCGCTCACTCAATAGCTAAACTCTTAAACCTAGGAAAACGAAAAGAAATACTGGTTAGAGAGTGGACTAAGTGGATGACTGGGCGTCGTTGCTGAGGAAGGATGCTGCACACGCTGAGCCTCTCGCCAAATCACGCTACGTGGGAATTCAGGAACTGGACAACGGCGTCGGCGGGAACTGGGCGTCGGCTGAGGACGCAGCCACACATGCTGCTAACCTGCTTCCACGGTGCTCAAATCCTGACTGAGTTCAAATCGTGAGAAAGAGGCATGTGTCGAGCCGCACTTGCTAACAGCTAGAATGAGCAAAACACGCCCATAACAAATCACTCAGCGGAGGTGCTAATGTCGCGCACAAAGACAATCACTTATGAAACAGTGAAAAATGGTTCTGAAAACACTCCCGATCGGATGAATACGTGGCGGTTGACTGAGTGATACATACTGGGATTCCACTAGAATTCGCAGTTTCCCACCAAAGTTTAATGTCAGGAGTTTATTTAAATATATGATCGCACCAACTCGTGACATTATGTCCCATCAAAACGAATTTTTTTCTCAGGAAAAAAATTTCAATATACATACATATACAAATCCTAACTCAGTCACACAAGATTCACACTGTGGTGTGCATGTGCTATCCTGCTACAGGAGAAAGTCAAGTCGTCAGTGAGCGAAAAAAAAATCATATTTACATTAATAGAAGCAAGCTTGAGGGAAAAACTCTGTGACGACAGTGAAAAATCCTGTACTCAGGTCAAACTGAGTGAAAAGTTCGCTACATTTACATTAACCCCTAAAACGTGGCCGTGGACAGCCGACCCCCACCCCCCCGTGTGGCGGGGTTGTATCGCGGTCTGAGTACCTGAAGGAAAATATTTGCCAAAAATCAGAGATTAACTCTAGAACATTATAATTTTTATGGCAGATAGTACTTACATTCAGCTTTCGCCAGAGACAGGTGTTGAGCCTTCGTGGACTACCCAAGGACTTGTGGAGACTTGCAAAATTGGGTAACAAAATCTTCACTTTCACACCTCCAGCAACCCGGTTTCCCCTCTACCACAGCCTCAGTCTGTCACAGTACACTTTATACTACAACGTACAGGTAGTTTGGAATCCGTATTTGTACAATAAGCGCTGAAAATAAGTCTACAATCAACGAAGCGCAGGGCCGACATGCAGCGCGGCGGCGGTCTTCCCGTCACTGAACAAACATTTCCCTTTTCACAGCTAAAAACATGTATACTACATTATTTTCCTTCATAGTACATCCCAAAGGCTCGCATGGCACTATTACGGCCATAAAAATCACTGTCACTGCCAGTACTGTGAAGCGGGAATGAGAAAGACCACCGCAGCGCGATTTTATTCTGCCTTACACCAGTCACTTTATTCTCGCTCCTGTTGGCCGCTTGCACTTCATTTCTATCGCTCATTTTCACTCTCGCTGTCAGTTTAGTGCCTTATTCATCAGTGTCACTGTCATTACTTATAAAAATAATATTTTCTACACACCAAACTGTCACTGTCATAACATAGAATAGAAAAATATGCTTTCAACTTCTTACACTGGAGTGACTGTCACTCTCAATACTTATATTATTACTATGTACAATAATTTACACTGAAATCACTGTCACTGTCAGTGCTTTTACAACTACATACACTAATTTACTCTCAACAGACTGTCACTGTCAGTACGTACAAGAAAACTAAACACTAGTATCACTGTCACTCTCAGTATTATTTACATATTTTTATCCTTATTTTCAATATCTACTCAGGCTGTGGTAGTCAAAGAAACACGGGTAAGCGCACAGGGGAATCTGACACTCTTTGCAATGCAAGGAGGTGCGTCTAAAGGTTCTTTCTTGCCTGGTAGTGTGGCTGCAAACATGGCACCTCCTCAGTGCTTTCCCCCTCTTGGCAGTGCTAGGCAGTGGCTCCAGGCGGTGTCGCTGAAGGTAGTCCTGGCACTGTAGGCGGTCTGGAGGTGTCTGTGAGTGGCGCCTGGGACCCGATGGCAGTACCTGCCCAAAACGCTGTAGCAGCTGATAGACACAAGTCTTAGAAAACCGCCTGAGAGAGTAGTTAGCTGGCTTCCTGTTCTTGATCTTATATAGGATGATGTGTTCAGCATGCACATATCCAGTAAGTGCAAAATCACCTTCCTGTACCAGCGATGGTTCCTCCTCAGGCAGTCAATCTCTCCGATCATCATATCGGATTTGTCCACCAGCCGCATATTGACTTTGTAGTCAATTACAGCATCAGGCTTCATCACAGGATCGCCAGTCCTTCTGTCGACCTTCCCTGTGGCTTGCATTTCCCCCTTGTGGACTGTGGTGAGCAGATTGACGATCCTCTTGTCGTGCCACTGTATCGCCAGCATCTTGTGGGATTTCTTCAGGTGCACGTCTCCCCACTTTGATCTTTCAGCCTCGGGGAAGGCAGGGTAGTGTGCCCTATTGCTCCTGACAGTGCCACAGGATCCGACGCCGTGCTCTGAAAGGTACTTGGCGAGTTTGGAAGCTGTATAATAATTGTCCATATACAGGACATGATTCCCACCAAAGTACTTTTCCAGAAACACTTTCACCACAGAGCCAGAGAATCCAAGGGGGTCAGTCTTGTCCAAGTCCACATTGCTGGCGGTGTAGATAACGAAGTCTAGGATGAACCCCATCTTGCAGTCGCACAGCACGAAAAACTTTATTCCAAAGCGGTGGCATTTGCTTGGAATATACTGGACGAACCGAAGACGGCCCCTGAACAAAACCAAGGACTCGTCGATCTCTACTTTCTTGAAGGGCCGAAGGAATGTTATAAACTTGTCCTTGATCATGTTCAGGATTCCCCTCACTTTCCACAGGGGGTCAGTCCGGGAAGGCTCATCGTTGTTGGCAAAGTGAAGGTACGTCATGAGTTGCCTGAAACGATCCCGAGTCATGTACTTGTTGAAGATGGGTGTGGGGCAAAGATCGTCAGCACTCCAGTACTCCTTGAGCTTGTGCTTCCAGTTACGTGGCATCAGAAGCATCAAGCCGATGAATACAAATAGTTTCCGGATCGTCACAGGAACCCATGCTGCCATCCGCGACGTGGATGGCGTTGCACCTTCACCTTGACGAACTGCAGCACATTGTCCTTCGTACCTGTTCGTCTCGGTACAAATCTGCTCCATGACTTCGTTATCCAGGAAGGCCAACAGGTAGTCCAAGCATTCACCACCCTCGGGGACAGGTAAGTCAGCCTGGATCCCACACCCAGTGGAATCAAAGGGCAGATCCTCTGGCACAAAATCAGAGCCCTCAGATCACACGAAGGCATCCAGAGTGCCCTGCCTAGGCTGGGAGTGGGTGGGTGCGGTGGGGGGTGAGGCAGGCCGTGTGGCAGTGGGTGAGGCAGGCGGTGAGGCAGTGGGTGAGGCAGGCTGTGTGGCAGTGGGTGAGCTAGGTCGTGCCTGTGTGGTGGTGGTGGTGGTGGGGAGAGTTGGAGAAGGTTCAAGGTCACTTGCAGTAGCCTGGGTGGTGAGTTGCCTAGTGCGGTAAACCTTACCACTAATTTTACCACTAGGAGACACTTTCCTACTCATGCCATCACGAACACGGGGCCTACGAAATCCTCTACGAAAACCAGACTGCCTACTTCCCTTCCGAGATGGTGAAGGAGACTCCGAAGACTCAGGAGAAAGCACAGCAGACGAAGATGATGAGAGAATGGGGCTGGGGGTGCGAGGCGGTATGGCGGCGGCGTGACCTGGGTTTGGGGACAATGGCCAGCCTGAGGAGAACAATGGCTGGGAACCGGGGTCACCACTTCACTTCCTCTTGGCCCCCTTACCATACGCCACTCTCTTCTGCACTGGAGCCTTGCCTGATGAGGTGCTAGGCACAGGAATTGTCTCTTCCTGCACCTCAGACTCAGCACTCGATAAAGTGTCTGATTCAGCAAGGCTCGATAACACCGCAACATCACTACCGTAGTCCATAGAGGCTTTCAGTAATTCTAGGCCTACAGCAGACTCACTCAGGCTCTTTGCACTCCCTAGTAAGGGTTTGGACGGGGTAGAGGTCACAAAGCCCTTTTTCTGAGGGCTGGAAGGCACTGACTCGGAAGAGCTAGAATTTGACATGGTGTCACCTTCAAGAATGCGGTAAACTGACGCTAAACAGGGGCAAACTGCCCGAAAAAAAGCTAGTGTGACAACTGGGGAAACAAGCGTTTCCAATTAGCATAAAGTGCTTGCGAGAGGAAGGCGCAGATTGACATGTCTGAGCAGTCCGCGCGCTGCCATATGTCACAGCAAGGGTGGCCGGGCCGCGGTGCGTGGGTGGGTAAAAAAAAGATACTTGGCAACAACGGAGGTCAGTGGTACAAAGGTCAAGTATGCCAATAGTAGCTAAAGGGTGGTGGTACTGATAGACAATACTAGCTTGAACCTGCTTGCCCACGGTTATTCAAAATTAACTAGAATCGCAAACGCGACGATCCGCCGTTTTGTCCTTTTCACCGAGCGTCGCAAACGCGACGATCCGCATTTAAGGGGTTAACAACTAATTGTTATGTAGCGTGATGTATGTAATACATGGTGTAGGTGTGACAGTTGTGGTGTAACTGTACCTACGTGTAAAATGATAAAATACAAGTCAATAGTAAATGATGACGATGAGGCAGAAGAGAAGTGGCGGCAGCATGCATCAGGGACGATCAACTGTTTTGCACAGCATTGCTGCACCCGCCAGCTGCACGTGCGAAAGCAATCAAGGTGAAGCATTAAAAGTGTCATTTCTCTCTCTCTCTGCCTAGCAATCAGTACTTATGTTACAAAAAGTACAGTATTGACATTATTAACCGGGAAACATAGTCAAGGCGTCTCTGCAGGACATCAAATGCTGACCCAGTTTACTGGTTAAACCCTAAACTTATTTACCGAAAAGACTGGGCATTTCTGCAGGACATCAAACACTGCAATTTGCTAAATTAACCAGGAAACGTGGTCAAGAGCGAAAAGACTGGGCATTTCTGCAGGACATCAAATGCTGCAATTTGCTAGGGACCCAGTTTACTGGTTAAACCCTATACTTATGATTAACGACAGGAAGCTGAGAATCGCTACGCAATCTCGGGCAGGTCACGTTTTAACACCCACCGTGGGTGTGAACACTCATGTGGATAATGTGCATTCTCCGAGAATCCTCTGAGAGGCGTTCCACAAGGTAATTCATACACAGCCTCGGACTGTCTCTGGGGGTTCTCGAACTTCCCCCTTAGTTTACGGTACATATATATGTACAGGCCCTGGACATACTGTGTCCTGTGGGGCCAACGGGCAAGACGTCAGGTCTGCACCCACTTCACCACTGCCCTGTCTCTCAACCGACTCAGATATTACGGGTGTGGTTTCAAACGGCACAGGAAGGACATGTCCTGATTAGTGGTACGTGGACACACATTGCAGGAACGCACAAAACTATCTATCTCTCGTCCCATCCCTGGCCAGAAAAAGTCAGCTCGGATACGGCCCTGGATTTTCCTTTTGCCCATGTGACCTCCTGAGGCTGAACAATGACCCCATTCTAACACTGCTTGGCGGTACATAGCAGGAACGACGAACTGCAGTCAAACCTCGTCCTGGGGTGTTCGTGACTCACGGTACAGCCGTCCTTGTTTACGAAGGAACTTGGCTTGACTCCCCGTGAATACTTTCTCACTCTACCCTTTTGTTTCTTTCGTATGGCAGCAAGTGTCGGGTCAGAATGTTGTTCTTGAACAACAACTTGGCTACGCATCAGATCTTGCAGCGATTCAATGGTCACCGGGGTGACACAGTTTGGAGCCTCAGCCATGGCTCGTGTTACTGTAGCCAAAGTCTGGGTAGCGTCATCTTCGGTGCAATTATGCTTGGCACCTGGAATATTGCCTATGATAAGGTCAAATAAAGGTTCTGGCATGACAACTGCAACTGTCGTACCAGTGTAAAATGGAGATGCCACCTGGATACGTGCCTCAGGGAAAAATCTCACTGATCCATCAATAAGGTTAGCTTGGATCTGTCGACCTGTATACTCCTCAGGCCGAACTAGACTCTGCCTGACAGAGCAACCTGAGGAACCATTGTCTCTCAGGACCTTCACAGGAATGTCTCCCACAAACCCTGGCTGAACAAGGAAGGCACTGTCACCTGTGGGAGGACCTGTGGAGGAAGCAGCTAGCCACTGATTAGGCTGCTGAATAAATGAGGCGGCAAACATGGTGCCCTGAGAATTTGATACCTGAGGGGTCGTACTCACTGCCTGGGGAGATGGAGCATTGGCCATCTGTGGAGGGGGGTTCACTGTCGCCGTGAGACTAGTGAACTGTGGGGAAGTACCCATACTGCTAGGGACAATACCACCATGCTGCTGCTGAGGAATGAAGGCTGCGTTAGCCTCCTACCTCCGAGGGGCTGGTGCTGAAAAGGATAGTCCCGATGATCGGTTGTGTAGCTGATACTACTGCTGGTTAGGGTACTTGTTGTACCTCTTCCACTCAGGCTTCTGAGTGTTTTGCCCCTGGTCCTTCCTCTGCGGTTTTGGACCTTGGCCATTATTCTGAAAATGGCCTTGTTGCTGGGGTTCAGTCTGAAACGGTTTCTCAGATTTATCAGGTTTCCTGTTCCAGGTATGCTGAGTGCGAGTTTGATACCCGTATGCAGTGAAGAATGCATCAGCCTTCTTCACCATTTGGCTGGCATCCTTTACCAGGCAGATCTTAAGCTGAGACATAAGTTCAGTAGGCCACGACTTTTCTAGCTGCGTGCGCAGCATAAGGTCGATTATCCCCTCACACGTGGAAGGAGTTTCATCTTTCTCCATCCACTCACCTAAGTAAGCAGTAAGCCGGTCAAGAAACTGAACGGCAGTCTCTTTTTCCTATAAACACGCCCT
The DNA here is from genome assembly GCF_032717465.1 of Coenobita brevimanus. Lineage (NCBI taxonomy): Eukaryota > Metazoa > Arthropoda > Malacostraca > Decapoda > Coenobitidae > Coenobita > Coenobita brevimanus. Next base: position 17,541,693 of record NC_136972.1, read on the forward strand.
CATGAACTGACTCTTGGCATCGTCAACTGTGAGACCATACTCTTTGACGAGTGCAGCCTTCATCATCTCATACGTGAGATTGTCTCCACGAATTCTGTGGAGAATATCGAGGGCAGGGCCCTCAAACAGGCTAAGAAACTAAAGCTGTTTAGCTGCATCATCCAGTTGGTAAAGTTGAGCCATGTCTCCAAAACGAGCTATGTATGGCTCGATTCGCTTGCCTTCCTTGTATGGAGGAAGCTTGATGTGTGGGGTCGCCATAATATGTGCAGGGATAGTGCTTGTGGAGCTTGGGCCAGCTGCACCAGATGTGTCTGAAGCCAAGGAATCTCGCTTGAGCTTCAACATCTCAATTTCACGTTTTTCGCGTGCTTCTCTCTCGGCACGTTCGTGTTCTCGTTCTCTCTCACGTTGTTCTAACTCGTGTTGACGTTCTCTCTCGCGTTCCTCGCGCTGTTCTCGCTCGTGTTCGCGTTCTCTCTCTCGTTGTTCTAACTCGAGTTCGCGTTGTTTTTGCTCGTGTTCACGTTGTTCTCGCTCGTATTCACGTTGTTCTCGCTCGTGTTCACGTTGGATTCTACGCTCTTCACGAGCATCATTCTCGCGTTGCTGCTTGTAATTAAACCGAGAGAGGACATAATCCTTTACTTCTGTGGGGTCTGTAAGCCCCATATCTTTGGCCTCCTGTACATAGACGTTGGTAGTCATGATGCTAACTCAATCTAAATGAACTAGAGACTCAGTACCGACTGCAATTTTGCAGAGAAAGATGCCAATAATCGAGAATAAAGAATATAGGCACAGATTAGTGGTGACCAGTTTTAAAAAAAAGAAAATTGAACAAACAACTGACTGTGAAAACTATTACGTAAATTAATAGAACTGAATCACTAATCACCAGTAAGATAGTGCCTATAGACTTTAATGATAAATACCTAAGTATGAGTGAGTGAGTATTGTCTCTTGAATAACTTTAGAGCTAGGAGTTAATATCCTGGAATGAGGTCGCCAGATATCACGGGGTTTTTGAGATTATTCAATATTATTCTTTAATATTGCATACTCTCAAAAACCCCGTGACAGGCATTACATAAGCAATCAACCCCAACCACCCCTTGGATATAAACCTTCACCGGCTCAATCCGACTGGAGTGCAATAATTACCCACTAAACCATCAGGCTCCAAAATTTGGTTATATGGTTACCACCAAGCGTAGTAAATGGTTTCCTGGTGTACAGGAAACCATTTGGCTTGTCACTCAGTGTAGAGTCACCCACAGGCTGAAGGAAGAAGAAAGAATGAAGGAAAGAAAGACAGAAGAGGGAGTGTAAAGTCACCCATAGGCAGAAGGACACGGAAAGAATGAAGGAAAGAACGACAGAAGAGAATGGATGGAAAGAAGGATGTAGAGGAAAAGGCAGACACCCGAGAGCAGCTCTACAAATTAGCTCTACTGTAATCTTGGCCATTAGGTGTGCCGCTTATAGTGCGCACATCTACATTCGTCGTACAAGGTACACCTGTCGGAGCTGCTTAGAGAGTTCTCTATGCAGCCCCCTCGATCTGACGGGCTAAATTCATATATATATATATATATATATATATATATATATATATATATATATATATATATATATATATATATATCTCAGAAACTTCACCGTGAAGATATGTATGCAAAATAACCACAGGAGAAATGAAAGGAGCGACAATGAGTACTTTTGTATATTACATCCTCAGACAGGGTGAGACAGAAACTTAAAGGGTAGAGGTCTTTTTTATGCACACCCGCAGCAGGGAGTGGCACACAGAACAAAGGATGACCTGAATTTTTACCTGTGGCTTAACTTATGACACCTGCAGGAGGGAGAGGCACACAAAAAGGATGACCTGAATCTAAAAATGGGCTATGCACAGGTACCGTTCTTTTTTCTTCCTTAGGAATGCACCTGACAAACGGGGTGGGGGATAAATACTGCAGCTTAACTTAAGACCTGGAGGATTAATGCTAGGTGTGTCCAACACAGGTGTGACTACTCTACCAGGAGACAACAGAGAACAATCAATTGTTAGTCTGGGGGATACTGCTTTCAAATTAATTCAGTTAACAATTTATCACACTTAAAATGACCATAGCTCATGTTTACATTCTTTTATATGTGCCAGAAATTAGGCAATATTCTATTACATTTTTTTCATCTAAGCTTTTCGATCTTGCTAGAATCTTAGAGGCTGTCCTGTCAATATGGTGATCACTGGATGCTTTTTGCTGAAATAAACCACTACTCTGTTGGGCTGTCCTTACACTGTATTTATGTTGTGAGATTCTAGTTTCCAAATCTTTTCCAGATTGTCCTATGTAAAATTTGTTACAGCATTTACAAGGGATTTTGTGAACAATGCCTGAATTACTGAATGGGTTGTTCTTGATGAGGATTTTTTTGATGGTGTTCTCATATTTGAATACTACTTGTACATTAAGTTTCTTCAGTATGTGAACAACATCAAGAAAATTTTCATGGTGGGGGAGGACAAGGGTTCTTTCAATATTCTGGCAATCTGGCTTATTAGTTTTCCCTTCAAGGAATCGTTTCTTGGCTGTATTGTGGCACTGAGTTAGTATACTTTGTGGATATTTTAGCTTCTTTCCAGTGCTCTGAATCATTTTTAGTTCATCATCTAAAAATTCTGGGTCTGAAATTCTATATGCTCTTAAGTACATGGATATGAACACAGATCTTTTTACATTAATATGATGGTTTGAATAGTAATGAACATATGACATAATATTTGTAGGTTTTCTGTATACTTTAGTCATCGAAACATTTTGGTCCCTGATATCTTTTACATCCAATAATGGCCATTCATTATCCATTTCCTTCTCATTAGTAAACTTAATCGATGGTACTTTAATTTCAGGAGAAATTCATCAATGGGAAGACTGAATGCCTTGGACAAACTGGCGCTGTGGTAGTCATGAACAAATGTGACTACAAAGAAAAAGTGAGTGAACTGTTGCGTGACACCAACACCTACAGTGAACTAAAAAGTGATCTAACTGAAAAACAACGTAGAAAATTCTATAAAGAAATCAAGACTTTGCTAAGAGGAAGGGATGACTTGATCAAACAGTTCTCCGTGCAAATTCCACCTGCACCATATATGTATGGCTTGATTAAAACTCACAAACCAAACAACCCCATCAGGCCAATTGTAAGCTCTGTAGGCTCTATGACATACAAGCTCTCCAAGTGGTTTGTAACACTGTTGTCCCCTGTTGTAGGCACTATCTCTGATTCATTTGTACAAAACAATGAGGATTTGGTAAGAAATTTAAAATCTCTAAATGTCATGTACCCCTACAAATTAGTCAGCATTGATGTTATATCATTATTCACAAATGTCCCTGTTTATGATGTTTTAACCTTCGTGTCATGCATTCTGGGTAGTAACACTGATGGTATTCCCTCTGAAAACATTATCAAGCTAATTAAATTGTCCATTGTGAACTCATCTTTTACCTTTGGAGGCAAATTTTACACAAAAAAATTTGGTATGGCCATGGGTAATCCCTTTTCTCCCCAGTTCTGGCAAATATTTACATGGAATACTTTGAGAAACATCTACTGACCTCCGTAAAGGAGCAAAACATAGTTTGACTCCGATACGTTGATGATATCCTGTGCTTCTTGCCTAATAGACTTCCCACTGATGAATTTCACCTGAAATTAAATTCGTTAGTTCCATCGATTAAGTTTACTAATGAGATGGAAATGGATAATGAATTGCCATTATCGGATGTAAAAGTTATCAGGGACCAAAATGTTTTGAAGACTAAGGTATACAGAAAACCTACGAATACTATGTCATATGTGCATTATTATTCAAACCATCACATTAATGTAAAAAGATCTGTGTTCATATCCAAGTACTCTTAGCATATAGAATTTCAGACCAAGAATTATTAGATGATGAACTAAAAATGATTCAGAGCACTGGAAAGAAGCTAAAATATCCACAATTATACTAACTCAGTGCTACAATGCAGCCAAGAAACGATTCCTTGAAGGGAAAACTAATAAGCCAGTTCGCCAGAATATTCAAAGAACCCTTGTCCTCCCCTTCCACGAAAATTTTCTTGATGTTGTTCACATACTGAAGAAACATAATGTACAAGTAGTATTCAAATATGAGAACACCATAAAAAAAAACCTCATCAAGAACAGCCCATTCAGTAATTCAGGCGTTGTTTACAAAATCCTGTGTAAAAGCTGTAACAAATTTTACATAGGACAATCTGGAAAAGATTTGGAAACTAGAATCTCACAACATAAATACAGTGTAAGGACAGCCCGACAGAGTAGTGGTTTATTTCAGCACAAAGCATCCAGTGACCACCATACTGACTGGACAGGCTCCAAGATTCTAGCAAGATCGAAAAGCTTAGATGAATGAAATGTAATAGAATCTTGCCTAATTTCTGGCACATATGAAAAGAATGTAAACATAAGCTATGGTTATTTTAAGTGTGATAAATTGTTAACTGAATTAATTTGAAAGCAGTATCCCCCAGACTAACACTTGATTGTTCTCTGTTGTATCCTGGTAGTGTAGTCACACCTGGGTGGGACACACTTAGCCTTAATCCTCTAGGTCAGCGTTTCTTAACCTGGGGTGCTAGCACCCCCAGGGGGTGCTGAAATCAATTTTAGGGGGTGCTTGAAAATGCTGCATTATATTTTTTCTTACTGGGTTTACTTAGTATTGGCATCCTTTATTTTTTTTTTTAAGACTGTATAAAATAAACTGTCAGGCAGTACTTCACTTTACTTTAACCCTGCAGTAGTGTAGCAACTGCAGTCCCAGTAACCAGATGTAGAGGGGTGCTGGACTGAGACCTTATTACAAGAGGGGTGCTGAGGTCGGAAAAGGTTAAGAAACGCTGCTCTAGGTCTTAAGTCAAGCCGCAGTATTTATCCCTTCCTCCTCCTCCTCCTCCCTCCTCCCTCTCCCCTTCCCCTTTCCCCTCCTCCCCTCCCCCTTCCCTCTCCCTCCCCCTTCCTCCCTTCCTCCCCCTCCCCTTTTGTCAGGTGCATCCCTAAGGAAGGAAAAAGAAAGGTACCTATTGTTCTGTGCATCGCCCATTTTTAGATTCAGGTCATCCTTTGTTGTGTGCCACACCCTGCCGCCTGTGACCATAAGTTATGTCGCAGGTAAAAATTTAGGTCATCGTTTGTTCTGTGAGCCACTCCCTATTGCGGGTGTGCATAAAAGACCTCTACCCTGTACGTTTCTGCCTCACTCTGTCTAAGGATGTAATATATGAAAGTACTCACTGTCACTCCTTTCATTTCTCCTGTGGTTAATATATATATATATATATATATATATATATATATATATACCATCATCATCATCAGCCGTTTGAGTATCCACTGCAGGACCGGCCTATCCCGACAGAAGTCGGGACGATACAGCCAATGTATCTCTACCAAGTGGCTTAGGCTGTCTGGTAGAGATTGTATGTAGGGTGAGAAGTGCTTGTAAGTGTAACTGTACTGTTGGAGTGGCTTTGGATGTGTGTGTAGTCTGTGAACCAAGTGTAATCGGCCAGCGCAAGCCGAATCGGTGCAAGCATACTTTACAGTAAGCGACACTTGTTCAACCACAGCACCCCTTGTGTCTGCCAGTGCAGTACGTGGCCGTGTGAACACTCTCAAATTTTATTACCCTGGCGGGGTGCGAACCCTGGCCCATCTGTGTACGAAACGCACACTCTACCTTTGTACAGAGGCTCCATTATATATATATATATATATATATATATATATATATATATATATATATATATATATATATATTATATATATATATATATATATATATTTGTGGTAGGTGGGGGCGCTCACCATCCACTCACTCGATGTAGTGCTGCTCTCGGGAGTCTGCCCTTTCCTCTCTTCCTTCTTTCCTTCCCTCCTCGTCTGGCTTTATTTCCTTCATCCATTCCTCTTCCTTCTGCCTACTGGTGACTTTACACTCCCTCTTCTGTCTTTCTTTCCTTCATTCTTTCCTCTTCCTTCTGCCTGTGGGTGACTCTACACTGAGTGACAAGCCAAATGGCTTCCTGTACACCAGGAAACCATTTACTATGTTGGGTGGTAACCATATAACCATATTTTGGCGCCTGGTGGTTTAGTAGGTAATTATTGCACTCCAATCGGATTGAGCCGGTGAAGGTTTATATCCAAGGGATGGTTGGGGTTGATTGCTCATGTATTGCCACTCAGGGATGAGTGAGGCTGGTCACTCTCATCTTAAATGTCGGGACCAACTGCCTAGCCCCGGGCTCCTATGCTCCTCATGGGGCAATGTAGGATTGGATGATAGATGGATGGATGGATATATATATATATATATATATATATATATATATATATATGGAGCCTCTGTGGTACTGTGGTAAAGTGTGGGTTTCGTACATGGGTGAACCATGGTTTGTGCCCCGCCAGGATAATAAACTTTGGGTGTGTTTACCCGGCCACATACTGCATTGGCGGACACAAGGGGTACTGTGGTTGAACCAGTGTCGCTTACTTTAAGTATGCTTGCACCCAGTCGGCCTGTGCGGGCCGATTACACTTGGTTCCCAGACTACACACACATCCAAAGCCACTCCAACACTACAATTACACATACAAGCACTTCTCACCCTACAGTACATACAATCTCTACCAGACAGCCTAAGCCACGTGGTAGAGATACATTGGCTGTATCGTCCAGCATTCGGTCGGGATAGGTCGGTCCTGCAGTGGATACTCAAACGACTGATGATATATATATATATATATATATATATATATATATAGATAGATAGATAGATAGATAGATAGATAGATAGATATAGATAGATATAGATATAGATATAGATAGATAGATAGATAGCTATAGATATAGATATAGATATATATAGATATATATATACTGAAAAATGTGATCTCACATACCTTGAGAACTGGACTCCCATGATTCTTGTTATATGCTGATGACTTGGTCGTGGAAATTGAGAGGGTGGTGAAGGAAGATTTAAGAATGGACTGGTTGACGGTCCTACTCTTTAAGTAAATAATTTATTTGGGTGATAAATGTGCAGAATTATCCTATGTAATAGTTAATTTGACAAACCAAGGTAAGTATTTTTTTTATGCTAGGAAGAAGGAACCAGAGGCCTCATGCGGGCTCATGGCCTTTGGTTCCTTCTTCCTCGCATAAAAAAAAAGAAGCCCGCAATAACCGTTCCTTCAAAGAGAAAAACAAAATACAAGAGAGAGCCAAATTCAAGATCCGATCTTTTCGAGATGCCTGGACACACTGCGATTGAAATAATGGAGATCATAAGAAGCAGGAAATACAGACAGAGGGAGACAGTTCCAGAGTTGACCTGTTGCATAAATGAAAGACTGGGAGTAATGATTAACCCTTGCATTAGAGAGTCGGACAGAAATGGGATGAGAGTTGGCTGCTAGACGGGTGCTACACGCCTGACGTAGAGGTCGAGGGATGCAAGCAGACAGTTCGGAGGAGCAGTGACCATTGAAGTAGCTATAGAAAGGAGATCAAGATGCAACAGAGCGGCGAAGAGACAGAGGTTGAAGGGAGCCAGTATCAGGTGGTGAGTTAATGAGACGAAAAGCCTTTGACTCCACGCTATTGAGAAGAGCTGTATGTTGGGAGCCTCCCCACACATGAGAGTTGTACTCTACACAGGGCCGGATAAAACCCGTGTATAGAGTCAACAATTGTGCAAGAGTAAAGAGGGAACGGAGTCAGCTTAGCACACCCAATCTCTTGGAAGCAGATTTTACAAGAGATGTGATATGATTTTTCCAAGATAAGTCCCGAGTGAATGAAACCCCAAGCATGTTGAAGGATGACGCAGGCATACGCTGAATATTATTAAACATTTGTGGGTATACCTGTGGAAGATTTTGTCGGGTTTATAGGTGTAAGAACTGAGTCTTTGATGCATTAAAAACAACACGATTATTTTTAACCCAGTCAAAGATACGAGCCACGTCAGATATTAGGTGTGCCATAGCCTCATCCCTTGCATTTTGAAGTAACTGCTGAGATGGACGTTGCAGGAACCGAATGGAAAAGTGAAGGGTGGAATCATCAGCGTATGAGTGGATAGGGTTAGATGTAAAGCTTAGAAGGTCATTGATGAATAAAAGGATGAGAGTTGGCGATAGGACAGAGCCCTGAAGAACGCCACTATTGATAGATCTAGGAGAAGAACGATGGCCATCTACAACAGCAGCTATAGAATGACCAGAAAGGAAGCTATAGATGAAGAAACTGATAGAAGGATAGAAACTGTAAGAGGGCAATTTGGAAATTAAAGATTTATGCCAGACTCGGTCGAAAGTCTTTCAGATGTCAAGTGCAATGGCATAGCTTTCGTCAAAGTCCCGAAAGGAGGATGAGCGGGAGTCTGAAAAGTAGGTGAGAAGATATCCAGTAGAGCGTCCCTGACGGAACCCATACTGACGCTCAGATAGAAGGTTGTGATAGGAAAGATGCTTTAAAATTTTTCTATTAAGAATTGACTCGAAAACTTTTGAAATACAGGATGTTAAAACAAATGGACGATAGTTACAGGGTTGGGAATGGTCTCCCTTCTTTGGGACTGGCTGAACGTGAACAAACTTCCAGAAAGAAGGAAAGGTACAAGTTGATAGACAAAAGCAAAACAGTTTACCTAGGCAGGGTGTAAGCACAGAAGCACAGTTCTTGAAGACAACAGGAGGGACTCCATCAGGTCCATATACCTTGTCAGTATTGAGGCCTGTGATGGCAGAAAATACATTAACTGAAGAAATTGTAATGTCAGCCATGAGGAAGTCAGAGGGGGGAAGTGATGGAGGAAAAGCACCGGAATCGTCTATGGTGGAATTGGAGGAGAAAGTCTGAGCGAAGGGATTTGCTTTATCAGTAGAAGAAATAGCTATTGGGCAATCAGAGTAGAAAAGAGGAGGGAAGGATGATGAGGTAAAGTTGTCAGAAAGGTTTTTGGCAACGTTCCAGAAGGATTGGGAAGAATTCGAGTTGGAGTTGAGTGCATTTAGTATGGATGTATTATTTTTAGGAGAGCGAAGAACAGACTTAGCACGATTCTGGGCAGAAACGTAAAAAATATGTGATTCAGATGTGGGTTGGCTCTGGTACCTTTTATAGGCCCTCTCCTTGTTGCAGACAGCATTAGAACAAGGGTGATTAAACCAAGGCTTTCTTGCATTAATCAAAGGATATGGGAAGGGAATGTACGCTTCCATGCCTGAGAGAATAACCTCCATAATGCGCAAGGCACACTCAGATGGCTCCTGGCAATGAAAGCAATAATCATTCCAGGGAAAATCAAAGAAGCACTGCCTGAGGGCCTCCCAAACCGCAGCTCCTAAGTGCCACAGACGACGTTTCTTTGGAGGGTCCACAGGCCACACCAGAGTGATAGGACAGGTTAAGACAATAAGGTTATTATCGGAGGAGCCCAACGGAGAGAAATGATTAACAGTATAAGCAGAAGAGATCAAATATGTTGGATATATAAGCCTTCAAAGTTGCACAAAAAGAGGCTGATGGCAGCTCGAGCCTCGAGTGGACGTGACATTATAAACTCGGCAAGCCCGGAGAAAAAACAAGACGGTGATTCCCAGCTAAGCTGTGTGATTGTGGTTCTGCTGATTAGCCAAGCTTTGAATCGTCATGGGGAAGTCAGCAAATAACCACCACTGGTGTTTTGTTCCACTATGCAAAAACACAAGTAGAGTCACACCAGAAAAAAGATTCATCACTGTTCCAAGGGATGAAAACCAGGTAGCTACGGCTGCGACCAGTGCACCTGGAGAAACCCATCACAACTGGCGACTCCCACTGTTGTGAAGCGGTGCGAGGGAATACAAAATCGACGGTAACTTACCCAATCAGCACTGTAAAATGGAAAATATAATTTTTATCACCACATAGGAACAGGCACACCTAATTATCTAAAATCCCGTCAAAAATTTGGTTTTATAATTATGATTATTAATGAAAAATCAGATTTTAGAGCTAAAACGTGATAAAGTTAGCGGATATTTACCTTCGAATCGTCAACACGCACTGACAGACTTCCATATTGCACAGTTATTGATCTAAAGCACAATTAAATGTATCTGCATTGTAAATCAATATTTACACCAAACAAGCCTGCCAGGGCAAGTTGTCAAGCTAGTGAAACACTTCCACTATCTTTAGCAAAATTTTCCTCTGAATCCTGAGTTTTTGTTGAATCAAATTAAACCCAAAATTTTGACCGGATCTCAGATAATCAGGTGTGTATGAGCCTATGCGGTGATAAAAATTATAACAGCCTAACATATACAGCTTAACCTAACCTAACAGTCACCTGTCAAGCAAAACCAACCCTAACCCTGGCTTAAGCCATTTGTAGTGATGTGGAATTCATATTCTCCGAATCAGACTGGGTGTTACTAAAAAGATGTGTTTCAGGGCTATATGCCTCTGGAGTCAGGACCTAGCATTACTTATACTGATTCAGTTCATAAATAACTTCATTACGACTTTATCAAATCTAATTTTTGTGCTATCTTTTTGTTCTACAGGTACCCCCTGGTTGCTGCAAGGTTCACCGTCACCACTAGCCTCTCTAAAGCCAAAAAAAACTCTTCACTAAAGCACAAACATAGTGTACTTCATCCTTAATAGAGCTATCACACAAAGTCTTACATACCTAGCATGATAATAACAGCCGAATATCACAGAAATCTTACCTGTACTGGGGTATGATTCCCAGACATTGTTGTGATTGACTGTCAGCTGTGGCCCTGGTATGGGTTGTGACGTCACAACAAGGGTGCATGTTTCGCGCTAGGTACGATAATCTCCAACTTTGACTATTTTTTCGTAAATATTAAATCGGATAGAACAAATAATGATATTCCGAAGCTTATGAGTGACCATTTTATTACTTTATATAACATGTACACGACCGTCAACCAATCCATTGGAGAGATTAGAATGGGTTACAAGGGTCTGAGAGTAAACACAGATGAAACGAAACCAGTGATATCTTGGGCCGGTGACGGTACTGTCAAACAGAAGAAGCGTAAGTTGACCGACTAATTTAACGATGCTGCTTGGGTAGCAAAGCTAGCTTATTTAGGCAACATCTTCTGGCACATGAATAAACTGAACTCAGACAAGCAAGGCCGAAATCAAACTATGGTGGACGTTAGCGAATAAATTGCCCCATTCAAGAACAAACTTGGAATTTGGAAAGAAAGAGTAGCCAGGGGAAAATGGCAGCCTTTCCAGAACTGAATGTAGTGCTGGAAGATTTGTCATAAGTAGCCCCTGCTGATGTTAAAGTGTTTTTTCAAGATAATATTTACCCTTCGTGGGCAAGGGGTTATCAAGTTACAGGGAAGGCCGATGGGGTCCCGGTGGACCCCAAACCTTAATGGTGTATTTCTGCCACATTGATAAAATTATATCTACTAAACTTTGTACATATGTTGCCCAGGACACGGCACGTGGAACCAACCCACCAAGTGTCTCTTTTTGTTTTGCTTTTGTTTTCCATTATTTTTTTAACAATTTTTTTTTCATGTTATCACAATTTTATTAAAGTTTGAGTGTGGAAGTACTCATTCTACACTTATTTGAATGTCTGATTGTCAGTATTTTTGGAACAGGTTCTCAAAATAATAACAAGTTCATGTGTAAAGTAAATTAGCATGATCATAAAATAAAACTATCCCTATAATGTTCAAATTTGGTACAACAATTTCTTGTTTTATCCTCTTGATGAGCATCTTCTGTATTATTACCACCACTTGCATTTCAGAATTATCATCAGCACTCACAGGAGACTCAATACTACTCACACTGTCCGACCATTCAAGCACTTCATAATCATCAGTGTCTGATATAGATAAATCACCATCTTAATAATTTTCTTATTCTTGATCACCTTCCACCACCATTGAAGCATAAAACTTTGCTACTGGTATTGACAGTGTCCTGATATTTATAATCTGAAATATCTTAAAAAATATATATATATATAAAATTAGTCACATGAAAGGCCAGGTGGGGTAATGGCGGACCCCACTGACATTTATTGCAATGTTACTCCTTAATTGTGCGAGATTTTTTGCTCAAATTTTATTGAGGATATAAAATAACCACCTACAATAAAAGTCATGAGAGGCCAGGCTGTGAAAGTAAAAAATGGCTTAATGGTAACATTTTAAAACCATGATGGGGTCCGCAGGGACCCCATTTGTCCACGAAGGTTTAAGAAGCTTCAGGAATAAATGGACTGATATTTGCAAGAAAATTTCGACCTATGTCCACACAGCTGGGTCAGGAATGTGTTCGGTGTGTGCGTCAGTGAAGATGGAGAAAATATTGCAGGTTTTCAAGAAGAAAATCAGGCGCAGAAACAACTTTTTGAAAGTCTCTCGTATTCTGAATCCTAGGCTCAGCTCATAGATAAGCCTGTTCTGATTCGTGAGGTTGAGAAGGCTCATCTCCCACTTCCAGACACATACCTCTGTGAACAAGGATTTTCAGCTCTTGTGACGTTTAGAATTAAAGTAAGGAACCATCTGGATCCTCAGCGTGATATGCTGTGCTCTAACTATTACCATAAAGCCGAATCTGGAAGAACTCGCCCATAAAATGAAGGATCATCATGGTATCCACTAAATAGTTTCTTCCTTTTCAATTTTTGCAATGGAGTCCATTTGAAGAAATATGCAGATTGGCCTGGGAGGAAGGTAGAGTCCCGGATGATTGGAAGTCAGGTATAATTATTCCCCTGTACAAAGGAAAAGGGGAAAATGAAATGTGTGATAATCATAGGGGCATTTGAGTTCCTAGTGTAATAGGAAAAGTATATGATAGGATACTTATTGACAGATTTAAGGAAATAACAGAGGAATTAGAAGAACAGGGAGGTTTTAGGAAGGGAAGAGGTTGTGCAGATCAGATATTTATTCCTAGGTCTTTAGTGGAAAAGTTTCTAGAGAAGAGAAAGAAGTTGTATGCGGCCTTCATGGATTTGGAAAAAGCATAAGACAAGGATTGTGGAAAGTATTAAGAATACATGGAGTACATGGGAAGTTACTGAATGCCGTGAAGAGTATGTATGAGGGTGCTAAGGCTGCAGTGTGTGTGGATAGTCAACTGAGTGGGTCTTTCTATTTGAAGGGTGGATTGCCACAGGGATGTGTCATCTCCATGGCTGTTCAATCTGTATATGGATGGGGTAATAAAAGAGATACAAGGTAGGGCAGTGGATGTTTGAGCAGCCCAAATGAGAGAGGGCAATGTTTGGAAACTCCCTGTACTGTTGCTTGCATATGATACTGTGTTGTTAACTGAAGATGATGGGAAGCTGCAAGGCTTGGTGGATGAGTTTGGGAGAGTGTGTAAAATATGGAATCTAAAGGTGAATGTAGGGAAGAGTGAAGCTGTGATCACTGAGAGAAATGAAGTTATTGAATGAAGAGTGAGGTTGGATGAGGAGGAAATGGAAAGTGTAAGTATGTTAAGTACTTCGGTAGTGTGATGAGTAAGGATATAAGTTTAGAGGGTGAAGTGTGTGAAAGGGTACAACAAGGAAGAAAGGTTGCTGGTTCCTTGAAAACAGTGATAAGAAATAGGGAAGTGAGCACGGAAGTGAAAAACTTACTGCATGACAGTATTGTGACACCAAGTTTAATGTATGGAAGTGAAGCTTAGACCTTGTTGGAAGGACACATGTCAAGAGTGAGGGCAGTGGAAATGAGTTATGTGAGAGGAGTATGTGGAGTCACATTCAGAATCAGACTGACAAATGAGGAAGTGACGGAGGGTTGTGGTGTGGTTGTGGATGTGATAGAAAGCGTTAGGAGAACCACGATGAGTTGGTTTGGCCACATGGGGAGGATGGAGAGTGAAAGACTGACGAGGAGAGTGTGTGTAAGTGAGAGGGAAAGGGAGAGGCAGCCCAAGGATGTGATGAAGGGATGGAGTGGAGAGGTTTATGAGAGAGGTGGGTGTGAGCTGGTAGCAGGGCAGCGAAATGGCAGGGGACAGGGCGACATGGAGGCGATTTGTTTGTGGCCAGCCCTTACGGGATTGAGGCATCTGACAATAGAGAGCTAGACAGTAGGGGAATTATTACTATTAGGTAAAGCATCTGCAAGCATTGTATTTATTCAGAAGAGTTGGTCATTTGATAAATTCTGAAACACTAATCATCTTCTGCCGCTGCGCCAGTGCTGAGTTCGTCAGTCATGCTTGGGCACTCGTAGGGCAACGACATGCACGCGTGCAGATTCTGTACTACAGGTGGAAGTAAACTTAGCTCTGAGGTGTAAAAGCCCCTTGATTTCTTCAGAGACTATATCAAGGTGTCCTGGTAATCTACATTCCAACAAAGTGGTGGTTGGCAGTGAGATACGAAGGAATACAAGCCACTCAGCCAGTCAGCACACTGCCCGCTACCCAGACTGACACCAACCAACTGTCACCACCACTGTCCTACCGTCACACAGACTCTCCAGCCAATACCACCATCTCCCCAACCACATGCAAAAATCTCCTTAGTCCTTTGCCGTCCACTACGAGCCACCACGCCTCACGAACTCCATCCAGGCTCACCACCAAGCTTCTACCCTCTGCCAGTCCCTGTCGCCCCATTGGCCTCTCTGGCTTCAACGCCAAGAGACGCCCACCTTTATGCTGCCTGGCATTAAGATCGACCGTCCATCATCCCATTCCAGCAGCCACCTCCCACCTTCCTCCAGCCCCCACACCACAAGTGCGACCCCCACAAGCCTTCCTACTGTTTCTGCCGCCCTTGCCCCCGAGGAGCTGAGAGTGGCAGTACCATTGTTATGGCCCCGTTTTCTGCAGCTTGGGAACATTTTTGTGACGAACATGGCACCTGCCATGCCACTTCTCGCCATCCGCCATCCTGCCCCACCACCAGCTGATCCCCGAAAACAGACCATCAGCTAACCACCTCCCCCGACTCTCCACTACCACGGCCACTCCTGCCCTCACCCACTCTCCTTCGTGGTGCAATAGACTATCCCTTGGGACTAAGACAGCCTCGATGTATTGCGTATCTGTGGTATTTACACTCCTCTGCAATTATGGACTCTAGGACCGTGCAATACTAGAAGCCTGGGTGCAGGGCCTCTCCTCCCTCTGCAGTAACATGTTACAGCCGTCATTATATGTTAGGTTACCTGCTGCCTGTCTGGTGCTGTATATGAATCATTAGATGTGTGGTGAGAGTGGAACCTGGAACATTTAACCACTGTGTATCCTATGCAATTGTCGTGTGTAGTAACTAAAGAAAGCTGTTATACTGAGAAACATTGTTTATGTCAATCTCTACACCAACAGCTTTATATTCTGTAGTAATGAACAATTTAGTCAAGTTTATGGTTCAGTAGTAGTATTCTGTGCATTAACATTCATTGCACAGTAACAGTGATCTGTGGGTTGACAGCCTTTGTTCCTTAGTAATGAGATATGCTATGTGTCGAGATATAATTGTTTAGTAGTTTGTTATGTCAGTGTAGCTTACCTGTGTTTGATTACTTTTCCCTTTGCTTGTGCTGTATGATAATTGCTGTAAGTTAATTTGCCACATGCGATCCGCCTTGACTGTAAATTACTTGGCTACATACTGCCCCAAGCCCCTGCACCCCTTTTGTGCCTATTTTGCATGTCTTTTTGCAATGTTCAGCAGCTATAGGTTCAGGATTCTGTAGTTTGTAGCCACACGAAAGCCAAGAATTAACTCGCACCTCTTGCCAGCAAAAACCTAGCAGTCATCATTTTTTCAAGCCTTGAGGATTTCTGCTCCCTCTTTGGACAGACGGCATCTAACTTCACGCCAAGGCACAGTCTGTGAGTGGTCTGTTGTGGCTGGTGATTCATCTCCACAGGTACCCCCTACTGTAATTGATTTTAACCTTTATACCTTCAGATTCTCCTTTGCCTTTAGTGGTTGTTTGCAGTATCCCCCTTTAGGACATGTACAGTGTCTTCATGACCAGTATCTCTCATGCTAACAAGCATTTTACCGCCTTTCTATTCAATCCCTTTATTACCTGCACCCTAGACAGTTTCCAACTCAAGGACAGACAGACGCCTTCACGATGTCCTCTGACCATTCCTCTATTGACTCTGACACTACCCCCCAAACCTCCCTCCTCTTCTCATTTGTTCACGGTCATACAGGATGACCCTGGACTCCCTAAATTTACCAGCACCAACTTTAATGTCTTCTCCTTTCTCAGGGAAGTTGAGAGAAAGATTTCACAGCGAAAAGAAATGTCAATCACAGACAAGATCACCATCCTGTGCAGTCACATAGATATGGGAGACTGCACAGCAGGAAATGTCATGCAATCCGATATTTTCGAAGTGACTTCATTTGACAAGTTTGTCAACAGTTTAACAAAGAGTTCGTGGAATACATAAACTAGAGGCACTATCCCCTCTCTACAAACTCACTCAGAGTCACAACCTCGGTCTACACACAGAAAAATCCAGAGCAGTAAAACTAGCCTTAACATTTAAGAGTGATCTCCAGCAATTCCTTAAGGAGTCAGACTGGTGCAATGCCACCAAAAACATCTCAGTGGAGAAGGTAGTATCCTTGTTTGACTATTTCGAGCTCTTCATCTGCCTTCACCCGAGTACCCTCATCAAAGTTAGCTCTGTGGCAATCACTCCTGGCAAGACTCTAACCGAGTTTGTGCACCACTTCAAGAATTCCAGTCAGGCCCCACAGCATTATTGCATCGCAACTTTCACCAGGCCCTCAGCCTAGATACCTTGTGATTGCATACCCTCTCTGATGATAAGCACAATTGCACACTATCTCGCAGCAAGTACACTCAGTCAGTCCTCCCGCTCACCTTCCTAGTCCCGTAGACTGGTGTGTTGCAATTGCCCATGGCCAGGCCACACAGCAAACCGGTGCTACCAGCAACAGTGGTCAGAACCACAATAATACCGTTACTTTCATAGATGGACATTTTACAAGCCTAAAGATTGCTGCGTTCTTGCATCACAATGCACACAGTAGACGCAGTCATCCTCATAACCATGCCATCCTCCCATGTGACTAGCACCTCCCCAACTACAACTGGAACTCCCTGTCTGCACCCTCATAAACTCTCAAAAATGGCTTCAGGCAATATCAGTTCCAGCTGTCACCCAAAATTCTCCCTGTCCACATTCATGAACTCAGGTGCCACCGCCAGTATTCCTGCCTCCACGACCTTCAGCAAATAACACTCTGCTAGCTGCCCCCAAAATTTCAAGCTCTGTGGAGTTCATGTCACCAACTACTCTGTTTATGGAAAGACATCCCTAGAAATTTACCTCACAGATAGACATCCTCCATTTTTCCTCCAAATTTACGCAGCTGATATTCAGTTCCCTGTAAACCTTCTCATGGGGTTGCCAGACATGACTGCTAATGATTGCTGATGACATCACGTCTTTCTCAGCAAAGAATGGCATCAGTTTGTCCAGTTGTTTCTTGCCAGCCATGTCTGAACCCGCTCCCTTGCCGAATGGTCTGTCAGTCAGCTAACTACCCCAGTTCATTCCACTGATGTATCTACCTCAGATGAAGTTCTTCTCAAGGCTGCCACAGTTCCTGTCATGCCAAAATCCCCTCATGATTGCCCAGTTGGTGTCAGTCATTCGGTTCCCTCGTTAAACACAGTCACCTTTACCCAGATCCCTCTTGCTTCTCAGTCTGTCAGTAGCACCCATCTAGCAACAAACTCTCATCCCTTTTCTGTCCAACGCTCTAATGCTTGAGTTAACAGTTACTCCCAGTCCTTCATTTATGCAACAGATCAACTCTTGAACTGTCTCCCTCCGTTTGTATTTCCTACTTCCTCTGATCTCCAGTCTTTCAAATGCAGTGTGTCCAGGCATCTCGAAATGAACGGATCTTGAATTTGGCTCTCTTTTGTATTGTTTTTGTTTTTTTCTTGGAGGGACTGTTTTGTGGGTTCCTGGCCTTTGATTCCTTCTTCCTTGCATTAAAAAAGAAAATGCAGTTCAGTCATGAGCTACTGATCCCCAGACTAGACCATAGTGACGTCCTCGCAAGCAAAGATGTTCCACCCAGCAAGCATATCTCCAGGCTAGTGTCATTGCACTTGTATGTACTGTAGCTTAGCAAAAGATGCTGCAGAGGACTCTCCATCTGACATTCTCCAACAACTGCAGGTGCCTTTAGCTACAGTCATGTTGTAATGCACCTCCCAATTGCATGCAGCTCTGACCAGCCTCACTACTCTCTCCCCCTGTTCATTTGCGAAGGTGACATACGCATTGTCAGTGCCTGGGACGCTGACATCATGTGCCTCCTCAGACATGTGAGTAAAGGGCATCTCATCTCCCTCTGCCTTGTCTTCCATCATCAAGAAGGGTTACAGCTCACTGTTTATCCTTAACCCTTTCACATTGGGTGGCATGTAGATGTGCCACTAAGCAAATGTCTATAGCTGTCAGGTGGCACGTTTACATGTTCTGGACTTTTCATATTGGTGCCCCAGTACTGGGGGTCCAATTGTGGTTCAGTATCAAGAGGTGGGAAGATTGAGGGGCTGCCATCACAGGAGGACTATTTTATTGTCTGTTATTTTTGTTACGTATGAAAAGTATGTCGAGGCATACGGTACGAGATGTATTTGCTGCCACGGCTGCTTACATGGATCTGATGGAAGTGATGTCTGATGACTCAGAGTATGTTGCCAGATGAAAGTGAGAGTGAAAATGAAAGTGCTATAGTAAAAGAAAAAAACAGCTTTGAGTTTATCATTATACCGAATGGCATACATATGGCAGTGGACGAGCTCCAACACCACAGGTTTTGACAGCTCATCACTCATTATTTTTGCATAATGTTAGACATCATTTTACTCAGGAAATTATAGTCTATTTTTGTTGTATGAAATATTTTATCAAAACAATTCTTTATATATCACAGAAGCCCCATGTGCGGGACATCCAGGAAAAAAAACAATATGTGAAAGAGTTAATGAGATTAATGCCCCACTTCCACTTTCAGCTGGCACTAACTTATGTGACTTCCTTCTTTACCCCAACCATGTCAAAGTTTCTGATCAGGACAACTTGCCACAAGCACCTGTGCATGCAATGTCCTTACAACCATCTACCACCAGGGTCCTTTCCCCTCTCACTCAACGTTTCCTAGAGGCCCAGAAGGATTTCACAACACCTCTCTCTGAGTTCAGGGACATCATGGGTCTTCCTGGCAAGCCCTTGGGAAGGAATGACATTGTGGATCATTCCATTCTGCTCAGGGCAGATGCTCACCTGTGGTACATCCCTGTCTTCAACATGCCCCACAGCAAGTGCAAAATAGTAGAGCATCTTGTTGCTGACTTGCTTGACCAGGACATTATTGCCCCCACTATCTCTCCTTGGAACTTTCCTCTTTCCATAGTTCCCAAATCCAGTGGCAAATTCTGCCTCATCATGGACTTCCATGAACTCAACAAGCTCACTGTGCAGGATCGCAATCTATGCCAGTCCTTCAGGATCTCCTCCACTCAATCGGAGAGAATAACATAGTCTACTCTACCATTGACCTCATGTCAAGCTACTTTCAGATTCCCCTTGACGAAGCATCTAAGCCCTTAACTGCCCTCAGCACACCTACTGGACATTTCCATTTCCAACATCTCCTGATGGGTCTCGGTGCCAGCAGTGCAGTATTCATGCACTTAATGAACAATGTTTTTGCTGGTCTCATTGGCAAAGATGTTTTTCCCTACTTGGACGACGTCCTTATTGCTTTTAAGTCAGTTTCAGACCATTTGCAGACTCTCTGAGAAGTCTTTCATGACTGGACATAGCAGGACTTAAAGTCAAGTTCTCCAAAAGTTGCTTCCTTCTGAAAGAGATCAAAATCTAGAGCCATGTCTTAAACTCGCAGGGTATTCTCACTTATGATGACAAAAGTTCAAGCTGTTGCTGACGACTTCCCACGTCCCCAGTCACTTGAAAATGTTCGTATTATCTTAGGCTTAATGGTATTCTACAAAAGGTACATCAAGAGTTACACTTCCATTGCTCGCCCCATGTCCCAGTTGCTTAAAAGTGACACCACATGGTGTTGGGCAAGTGAGCAAGACACAGCTTTCAATTCCCTCAAGTCAGCTCCGACCTCTTCCCCTGTCCATGCTTTCCTCAGTTACAGTAAACCTTTCATCACGTGTACAGATGCCTTTTACATTGGTTTGGGAGCTGTTCTTTCACAAGATCATGACAGTTACCTGCAGCCAATAACTTATGCTAGTCACCTTCTCAACAAAGCTGAAAAGAACTACTCCATCAAGGAAATCGAGGCATTTGCGATCGTGTGGGCCCTCAAACACTTCAAAGACATAACTACCTCCTCCAAGGAGATTATGTTTTTGCAAGCACTAGTTTGTTTGTCTTTTTGTTTGCTTGTCTGTTTGTCTGTTAGCAGGATTGCTCAAAAAGTTATGAATGGGTTTTGATGAAATTTTGTGGAAGGGTGGGCCATGGGTCAAGGAAGAAATCATTAAATTTGGGGGCAGATCTGGATCCGATTACAGAGTATCCTGCACAATATCTCCAAAAGATCTCAGTAAATATGAAAGAAATTTTGTGGAGTGGTGGGCTGTGGAGCAAGAATGAAGTGATTAAATTTGAGGGCAGATCTGGATCTGGACCCAGATCCTATTTCCATGGATCCAGATCCAGGATTACTCAAAAAGTCATGAATGGATTTTGATTATATTTTGTGGAAGGATTGGCCATGAGCCAAGGAAGAAAAAGAGAAATTTTTGAAGCAGATCCAGATACAGATCCGGAGTAACCTGCACAATATCTCCAAAAGTTCTCAGTGAATTTCAATGGAATTTTATGGAAAGGTGGGTCATGGACCATGAAAAAACTGATCAAATTTTGGGGCAGATCCGGATCCAGATCCTATATCCAAGGATCCGGATCCTTTTTAATGGCATTGGTGGAGGTATGTGCTCTATGTGCACTTTCTAGTTTTAGGTTATGAGATTCACATTTACATTGACCATTAACCTGTCCTACACTTCTTTCAGGGCAAAAACCTCTCGGTGATACTAGCTCGTTGGTTCTTCACTCTCCAGGACTACATACCTACCCTCTCACACATCCATGGTCATTCAAACACAGTCACTGATGCCCTGAGCAAGGATGTCAATGACGTCAATGCCACCGTGTCCCTCTTTCTGCATCTTGATCTCAGTGATGTTAAGCAAACGCAATGCAAGGACCCTCTCTGGAAAAGAGTCATCAATTATCTAGAGTCAGTGACACGGCAGGTCCCCACTGTAATCATCCCTGATCTCCTAAAATTTCATGACTCTCGAATTACTGCGTACCGTGGTAAAGACTGATAGTTGAGCAAGCTCACCTCCAATACTTCTGTTTAACCTTTAGCCGAGACCTTCAGGACTATACTGATGCTTGTCACTCATGTCCCTCTCACAAAGGAAATGCCAGTGGTACTGTCCTTATGTTGTTCTACCCAGTACCCTCCCAACCATTTGACACGGTCACAATCGATCTTTAACCCGTCATGTCCCGAGGTTTTCCGCACCTATGACATCCCCCAGTCCCGAGCCTTTTTGGAAAAAATTTTTTTGGGCTAAAACTTCCCCTTAGGTCGAGAAACGAAGGAAAATCACAAAGAAAGTGGTTCCCGCGGTCTAGAAGTGGTCCGTTCAGGTGAGGTCCCCCGAGCCAGGTGTGGTGTTCTGTAATGGACGTGATATGCGCTTACGTTTTCTATGGTATGGAATAATGGGAGAAACAACACACAACACCTCTATATTTATTGAATTTGAACTAATAAACAATAACAGTAACAATATAATGGATTTCAGACACATATATATGAAAAATAAGCTTTGTACCATCGCGCGAGCATAGCGAGTTTGGTCCGAGTCGTAACATGCTACATGCTAAGTGTCTTGTATGAGTCAACATATCATTTTTTCTACTTGTATACTTCTGTTTCAATGACAATTTACCAGTTACAACTGTTTGTAAGTGTTTTCAGATGTTTTCATTCATTATGATGACATGCAGCATAAGTTAGCGCACATCAGCTTAGTAAGCGCACTCGCTATGACTCGTATTTCAACATACCAAATTGTTTTATCACTTTCCAATTATTTTCCCCTTTACATAGAACCTTTCCTCCACCACTGTAAAGGTTTTCAATTATTTTCATTCATTACGAGGGCATTTAGCGATATGGTAACGCATATTCACGTAGCAACCACGATCTCAAACACTCGTGTTTCATCATCTACTTTATTTATTCACTCCAATTATAATTTCCCACTTACATTACACACGTTTACACCCCTATAATGCACTGTACATACTTACTGCCATTATTTATTCAAGTGAGCGTGAGAATATCGCATGAAAATACCCTCGCAAGGAATGTTTCGACCAACGTAATACTCACACACTTATATACTAATTCTTCACCTATATTACACACTTTCCCACTTGCTGACTTTTATTTTCACTATTACGTGCCTTATTCATTCAACTGAGCGTCAGGATATCGCATCTCTATACACACGCTATGAATATTTGACTTAGAATATATTTCAGCACTTACAATAATTTGAACTTATATTATACCCGTAAGCATTTCCAATAATAATAATTATATAATTACGGGCCGTATTTATTGCACTGAGCGACAGAATATCGCATCATAAAACCCTCGCTATGTAAGTTTCCACTTAGGGCATATTTATATACTTACATACAATTTTTGCACTTATGTTCTACCCGTATGCACTTTATACTAATATTTGGAGATCAACATGACTGATAATTTCACTGAGCGTCTGTCTGTCGCATTTACCTCATAATTTCTGTGTCCTTTCGCATTCACACCATATCAGAATTGCATTAACGTGTGATATTCACTGAAACATGGGTGAATACAGAGACCCACGTCACACTGCACGCACTCATAGCGGGTGTCCTTCCTCTGTGTCGTGAGTCTCACCTGGGAATTACTGCACACGTGACACCTGCGTTGGGGCCTAGGTCTGTTTGGCTGGGGAGGGATAGGAGTGGGGAAATGGCGGCCGGATATTCTCAGGGGAGTTTGTGCAATAGGGGCAGTGCGGGTGCGATGTTGGGGCCTTTCAACAGCATACCTTGCAAAGATTTCTCTTGTGAGCTCCCTCACAAACCCTTCAAATGTTTCCTGAACTCCTGTTGTCATGGCGTGAAGGTGGTGGCAATTCAGAGCAGTGATATCTAGCATGTGAAAGAACAGTTTCTTATACCACTTCATCGTGGTCCTGGCACACTCTACCGTCGATATCATGGAGTCTGACTGGTCCACGAGGCGCATGTTTATATTATAATCCATGACACACTCAGGTTTCCAAACACGACACCTGTTCTCGCTACGGTAATCTACGGAATCAGTATGGTGCATCAAGGGGCGGTGAACCGTGGACAAGAGGCTTACTTCTCTGTTGTGGTTCCACACAGTTGCAAGGATGTTGTTGGCTTTGAAGAAGACAACCTCATTCCTTGCAAGTTTCCGCCCTACCTTGGCCATGTGACTCCGGTTCACCTTTACGGTTCCACAGACTCCCGTTTCATGCGTGTGAAGATAACGAGCGAGAAGAGGGCTAGTGTACCAATTGTCCAGGTAGAGAACGTGACCACGATGAAGGTAGTCTTCTATCATCGTCTTTACCACTGCTCCCGACAGTCCAATACTTTGATCTTCTATTATGTCTGTCTCTGCACCGGTGTACAAGACTATGTCTTGCACATATCCAGTCCTACAGTCGCACATAACAAAGATCTTGAACCCAAAACGGTGCCTTTTGCTGGGTATATACTGTCTAAATGAAATATTGCCTCTCCACAACACGAGACTCTTGTCTATGACGAGGTCTTTATAGGGATAGAATGAGGAACGAAAGGTTTGCCTGAGGTGATCAAAGATCAACCTAATTTGCCTCATTTTATCAGTGTTGTTTGCATTTGCAGGATCAAGAGCATCATAGAAATGGAGGCGACTTAGAATTTGTTGAAACCGATTACGGCTCATCACTTGACCAAATATGGGGGTAAACATAACAGGGTCCCTAGTCCAGTAAGCAGGAATTCTATTCTTTCGTATAATACCCATCAAAAGGACCGGGCAAAAAATAAGAACATTTCTGGAAGGGAGACAGGGTAATCATATATGATAGAATGCCTACTCCTTGTTCCCAATCTTTCACTCTCTAGGCGCTGGGTGCTTGCAAACAGGTTGGTTTGGTATACAATATGCTCAACAAAATCCAACCTGGTGGAATTATGGTGAATTCCTGGAGCAATGCAGCCAGATCGCCCCTGCTCAGTGAAGGGGTGAATGAGGGGAGAAAAATCACTCCCATCCTCCCAATTCCACGACACAAATCCCTTGTCCCCATCATCCCCATCACCGCCTTCGTCTGGGTGGGGAGGAGATCCTGGTTGGGGAGGTGGGGGAGAAGGAGTGTGGAGGGCTTCCCCACTGTCACTCCTCTTCCCTCTGCCTTTACCCTTTCCTTTTCCCTCTGCCTTTACCCTTTCCTTTTCCCTTACCCTTATGGCCTTGAGGAACATTAGGGGGCTGTGGGGATGAAATAGAGGAATATTGGGGAGCAGAAGACGTGCTGGGGAGTGGTTCCTCCCCACCTTCCCCCTCCATGACAACACCACGTACTTTCTCACGCACCCTAGCTCGACCACGTGTTAGGGGATATTGGGGAGCGTAAGACGTGCTTGGGAGTAGTTCCTCCCCACCTTCCCCCTCCCTCACAACCCCACGTGATAAGGAACGCACCCGCACTGGCCCACATGATCCACTACGCCGCCTCACACTACGCAGGGAGAGCAATGACTCACTCATGTCACTCTCACTTTCCCTAATCCCTCCCTGGACTTTCCCTTTCACTCCCCACTCCCTCCACTTGACTTCCTAACTCCCCAAACAAAATGCTAGGCCCATACCTGCTCATACGACATGGTGTGCGCTCTGGGTCACGATGAGTTATCACCTCACGTCCATACCACGTGGCAGCATGTCCCACGGCTCCGTCCTCATCCTCGTCCTCGAATTCTGGTTCCAAATCACGTTGGGGATAGGGATAGGAGGTTGCACGTGCCTTCTTTGCCTGCTGCCCCTCTCTAGCAGCACGGTAAGTCACGTACTGCCGCTTCCTGGGAGACGGAACTTCCTCATCACTGCTGGTGGTTTCTTCCTCCTCTGGCTGCACATAATCCTTGTCCATATCCTCGTTGTCCAGTGGGGAATCACTGTCGCCTGTAAAGGTGTCCAGGGCGACTTGAATTTTGCTGTCTGAGAGACCTCTCTTAGCCATGTCTGAGCAGGACCGTTGCTACCAGGAGAGTGGACGAGTGGTGGGCTAGCGCAGGTCGTGCGGGGTCGCCAAGTGTCCCCGCCTGGTGGCATGTAGGGGAAGGTCATGCGAGGGTACGTACCGCAAATCAAGCGCGAATTTTGAAAATTGTCGAAATTATTCACATTGCATTTGCACGACGTACCGGTACGTCGCCGGGACTGGCAAATGGAAATCGTTGCAATGTACCCATATGTCGACAGGACGGGGCGGGTTAAAGTTGCCTCTGCCCTTCAAAGGGATTTAGCACCTCTTTGTCTGCCTGGATCACTTTTCCTGTTTCTCCATCCTTGTCCCTTTGCAAAACAAATCAGCCCAGGTTGTTGCCCAGGTTTTTGTCAATATCGTCATTTGTCCTTTCACCACCCCAAGGACCCTTATTTCAGACAATGGCAGAGAATACATCGAGTTTCTCTCATGGATATTTAGTGCCGTTAATGTCGACCAGTGCAGCACTGTAGCCTACCATCCTAGTTCCACTGGCTTGGTTAAACACCAATACAGGAAAATCCTTAACATCATGCGACACTTCTGTGCCGCCCAGGCTTGCTGGCATGAACACATTCCCATGGTGGTGGCTGCCCTCAACTGTGCTATCTCCAAGTCCATCTCTGAGGCCCCTCACTTTGTTCTTTTCGGCATGGACAAGCGTCTCTTGTACAGCTTTCTTTCTTCTCACTTCGACGAATCTGTGACGGTCAGAGTAGTTGCATTCCAGTCACTTTTTAAGAGAATTCACGACTCACTTGCCTTGTCTAAACGGGAGATGCTTTGTTACCACAAAAGTCAGCTAAAAAAAAAAAAAAAAGCTAATGGATGGGGACATTGTTTATTCAATCAATCACATCCCCACCTCTAAACTTTCCCCCAAATTTGAAGGCTCATGCCGTGTCCTCCGGTATGAGAAGGACAACAATGTCAAGTTTTGCATCTCCAGTCAGGGGAGAAGACACTGCACTAAGATAACCTTATGTAAGTTTCCAGTGGCTTGGATGTAGACACGCACCCCCATCAGAGTCAGTCCCCCCTGCCCCTGCTACCCCTGACTCTACCCTTCTCCCTAGTCACTCTTACAAATTAAGCACCCGTGTCACCCCCCCCCCCCAGTAATAACCAGCCCAGTCACAACAGTCCACCTATGCCCATGTTCTGTGCCTTAGAATGTACTATTTTTTGTTACTTTATTGAGGATGTGCTATTCCTTTGTGCCTTGTTCTGTGTCTTCAGCCACACAATTTCTTTTGTTTCTCAGGTACCTCATGTTTCTTGCCAGGAGTTTTATAAGCTGGGGTGGTCAGCTCATCAGTAGCGACTGAGCATTTTGAGTCACATACGATTTCAGTGTTATTAGTGTGTAAGTATAGGAATAATTACAATTAAGTAAAGCATCTGCAAACATTGGATTTATTCAGAAGAGATGTTCATTTGATTAATTTTTAAACATTAGTCTCCGAGCACCGCCATGCCAAATCCAAGTCAGTCAGTCATGGCTGGGCACCTGTAGGATGAGGACATACACGCATGTGGACTCTGTACTACTGGTGGAAAGAAACTAAGCTCTGTGTAGAAGCACCTTACTTTCTTCAAAGACTGCATCAAGTTTCGTTGGTAATCTACATTCCAACAGAAGCTGTTGCTGTAGAGCTGATGCATTCATAAATGACTGTGAGTATCGGTTAACGTTTGCTTTAGAGAGCTGGAAAAGGGGATTGAATTTGCTTCCAGATGGGTGCAACACATCCACTGTAATGAAGGATGAATGCATGCAGACAGTTCAGAAAAGCAGTGACAATTGAAACAGCGATGGAAAATGGATAAAGAAGCAATAATGTTGTGAAAAGAGAGGTTGACAGGAGTCAGTGAGAGGAGAAGAGTTGATAAGACGAAATGTCTTAGACTTCTATTACAGAAGAGCTGTGTTTGTGGGTTTGTCCCACACATGCGAGGTGTACTCTGTATGCAGGCGAATAAAACCCCAGTACAAAGTCAACAATTGTGGAATGGGATAAAGGAGGCATGAAACTGGCTTAGCACGCCGAATCTCTTGGAAATAATTTTTTCAACAGAACTGATGTGATCTTTCCATGATAGGTCCAGGAAGAATGAAACCCCAAAGATATTGTAAGAGGATGAGGGACTGAGCTGTGTACATATTCCTGACAAAGAGTCTGGAGGATCGAAAGGTTTAATAGACGAGTTTTTGATGCACTGAAAACAACAAGGTTTCTTTTACGGAAATCAGTTATATGAGCCAAGACAAAAATGAGGTGTGCCATAGCGTTCAATGATTGTTGATGCAACTGTTATGATGGACACTGTGAAGAGTGGATGCAACGGTGAAGCAGCAGCTAAAGAGCAACCAATAAGGAAGCTAGAGATGAAGGCAATGATAGAGGGCAGTTTGGAAATTAGAGATTTATGCCAGACTTAGCAGTGAGTCCTTACAAATATCACAAACAATAGCAAAGCTTTCATCAAAGTCCCAAAACAAGGATGACTAGGACCCAGAAAGGAAGGTGAGATTGTCACCTGTGGAGTGTCCCTTGCAGAACCCTTACTGGTGGCCAGAAAGATTATGATAGAAAAGGTTTACATAAATCTTAAAAAGAATAGACAGGAAAATTACAGAAATACAAGATCTTATCACAGCTCGGTAATCGTTAGAGGCCGGGAATGTTCACTCATCTTTTAGACAGGATGAATGAGAGCAAATTTGCAGTAAGATGGAAAGTTGAAAATCAACTGGCATGGGCAATAAAGTTTACCGAAGCAGGCTGTCAGCACAGAATCACAATTCTTGAGAACAACAGGAGGGACCCATCAGACCCGTATACCTTGTTAGAACTGAGACCAGTGAGGTGAGAAAGGACTGTACATCAACCGAAGAAATTTTAATGTCTGCAGTGTGGAAGCCAGAGAGGTGACGTGATGGGGGAACAGCACCAGAATTGCTGCAAGTGGAACTGGAAGAGCAGTGGGCGAAGAGTTTTGCCTATTCAGGAGAAGAAACAGCCATAGGGCCATCAGAGCAGAAAAAGGGAGGGAAGGAGGATGAATTAAACTTGTTAAAAAGTTTTTTTTTGCAAGCTGTCAGAAGCAGCAGATAAAATCCGAGTCAGAGAGCTCAGACTATTTAGTATGAATGAAATTATTCTTAGCAGAGCGAAGAAAATAATTAATATGATTCTGGACAAGTATAAAAAAGATAAGATTCTGGGTGGGCAGGTGCCAGCACCTTTTGTAGGCCTCCTCCTTCTTGTGAACAGCAGGAGAGGGAGCATGATTACACAACGTTTTGTTGAATTAGTCAGAAGGTAAGAGAAACGAATGTATGCTTTCTTGCCCGTAATGTAGGAAGCAGACTCAGATGGCTTTCATCCATGAAATCAATCATTATTTTACAGAATATCATAGCTCCAAAGTGGCACAACGGCACTTCTTGGGAGGGTGCACAAGCCTTACCGGAGTGATAGTAAATATTAAGGTGATAAGGCTGTGATGGAAGGAGTACAACAGAAAAAAGATTAACAAAAAAAAAAAAAAGAAAATTTAGTTGTAAGGAAAAGGTCAGCTATGCTGGAACTCTTTCCAAGGCAGATAGCAATACAAGAAGGGTCCTGTACAAGCTGCTCTAGGTCATTAAGGATAAAAGAAAGTGTGGGCTTGTTCACCAGGTGATTCAGTGAATGACGAGGAGCAGCAAAGGGTGTGGTGAACATGATATCTCCAAGGCTGGTAATTCAAGGATGCAGACTTAAGAAAACGAAGAAATGGAAATTATTGTCTGAAAAGTAAGACAATGAATTTTGCATAATCAGTAGAAATAGGGAAAATGTAAACAAAACATACATATTTAGTTCGAGAAAAGAGCTTCGTGGCCCTACTGTGCTGCAAAGCACTTGCCTAAATGAGAACCATATTTGAACAGCTACCACCGCCAGCACTATAGCTACCACCACCACCACCACAGATACCATCACCATGGTTACCACCTACAACCATGACCACCACCACTACCACCCCAATCACCACAGCTACCACCACCACCATCATCAACACTGCCACCCCCAGTATTACCAAAACAGCTACCACTACCATCATCACAGCTACCATCAGCAACAGCACCACCACCACCATCACAGCTACCACGAACACCATCATCATCACAGCTACCACCATCACCATCACAGCTACAACAACCACCATCATCATCACAGCTACCACCACAACCATCACAACTACCACAACCACCATCATCATCACAGCTACCACCACAATCATCACCACCATCACAGCTCACACCGCTACCAACACCACAGTACCACCATTTTCTGCTGAATAAAATAGTCTGTTCATGGCATCAATAAAGTAATGGACATCAGTATATCGATGTAAAGTCATAAAAAAGTATAGTTACCCCAGAAATGTTCGATGCTAAACGAACGTTAGCTGGGCTATGTGGCTGGGTCCTTGCTGTTCGCCCCTCCCCCATCTAGTGTTGCCATATCACAAGCCCAATGCAAGAGTTGGAATAATGAGCAAGAATGAGCCATATGGCGGGCAAATATATAGGACGTGTTTGCGTTACTCTGAGCGCCCCGCTGGGGATTAATAATGAAACTCGGCAGGTTTATTATTTTTCTACTATTCAACACTTATTATCTATAGAATACAACAAATAAATTATTTTGAAGGGTTTTAAATGTATAGGCATCGACTGTTTTTTTTTAATGATAGTCTAGCAGGGGTGCACAAGATCATTTGTTTGCTTTAGATGGGTGGTTAAATGCTTCAGATGGATGCTTCATACGTCTAGAGGCTGTTCTGGACGCTGGGGGTGGGCATACAAAATATTAAAGCAATGAGACTGATCATGTATTATTATCTTCCTTCTACTCAACATTTAATATATGAAGAACGCAAGACATATCATTATTACCTTGAAATTTACTAACTTGGCTTGTATCGGCTGAAGCACTATCATACGTCTGGCATGGGTGCACATACTCATTGCCCGTCTGCATGTGTGTTGCCGACTTCAGACCATTCGGTTACATTTTTATTAAATGAATTCAGTGCTGGATAAGAAAGCGTATTGTAACTATGCACAAATTCCAAACGATTTAATTGGTTTTTATTACCTCTAGCACAAATTCTAATATCTGTCTCACATAACCGACATTGACGGGTCTGCTGTATAAACTTTCCTGTTCCGTCATTTCACAACACTTCGTCATTGTGTCATAGTGCATAGCTCTGAAGAGTGACGATAGTTTTTCTTATGACTGTACAACACCCTTGCCCTACCTGTACACCAGAGGTACGAAACTCCGCGGAAATGCCTTGCCACCTCTTCACAATGCATGTATTGTAACACCAATGGTGAAAAATAATTGGAGTCAAACCCCCTCTTCAGAAAGTACTACGCAATATGAAACTGAAACTGGCTTATCTGGGATCCAGTTTCCGCCATCCTGCCAAGTTTTATCAAAAGCCTTTTTCCAGTTATGGCTGCAGTAAACACACACACACACACACACACAACAGGTTTTAAGCAAGACTTGTTCAAACAGAAAAGAAAAATTAGAGCAAGAATGCACACAATCAGCTGATCGTTTGTTTAGTCTACAACTGCCCCATGGAATGTAAGTACTATATGTGCTTCTAGTACTGCAAAATGACCACATACTTTAGTAAAGCAAATCTGGAAAAGAAAAGGGATAAAGGTAGAATGCAGAACGATGATTTCTACCAAGAACTGGTTGAAATGGAGACTCACAATAAACTGGTGGAACGAGTACACAGGCCAGAGATGCCTTTTCAAAATGAGACTGAAGAAATTAAGAAACAGATGCACTTGCAAAAGGAATAAATAGAAAAATTAGGAAAGGAAGTCAGCAAGAAAGACACAACCATAGATGAGCTGACAGTAGAATTGGGTTCACTTAGGAGAAATATTTGTGAAATGGCAAGTACAGTAGTCAACCACGAGAGTATTATGGAAGAGTTCAAAAATGATACAGAGACAATTAGGCAAGTAAGCAGTCTGATAGATGAGAGCAGTGATATTGAATGAAGCTGTGCAAAGCTACAAAAATGACGTGGAAACCACTTATGCTGAAATGGTGAAAGTAAGGAAAGACTTAGAAACAAGGGTGGAAGAAAAAAGCATTAAAAAGGAAGTGAAAAGAATAATCCAAAACAATCCTAAGTTAGTCAGAGATTCAGTGGATATCAACAAATCTATAGTAATCACTGGTATAGAAGAGGAAGAAGTAAAAAACAAGATCTCAAGAGACAAAAAGGAGATAGCAAATGTAATGAGCATAATGAAAGAAGTATCAGAGGAAATCTGTAGTAAAGACATAGAGGAACACAAAAGGTTAGGGAAATACGAGAGAAGCAAGTCAAGACCCCTAAAGGTAACCTTCCAGAGTGTAAACACCGTGGAGGAGTTACTAAAAAATACAAGGAATCTTATGGAAAAAGAGGAGTTCAAAAATGTATGGATAAAAAGATGCCTTATACAAGAGGAACTGGAATTACTGAAAGAGAATAGGGAGGAAGCAAAAACAAAAAATGAGGGAAGATCAGAAGAGGAGAAGAATACATTTTTTTTTTTTTTTTACAAAGTAATAGGATTGCCGGTACGAAAGTGGTACATAAACAGGAGGGAATAAAAAGGAGGAAGGTAGTAGAACCAAGTCATGATAAGTATATAAACAAGATGATTTAGTTGATGTACTCAAATGTGGATGGAATGGTATCTAAATTATTAGAGATGAATGATTATGTCAGAGAAAATGAACCACATATAATATGCCTAACTGAAACAAAATTAACACCAAGGATATCAAATGACATCTTAAACTTAGAGGAATATAATATATGGATAAGAGATAGGAACTTAAAAAAAAAAAGAAGAATTATAATATTAACTAAGAAAAATTTAAAAGTCAAAGAAATAGAACTAGATATACCCTCACAAGTAGAACTGATTGCAGTAGAGATCAATACATCTGAAGGGAAAATAATTGTAGCCAATTTGTACATGCCACCCAGATCAAACACATTGGAAAGAGACGAATATGAGGACCTGGCAGAGAATACGATTCAGAGTTTAAGATCATTACTACATAAAATGGAAGAGAAATCGGAAAGAATTATACTAACTGGAGATTTTAATACAAATATAAATTGGAATACTCTAGATATAATAAGCCAAGAAAGCCGTTGGGACCAAAAGCACCTGGATCTCGTGCAAGAGTTTTTCCTAACGCAACATGTATGGGAAAGCACAAGAAAAGGAGGACTCGATGTACCCTCAATGCTAGATCTCATATTTACTAGGCAAGAAAACGATATTGACAATTTCATATATTACCCTCCATTCGGCAAAAGCGACCATGCAGTACTAAATTGCAACTTCAGGATAGCACATGACATAGTTAACAGCAATGAAAGTTACAAAAAGAGCCTAAACTATAAAAAGGGAAACACTCATGACCTTAAGAAGTACTTCTTAGAAACTGATTGGGGAAAGGAGCTTAGAGGACAAGATTTCAATGCTATATATAAAAAATTCTGTGAACTTTATGAAATAGGAGTCCAGAAGTACGTCCCACAGCACAAAGAAGCAGAAAAAAAAGAAATGGTTCAATACAGAATGTAAAAAATCAAAAGAAAAAACAGATTTGTTGTGGAATAGATACAGAAGACACAATAGTGAAAGGGCAAATAATAATTACAAACAGGCAAGAAACGATTATACAAGAATAAGGAGGGAAGCCCAAAAACAGTTTGAGGATAGCATAAAAAAAAGTAGTGATCAACCGAAGCTATTTTACAGCTACAACAGAAGCAAAACCAAAGTAAAAGATAAAATACAATCCATTACGGACGAGAGAATCACCTGTACACAAGAGAAGGATATTTGTGAAGCACTAAACAATAAATTCCAATCAGTTTTTACAGAGAGAAAAAATTTTGAGAGGGATTAAGTGGAACATGCATGCCCACACATGCTACCAGATATACAAACATCAGAAAAACTAATACAGGAGGAGCTAAGTAAATTAAACAAAGGAAAAGCAAATGGTCCTGATGAAATTTCATGTTGGGTACTACGTGAATGCGCAGAGGAGTTAAGTAAACCATTATTTTTAATTTTCAAGAAATCCTTGAGTCAAGGTAAACTACCTGATATTTGGAAGAAAGCAAACATTGTTCCCATATTCAAGAAAGAGAATAGACAAAATCCATTCAACTACCGACTAGTATCACTCACCAGTGTTGTAAGCAAGGTATTAGAAAAGCTTATAAGAAAAGCTTGGGTAAATCATCTAGAAGAACACAATATGATAACAGAAAGACAGTTTGGTTTCAGAAAAGGAAAATCATGTGTTACTAATCTGTTGAGCTACTATGACAGAATAACAGACACAATACGGGAAAGAGAAGGTTGGGTGGACAGTATCTATTAAGATTTCAAGAAAGCATTTGACACAGTACCACACCAAAGACTTTTATGGAAACTGTACCATCAAGGAGGAATTCGAGGCAAAGTGTATTGTTGCATGCAAGAGTTTCTCATAAGAAGAGAAATGAGAACAGTACTCAGGGGAAATTACTCATCATGGAAAGATGTGACTAGTGGAGTACCACAAGGCTCAGTGCTGGCACCAATCATGTTTTTAGTGTACCGGGTATATAAATGATATAGACAGTAACACTTGAAATGAAAGCTATCTAAATATGTTTGCACATGATGCAAAAATACAAAGGAGAATTACTAACACAGACTCTTGTAAAGAGCTACAAGAAGAATTAAATAAACTTCATGAATGGAGTAATACATGGCAAATGGAATTCAATGTGGACAAGTGTCATGTAATCAAGTTTGGTAAAAGTGGAAAAAGACCTGATTGGGATTATACGTTAGGAAATAAAACCCTACACACATCAGAAAGAGAGAAGGACCCAGGTATGATTATCAGTAACCGACTATCTCCGGCCGACCACACCAGTGAGAAGGTTCGGAACATGTATACACTGCTTGCAAATATGAGAATACCATTCACATACATACTGTAAATGAAGATATGTTAAGAAAGAAAGTAACACCACTCATCAGACCAACCCTGGAGTATGCATTAGTACTCTGGAGTCCTCATCTCAAAAAACACATAGACAAGATTGAAAAAGTTCAAAGGGCCGCTACAAGATGGGTACCAAGCTAAAGGGATTTAAGCTTTGAAGAAAGACTAAACAAACTGAATCTACCAACACTACAGGATAGAAGGAAAAGAGGTGACATGATTATGCTACATAAATGCATATCAGGGAAGGAGAAAATAGACATAAATGATTACTTAACCTATGGGGAAGCATCAGCAGGAGGACACTGCAAAAAACTGCATAAGAAGAGAGGTGATAAAAACTTAAGGAAATTTAGTTTCCCAAATACAGCAATTGAGCAGTGGAATGCACTACCGTATGAAACTGTGTGTGCCAAAACAATTCGCAGTTTTAGGGATATTTACGATAAATATGGTTTAAGACACGGGGCAGTACGAGCTTGACTCATTCCTGTAAAGATACAATTAGGTAAGAATAATTAGGGAAGAACACACACACGCACGTACTCACGCACAGACACACGCACGCGCGCGCGCTTAGGATTATAGTATATTAGATGACAGGATAACCAAAGCCAGAGAGTAGAGAATTCTTAAGATTCAGTTTCAGGTACGTGAAAACAAGAAATGGTGTTGTGTATGTAATTGTCACTGAAGTAAGTATAGAGAAAGTAGGAAGATACAGGGAAGGATACGCCATTTATTGCCTTATACAGCTGAGTCTCACTGAGAAGCAAAATGTAAGGTTTGAAGGAAGAGAGATGGATTTCAACGGAGAGGGATTTAAAGAAAAAATCATGAATATTGCAGAGATGAATGGGAAGAGTGTGAGAGTTCTAGGCAACTTGCTTGGTCGTCACTGGGAGAGGGGTGGTTGGTGGAGGGATTTATGGTGGCCCTCTAGGGACTCCGAGGCAGAGTATTTGGTCTCTACTTTCAGAATTTTAATTAAAATGTGCAAAATGTGCAAGCAGTTTAATGTAGACAGTTAGAGGAAAATGTATATAAGAGCATGCTGGCCTACTCTGCGTGCTATTGAACACTGTAAAAGGTCAACAAAGGAGGATGTTCAGGAACCAATCCTAACGCTCCTGTAACGGGAGCCCCAGGTCTCCCTATCACCAGCTTTCCATCCACTTTGGGAGTACCACCCTGCTCGACTAGTGCTATACTCTGTATACAGACAAATTTGCAGGGTTTCAGTTAAAACTGTTGTATTAATGACAGAAGTATAATCGCCTATGAAAATGTTAATTGGGAAGATTTCGACCTGACTTGCAACCTCTTCATATACTGATGAAAAGACTTAGTTGAACGAAAGTTGTGGTATTTTCGCAGTATCCAATAATTTTTATATGCGTGTATAAAACAATACTTTCCTGTTAAAAAATCCAGAGCACTATGATATCAGGATACAAGAGTTTTTATGAATTATTTGAAAAATGAAGATGATATTAACGGTTTAAATCGGCATCAGTGAACCATAACATAATTTTGAATTGCAGATACAAGCCTTGTCTAATCTAGAAGCAGCATTTCTTCAGCTAAAAGGTGAAAGACATCTCCTTTCTGTAGATGTGGTTCCTACCCCTATGGTTTTACCGAGATGGCGGACAGGCAGACATCTCAGACAATGAGATGGGTATCTGTAGTTGTCCATCTGAACCCTTTCATGCATTGCCTTTCTTTTCTAGTGCAGTCCTTAACACTTGCGAACAAACACACGAAGTTTATTTTTGCTTATGCAAACTTTTGCCTCGGGCTTGGTTACTTCAGTGTGAGGTTTTCTTTAATGGCCGGAAAACTTTCATTTTGATGAACTTTAAAACTTGGCTGTTTTTGTCAAGACAAGTTCCTGGCGACCATAATTCAGTGCAGTATAAGATTCTTCTAGGTATAGCTTACCCAGCTGCTTATCTGCGATTTCTAGTCATTGTTTGGGCTTCAGGCTGTGCGAGTAATAGCTCTTAAAATAAAATGACTGCCGTTATATTATCCTAAGAATATTTGAGACGAATATAACTTACCAAACTGTATCACAGACATTATGGATTTTGAAGACCAGGGATCATCTGCAAACTTGGTGTAGATTTCTTCTCACCGCATTAGCCTTCAAATTTCCCCCTTTACTTTAATTTCAAATTGTATAAATATGGTCAGTAGCTACTAACCAACAAACTGCTGGATTTATAGTTCAATGTTTTCAAATTTTTCAGCCTTAACAGACGGACAGGCAGACAAAGGCATACAGAAAGAGGCAGACATATCACCATATTTATTCCCTACTCACTGTACATGCAGTGGTTATTGTTGTTGTTGTTGTGCTCCACGGATTGATTGAAAAGTATACCTAACTGGCTGCAGGCTAAGGTTGTCCTTCCTCTGCAGTCCACCTTCCTCGTGTAGGGAGGAAAGGGAGACAGTTCATGGACGTTTATATAATGGAGTAGTTGAGCCACCGGTTATGTTTGTGCCACAAAGTGAAGGTGTCTCCCTGCAGCTCCAGCATGAACGATAAAAGCCATAGGTAATTATACTAAATGCGCTGATACTTACATAATATGGAATATTAATCTACAAGAAAATATTAACGTGCCCACCGAATAAATAAGCTGGTAAGGAAGAAGCATCAGGAAGATTTCTGAGTACAGTAGATGGTAAGACGACTCCTAATACCTCAGTGTTGGCCACAGAAAAAAAAAGATAGTAAAGAACTAGGTGCCAGGAACCCTTCTGTATCCCACGGAAAAATAGAACCTCACTTCCTTCACACAGGGGCGTAGCCAGAAAGTTCACAAGTGGGGGAGGGAGAAAGATGCTTATAGATTCTTGAAAAGGTGGTGGGCGGCGATCGAAGTGAACCTCTACAGCTGGGGAGTCTGGGGGAGCACTGTGTGCCCCGCCAGGGAATTTTTTGAAAATTAAGTACTTTTAGGGTCTTTCTGAGGCCTATGAAGGTATGTATTGGATTATTTAGATGATAACTCATCATAGTGAAAATGGCGAAAAATAGACCAAGAAAATGATTTTGGCTGACAAAAGAAGCTTTTATAATGATCCTTATGGAATAAAAGAATAATGCATCTGGGAGTCACATGTGCATTTTCCTCACCTTTGAAAGCATAATAATCCTAGTTAAGTTAGTTGGAGCCTGTAAATGTCAAAATTAATCTGACAAAAGGTCATAACAAAATCATTTTATTGTGTTCTAAATATAATTTCCAATATTTCACAAATCTCTTGTTACCGTATGACTCAAGTATCATATAACACAGTAAGAACCACTTCCATAGCTCGTACATCATCTATAATTATAAATGTGCCATGCATTGGAATTCTACCCACTGAGGCCACTTGGTTAAACTAAAAGGGTAAGCCTTTAAAATATGCTAAATTACAGACTTGTCTGCTCTTTTTAATTGCCTCTTCTAAGAAAAATATTTTAAAGTACTTATATATATATATATATATATATATATATATATATATATATATATATAAACTTGATTTCTACTTTGATCTCAGGCAGTAAAAGCTCTAGCACTCATTCGAGCTAATCGTTTTCATACTATGACCAGATATTAATTAAAGAATCATAATTCTGATAATTTAATTAGAAGGAGATACTGATTAACAAAAACAGATGATCTTATCGAACTCAGACAAATAAATGTAGTTTCATTCATACTGGTACTTTTTAACCATTATATCAACTAAAATGAAAAAAAAAAATAACAAAAACCAATTCTAGTTACATAAATATGCTATCAGCAATTTTGCATGCCATGACAGAACTGTATACTCACTCATAAGAGGAGATTCAGTCTTCTTGCTTTTATCTTTGAGAACTGATCCAAACTTATGTATGCATGACGCTGACTCAGCACGACTCTCTCTCTCTCTCTCTCTCTCTCTCTCTCTCTATTTATGTATAGAGAGAGAGAGAGAGATTTTATATATTATAGATAGATAGATATGTTTTTTTTTTTTTTTTTTTTTTTTTTTTTTTTTTTAGCCCCAAACTATTTCAATACCCTTAAGGGAGAGGGGGGACGCCTCCTCCGCTCCCCCTTTCGCAACGCCTCTGCCATCACATACCCCCCCCCAATCCCCCATCTCTTGGCCAAACTCCATCTCCCTCATCTACCCCCCCCCCCGCAAGAAACCTGAGAGAGAGAGAGAGAGAGAGAGAGAGAGAGAGAGAGAGAGAGAGAGTATCCGGGCAGCACCAGGAGTGCCTTTAATATGTAGATGTCAGACAGCACTTACCTGATTGCATTACACCAGTATGGCTGAGTCGCGGCCAGCACCAGTGCACAGAATTTTCTCAGGTAGGCTGTTATTTTATTACATTGGCGACTGGGGAGAAAATCTATAATTATGATGCAGGCCGTAATATTTTCCACCCTTTTTGCAGCGTATTGGAAACACTAACTTTGGAAAAATGTATTATAAGAGGTGTTATGTAAATTTTTCTACATTATTTTCCTGTAATTTACTGTGAATTTTTCTTCGTGGTATGGTAGTTTTTTCTTTGACCCCCTTCTCATTTTTTCATAAATGGAAATATTGCATTACCAGAAAAAAAAAAAATCTTAACCTTCCTAACGAATGTCTAGAATTCTAGTAGAGTGGATGCTATTTGGCTATATGAGTATATTTATTATGCAGCATACTACTGCTACTACTACTACTACTACTACTACTGCTACTTCTACTACTGCTACTACTACTGCTACTACTACTACTACTACTACTACTACTACTGATAATAATAATAATAATAATAATAATAATAATAATTATTATTATTATTATTATTATTATTATTATAATGAAGACCATGATAATCAGGATGATCACGATGATGAGAGAGAGAGAGAGAGAGAGAGAGAGAGAGAGAGAGAGAGGGTAATCGACTGACTTTCTCAAAGTAGACTCTGCATAATGTTTATTCGAAACATTACTTTTTGTTTTTACCACAGCAAAAATTTAGAACAAAAATAAATTATCTTATATTTTCTTATCTATAGATTACAGTTGCAGGCACAGATATTCATCTGCTTCAGCAAGAGAAATACCACGAGAGTAAACAAGAACAGTGTTCACTGTTTTTGCCGGAGCCTTCAAAGGGCACGACAAAATTGCATAAAAATATTTATTTCGCTTAGTTCTTTGTATCTCATTAGGTAGGATTTGAGGAAAAAATGGAGGGAGGTTGAGATGCAGCTGATTTTTCCCATCTCAGTACTAAAATCACAATGAGACAGACAGACAGACAGACAGACAGAAAGTTGGAGAGGGAGAATGACTTTCTGAGTGGTGCCAGAATTCTATCTATCTATCTATCTATATACCTAGGCTGCTTCCCCCAAGGAAAGGGAGGTAGCCGAGACAGGACGACTCACTCTCCATTTACTCATCCATTCAAACACATTCATTTGCATCTTAGCCCCAAAGGGGAGAACGGACAGATCCTCACCGCACCACACCGCACAAGGGTCAACTGGGCAATGCAATCAGTGACATCCACAGCAGGGCCCGACAGCAGAACTGGTTTACCCCTGCCACATCATAACAGACCCATCCCCTTACCCGCACCTGACCTGACTAGCTGATCAGACCAAATGCGGGAGAATATCCCCTCAGGGCTGCGTCATCACTTATTCATTCACAATTTCTCTCCATTTATTTCTGTCACGCACAGCCACTCTTCCTTGCTCAACAGACATCCCTCTCGCATCCAGCGCTCTCTTCACACTGTCCATCCATCCTATTCGTGGTCTTCCTCTCAGCCTTACACCTCTCACATCAGATCTAGTTATCTTTTTCACCAATCGCTCATTATCCATTCTCTCCATATGTCCAAACCATTGCAACACCCTCTGCTCAACTCTACCAGCCATCTCCCGAACAACTCCAGTTCTCCTTCGCACTTCATCATTTCGCACCCGATCCATACGCGTCACTCCACACATACTCCTCAGACATCTCATCTCCATTACATTCAAACTTTTCCTCTCTGCTACACCCATATTCCATGTTTCAGCCCCATATAATGCAGTCGGTACCACAACACCCTCATACAGCCTTCTCTTTACATCCATTCTAAGCGAACGACATTTAAACACTTTTTTCATTCCTCCCAGCACCTTTCCTACTTCATTTATTCTAAACTTCACTTCTGCATCTATTCTTCCATCCACAGCAACATGTGACCCTAGATATTTAAAACAATCTACCTCCTCAAGCAACTCACCATTCAAAACTATATTCATCCCCCTACCATCTATCAACCTCGTACACTTCATCACTTTACTCTTATTCTCATTTACTTTCAATTTCCTCCTTTCACACACCCTTCCAAACTCCTCTACCAACTGTCTCAATCTCTCCTCTGAATCAGTCACCAGTGCAGTATCATCTGCAAACAGCAGCTGCTTCAGATTCCACTCTCCTCCATCAACATTTACCAGACTCAGACCACCTAAAACTCTTGCATTCACCTCCCTTACAACACCATCCATGTAAATATTAAACAACCAAGGCGACATCACACATCCCTGGCGCAGCCCCACTCTCACGGGAAACCAATCACTCACAGCATTTCCCACTCTTACACACGCTCTACTATTTACATAAAAACTTTTCACCCCTTTTAGTAACCTACCATCAAGTCCATACAATCTTAAAACAGTCCACAAAGCCTCCCTATCAATTCTATCATACGCTTTCTCTAAATCCATAAATGCCCAAAACACATCCTTGCCTTTCGCTAAATACTTTTCACACACTTGTCTCACAGCAAACACCTGATCAACGCATCCCCTCCCTCTCCTAAAGCCACACTGCTCATCACTAATCACTCCCTCTGTACCCTCTCTAACTCTCATAATTAACACTCTACCATACACCTTACCTACAACACTCAACAGACTTATACCCCTAAAGCTAGTACATTCATACTTATCACCCTTGCCTTTATACAACGGGACCACACAAGCACTTGCCCAGTCAATTGGCACCATACCTTTCTCAAAGCACACATTCAACAATCTTACTAACCAGTCAACAATAGTCACTCCACCACCCTTCAGGCATTCCACAGCACACCCATCCATACCTGCAGCTTTCCCTGTTTTCATCTCCTTTACTGCCTTCTCCACTTCTTCCTTCGTGATCAAAGAATCATTCAACTCTCCCAACACATTTATTCCTTGCACCCTTCCATCCGCCACAATCTCAGCCACCCTTTCCTCCTCTACATTTAACAATCTTTCAAAATACTCTGCCCATCTCTTCCTTACTGCATCCATCTCAATTAACATCCTTCCATCCTCTGCTTTTACTCGTTCTTCCTTCCCAGACTCTCCCTTTCGCACCCTTTTCACCTCCTTCCAAAACATTTTCTTATTCTGCTGAAAATTCTCTGTCAGCCGCCTACCCCACCTCTCATCTGCTGCCACTTTAGCATCACGCACAGCCCTTCTCGCTTCTATTCCTCTTCTCCTTATACCTTTCATATGACATCTCATCCTTCCTCTGCAGCCACACTTCATATGCACGTCTCTTCTCTGCCACAGCCATACTTACTTCCTCGCACCACCATTCACTTCCTTTTCTTACACCACCACCCACACGTCTCACACCACACACCTCTTCTGCATGCCCCACCACAGCACTCTTAAACAACTGCCATTCCTCCTCCACGCTGCCATTTTCCCGATCTTTCACTGCGTTCCACTCATCTTTCAATTTCTCCTGATACTCTATCTTTTTCTCTCTTTTATCCAACTCACTCACTTTCAAAACCTCCCTGCCACACCTAACCCTCCTAGCTCTCATCCATCTCTTTCCTACTCTTAACTTTCCCTCCACCAGGTAGTGGTCAGACATACCTCCACCCTCCCCTCTCAGAACTCTCACATCCAACAATCTTCCTATTACATTCCTAGACACAACCACATAGTCCATCAAGGCTTTATCAACAACCCTTCCACCCTCCTGTCTCACCCATGTATACTTATAAATATCTTTCTTCTCAAACAGCGTATTCCCAATCACCATCTCTCGCTCAACACACATCGCTATCATTCGTTCCCCATTTTCATTTCTTCCAGGCACACCATGCATACCAACTACACCTTCAACTGCTACATTTCCCACTCTAGCATTCAGATCTCCCATCATTACCACATTCACATTCGCTTCAAAACTCTGCAGACACTCATCAACATCATTCCAGAAAGACTCCCTCTCTTGTTCATCCCTTTCACTACCAGGCCCATATGCACTCACAAACACCCACAACTCACGTTCAAATTTCGCTTTCACCCACATCAGTCTCGATGACACCTCCTTCCATTCAATCACACATTGCTGAACTTCCGGACTCACTAACAAGGCCACACCTTCTCTTGCCCTTCCTCTATCAACACCTGACAATCTTCCATTCACACTTCCAAACATAGATTCCCCCTTCCCTTTCATCTTCGTTTCACTCAAAGCTAACACATCCAACTTTCTTCTCACAAACATTCTCCCAATCTCCTCCCTTTTAGCCTCAATCGTACTACATCCACGCACATTCATAGACCCAATCTTCAGGGCACGGGGATAACTCCATCCCCCATCCCTTTCTCTGGCCTGTCTCTTTTTAGGAACTACAAAACAGAGGAGGGGGTCCCTAGTCCCCTCACCCCGCCCCTTTTAGTCGCCTTTTACGACACGCAGGGAATACGGTGGCAGTATTCTTCCTAACACAACCTGGCCGCAGAGTAGTAGTACCACCCCATAGTGCGGCCAGGTTGTGTCCCCCCCGCCACAGGGGGGGGGGACACAATTCTACCATCTGAAATATTATACGCATTTGCTTGTGTTCATTTACTTGTCATTTTAGGTGTATATTTCTGCCACGTATACAATATGCCTTTTAAATATTTTGCATATAAGGATGTTCTTAACAATGTTCACATGACACTTCTAGGATCACAGTAAGACTGTGTAGATTACACTGGTGGTGTGCCAAGGGGCTGGTGGCCATTAAACAAGTGACACACTTCTATTATTCTGATTGACTCAGACACAGGCCCTTTCCTTGGCCAGCCCCTGACGCGTCCGGCAACAAAGACTTTCGATACTCAGTGGTAAGATTTTCGGAGACCTAAGAAATTCACGTAATACTGTGGATGAAGTTCATAATTGTTGGAATAAAAACTAAACCGATGTAACTCTCCACAATTGTATGCCTTTTACAAGGCAACACACCAATTGCTATATATCCTCGAAACTGAAAAAGTAGGAAGCACACGATATTACAATACCAGAAAACTGCAGAGCTCAATAAAGCATAATTAGCTGCATGAAGGAAGATGATGATGGACGTTGATTAAGTGTGTGTGTGTGTGTGTGTGTGTGTGTGTGTGTGTGTGTGTGTGTGTGTGTGTGTGTGTGTGTGTGTGTGTGTAGTGCTGCTAGAGAAGATTACGAAATATTTCAACCAACTCAGTACGATGACTTAATTTTAATAGTTCGCTGTTGCTGGCACTAGGCCATGTTGGTCATCACTAGGATGCTTTCTGATACTACAGGCATTATACTGTAGAGGGATATATATAATCCACCCTGTAATAAAAACCTATCTTAAGGTGAGTAAAGTCGCCAGGAAATTACATGAATAAGAGCATGGTTGTTGGTGGAAATGAATATGCTGCTGATGATGAGCATGATGACGCTAGACGATATTTTATTAAGGGTAGCATTTGAGATGAAAACAGGGAAAGCTGCAGGTATGGATGGGTGTGCTGTGGAATGCCTGAAGGGTGGTGGAGTGACTATTGTTGACTGGTTAGTAAGATTATTGAATGTGTGCTTTGAGAAAGGTATGGTGCCAATTGACTGGGCAAGTGCTTGTGTGGTCCCGTTGTATAAAGGCAAGGGTGATAAGTATGAATGTACTAGCTTTAGGGGTATAAGTCTGTTGAGTGTTGTAGGTAAAGTGTATGGTAGAGTGTTAATTATGAGAGTTAGAGAGGGTACAGAGGGAGTGATTAGTGATGAGCAGTGTGGCTTTAGGAGAGGGAGGGGATGCGTTGATCAGGTGTTTGCTGTGAGACAAGTGTGTGAAAAGTATTTAGCGAAAGGCAAGGATGTGTTTTGGGCATTTATGGATTTAGAGAAAGCGTATGATAGAATTGATAGGGAGGCTTTG
Source organism: Coenobita brevimanus (assembly GCF_032717465.1). NCBI lineage: Eukaryota > Metazoa > Arthropoda > Malacostraca > Decapoda > Coenobitidae > Coenobita > Coenobita brevimanus. Next base: position 17,586,618 of record NC_136972.1, read on the forward strand.
TGGACTGTTTTAAGATTGTAAGGACTTGATGGTAGGTTACTAAAAGGGGTGAAAAGTTTTTATGTAAATAGTAGAGCGTGTGTAAGAGTGGGAAATGCTGTGAGTGATTGGTTTCCCGTGAGAGTGGGGCTGCGACAGGGATGTGTGATGTCGCCTTGGTTGTTTAATATTTACATGGATGGTGTTGTCAGGGAGGTGAATGCAAGAGTTTTAGGTGGTCTGAGTCTGGTAAATGTTGATGGAGGAGAGTGGAATCTGAAGCAACTGCTGTTTGCAGATGATACTGCATTGGTGACTGATTCAGAGGAGAAATTGAGACAGTTGGTAGAGGAGTTTGGAAGGGTGTGTGAAAGGAGGAAATTGAAAGTAAATGAGAATAAGAGTAAAGTGATGAAGTGTACGAGGTTGATAGATGGTAGGGGGATGAATATAGTTTTGAATGGTGAGTTGCTTGAGGAGGTAGATTGTTTTAAATATCTAGGGTCACATGTTGCTGTGGATGGAAGAATAGATGCAGAAGTGAAGTCTAGAATTAATGAAGTAGGAAAGGTGCTGGGAGGAATGAAAAGTGTTTAAATGTCGTTCGCTTAGAATGGATGTAAAGAGAAGGCTGTATGAGGGTGTTGTGGTACCGACTGCGTTATATGGGGCTGAAACATGGAATATGGGTGTAGCAGAGAGGAAAAGTTTGAATGTAATGGAGATGAGATGTCTGAGGAGTATGTGTGGAGTGACGCGTATGGATCGAGTCTGCTGAAAATGATGAAGTGCGAAGGAGAACTGGAGTTGTTCGGGAGATGGCTGGTAGAGTTGAGCAGAGGGTGTTGCAATGGTTTGGGCATATGGAGAGAATGGATAATGAGCGATTGGTGAAAAAGATAACTAGATCTGATGTGAGAGGTGTAAGACTGAGAGGAAGACCACGAATAGGATGGATGGACAGTGTGAAGAGAGCGCTGGATGCGAGAGGGATGTCTGTTGAGCAAGGAAGAGTGGCTGTGCGTGACAGAAATAAATGGAGAGAAATTGTGAATGAATAAGTGATGACGCAGCCCTGAGGGATATTCTCCCGCATTTGGTCTGATCAGCTAGTCAGGTCAGGTGCGGGTAAGGGGATGGGTCTGTTATGATGTGGCAGGGGTAAACCAGTTCTGCTGTCGGGCCCTGCTGTGGATGTCACTGCTTGCATTGCGCAGTTGACCCTTGTGCGGTGTGATGCGGTGAGGATCTGTCCGTTCTCCCCTTTGGGGCTAAGATGCGAATGAATGTGTTTGAATGGATGAGTAAATGGAGAGTGAGTCGTCCTGTCTCGGCTACCTCCCTTTCCTTGGGGGAAGCAGCCTAGGTATATAGATAGATAGATAGCATTTGATGGATTCAGTCCAGAACTCCTCAATTTTAAATGCTAGGTTAATGTGCTTTTTATTACCGTTCATGATGCTAAGCTTTCAACCAGACGACTTCATTTTCCAGAGTACACTCTTTTTCACCCTAACTTGGTCCAACGTTGTCATCTCACCATCTTGAATACTAACACCAGATTAACGGTAGAATGCTACAAAAAGGATATATAGTCGTAACATTGTATTTTAATACCGCTGAGGAAACTGAAGTAAGATGTAAAAGGACACAATCTGGGCAAAGTTAAAGTAAAAGAGCTAGAGCATACACACACACACACACAACACACACACACACACACACACACACACACACACACACACATATATATATATATATATATATATATATATATATATATATATATATATATATATATATAATACCCTCTGTCACGTCTCTCTCTGATTTAAGTCTCCAACTGCGACACGACTTCCTTCAGCAGACGTCAGATAAATCAGTCTCCCTTTTATCTGCACCCACTCTTTACCTCTTTACGCCCATTAGTTTTCATTTCCAACTTCATTGTTCCCTCATGATTTTCTTTCTTTTTCTTCTCTCGAATTTCGTCGCCACCTCATTCCCGTTCACAGTTTTCACTGAGACTGAGTTCTCATTTTCCATTCTTAATTTCTCTCGTTTTTAAGAGTATACAGGACGTACAGATAACTGTGGTGCTGCGGGGGACGCCTTCTTGTAGTGGCACCTACATAACCGGTCAATCAATTGCCTGGTTAGGCGTTCCTCAGCTTCTTCCATAACCCCCGAAAAGAGATGGTGGACTGCAGGACACAGACAACCTCAGCTTGTGGTTCATAGAGTTCTCATCCATAGGAGTTCTGGGATTCTGCTACTACTACTTCATTTACAACAACAGTAACTAATACTGCTAATACCATTATTATTACTACAATTATCACCACTACTACTGTTACTATTCGTATTACTACTGCTGTTGCTGCTACTACTACTGTCTACTACTGCTACTACAATTACTACTACTACATCTACCTGTATATATATATATATATATATAATATTATCAAACTATGCAGTAGTAGCAGTAGTAGAGTAGTAGTAGTAGCAGGAGCAGCAGAAGTAGTGGCAATATTAGCAACCTTAAACTCGCCTGAATGTAGGATGAAAGGCACACGAAATACATTTTTTTAGGTAAAAAAATGACCAACGAAAAAAAATTAATAAATAAAAGTTGACTGTACACCGTTTTCTTTGCTTGTGAATGAGAGAGAGAAAAAAAAAAACATACGAGAAAGGAGAAGAAAAGGAAAAAGAACTCGAGGTATTATAAATCTCACACACATAACATCTTCTTTGACGTGAATGATGGTTGACTTCTTTTGCGGCATTTTGCGCCACCTGGGAAAACATTACGGGTAAATTTTGTGGCTGACGTCCAGAGAAACCTTTACTGGAACTGAAAGGAATCACTGGCTCTGATTCCGGTTCAGCGAGTGAGGAGTGGGGAGGTGGGGGGAGGGCGTAGGGAAGAAACTGTGAAAAGCGAAATTATGAGAAGTTAGTGAAGGTGGGAAAGTAAGAAGAGGGAATAACCAACAGAAGTTAAAGAGATGAGGAGGAGAAAAAGAGACACCTATAGGAGAGGGAAAAGAGGTAAGAACTGTAACAGAAGGAGGGACATAAGGAGGAAAATAGGAGAAGAACAAAGAAGCGAAAGAGAAGGGAAAAACAAGAAGAAGGAGCCTTGAAGATAAAGAGAAGAAAGAAAAGGAGGAAAATGTGGAAAAAAAGAAGTGGCTGAAGCATAACAAGAATGAGTAAGTAAAAGAAGAGGCGATGGAGGAGGATGGAAGACCAGTAGTTGGAGGTAGGGCATAAAAGAGAGATAGGAGAATGAAAAGGATAGGGAGAGCAGAGGAATAGGAGGATGAAGGGAGGGAAGAAGAAGGTGAAAAAGAAGAGGAGGAGGAACTAGAGATGAAGATCAGAAGGATGAACTGGATGAGAAGGAAAGGAGGCTGGAGTAAAAAAATAAATATATAAAAGCAGGAGGAGAAAGGGAGACAGACTTAGTGGGAAGAGGAAGAGATGAAGAAGATATGGAAGAAGAGAGAAAAATTGATGAGAAATTGGAGAAAAAAAAGACAAAAAAAAAAAAAAATGCACATGCACAACAAAACTCCTCAGCCCCACTCAGGCAGAGGAGACTATGAACCTTAAGCAGGAAATATGAAGAAAGTAATTACCTCTATAATATTTTTGTAACGCTCACGGTTGTTATGACTACCTTCGGCTAGAACCTTCTCCTCCTCCTCCTCCTCTGCCTGTTGAAATTGAGCCTCGTCCCACACCCAACGAGATGCGACGTGGGAAAAACAGGCTGAGGCAGTCGCAGTGTGAAAGTATTTAAAACACAAATTGCTGAAGAATAGGCAATGAGTTAATAGTGCTTGTTGGCGTCGTCAGTGTCTTGCATGGTAAAGAAGAAGAAGAAATGAGAAAGAAAGAGAATAAGAAGGAGAAGGAGGAAATAAAAGGAATAAAAAGCGGTTGCAAGTTGATAAGAAAAAGTTGCAAAAAGACGGCAGTGAGGGAGTGCTCCATGTATAGGCATTAGTGACATGCATGGGAAGATGGAGATAAGAAGAGGAAGAAGAAGTAATGATAATGATGAAGATGATGATGATGATGATAAAGGGAGACAGGAAAAGCAGAAGGGAAGATGAAGAAAAAAAAAAAGTTAAAGGAGGAAGCCGAAAGGAAGAAACAGGAGGATAAAAAAAAAAGAAAACTGAAAACAGGATGCGAAAGAAGAGGAGTAGAATGTGTAAGAAAATAGAAAAAAAAGTTTAAGAAACAGGAATGAGGCACAAATGAAGACGAAAATGAGGATTTTGATGAGGACTAGCAGACAATGGAAGAAGAAAAGAGACAAAAAAAAGAAAAAGAAAAGAGGTTGTAGTAAAATGAAAAACAAGTCTGAAATTACCAGGAAAAAGTTAGTGAGGGAGTGTTGCTTGTAGGCGCCACTGGCTTGATGGACCTAAGATGATGATGATTATCATAATGATGATGTGGATAATGATAATGATGATGATGATGATGTTGATGTTGACGATGATGATGATAATGATGATTTGATAGTGATGATGATGGTGAATATGATAATGATGAAGATACATGCTAACAGAGATTGATGATGATGAGGAGGAGGAGGATTATAACTCATTATATTAAAATAATTTTCCATAAATTACTAACCACCAGTAATTTGAGCTTTGTGAGCAAGCGACGAGCGAGGAAGCGCCATGTTCTTACAACTTCCGTCTGATATGTCAATCGCAGAATGAAAATAAGAAAAAGGGCGTTTCCCCTGGAAAATTTCTCCTTGGATGCATTTCGGCTATTGATTACATTTAGGTTCGCTCATAGAGTTTTGTGAAGCAGGTATTATAAAGCTAAGAAAGCCGAAGTTCATAGGATAGCTCATGGTTTGCATGAGCAACATAAGTTCCAATGGTATGCGAGTGCTGGAGTAAAGCGAGTCACCGTAGTATTCATCACACGCGCAATGTTAAATTCTACAATCTTCTCTGCCAACCTGCAGTGTCGAAGGAACAGAAATGATAAAGACTTGGTTATCGAAGAGATGATTAAAGCCTGAAATTGGTTGCTTTCCCTTGGTGATTTCACCATCAAAAAATGGCAAAAACGTTGATGTAATATTATAGGCGAAATCTCTGATATTTAATTGCTAGATCTAATGTCAAAAACCACTGTGTTACGAAGGAAAATCTTGTTTAACTGGATCTCATAATTGAGGCGTTCACCGATTAGAACCGAACACTCCCATGGATAAGTCGAGATTCCAAGGAGCTCCTGCGCCATTATGGGTGAGTTTTTAGTTGATAACAAAATTTATTGAATGACTGTACCACACGGAGAAAGAATTTCAACACTATTTCATATAGAAATAAAGATACTGGCTTCTTCACACTGACTCGATACTCACGACGTTCTTTTCACTTCTTGCCTTCATCCTTTGAACTTCCCAGTATTTCACCATCACCACTGTTGCCTGGTCCGCCAATGCATGAAGAGGAAGCCATAATACAGTACGGGTAGACCACACGAGAACAATAGCTGAATTAAGGGAAGGCAAAAAAAAGTGACCACGGCTGCGATCACTACCAGAGCACCATACACAGTCTCACAGCTGTCGGGAACTGTGCAGACAATGTGGCGGACAATAGCTGATGAAAGGGAAAAGGAAATGTTCCCCCAAGCTAGACCTTATTAGATCATATGGCCCTGTTAAGTGACAACCGGGTGCTACCCCTCCCGGCATGGCAGCTACCGGTTGTAGCTCAAACTCAAGACCCCCCGGCCCCGAGTCTGATGCTCTACCACTGAGCTACCCTGCCCCAACAACAACTGACGATCGCCTTGCCCACCGGAAACCCATATTTTGACGTGGAACGTGAATTCTCGATCGTGAGACATAAGATCTTGGAAATTTGGGGCTCTCCTGCGAAAGGTAAATTCGCGAACCCAAATCGTGCAAAACATAAGGGCTCACTCTTGCAACATGAATTATTGGGGGTACAGAGGCAATGATAAAAGATGGAAGGTGATATACAATGTTTCTGTATTAATGTTAATCTTATCATTTCACTGATACAATCAAACCTCTGTATATTTGCATACCTATTTCATTCATATGTGTAACAATATTATCTAGCAACAGAGATGATGTCCTCCGCTAACATTACTTCCCCCTGGGGCTTTATCAAAGCGAACCCCATCTCTATCCCATCACTCAGAGATGAACCAAGCACCAGCAATGGCGTCTACCCTCTCCACAACATCTTACTTTTAAAAGAAATCCGAGTTACTCTTCAAATCAGCTAAGTGGTCCTGATAGGTGGAGGAACAGACACAAGAAACAGTGGGGTGAGTTGCTGAGCGAAGCTTTTGTCTGTACTCATTAAAAGGTTAGAAGGTGATGAAGGGGTAGCAAGGCTTGAAGGGGGAGAAGAAGCATTGTTTTCATGAGTTTTCGCCCATTCGAAGTACATGGGAGTTCCCTTCAGATCATCTGCTTGAACCCACGTCCTTTCAGATGACAAGTCTTTATTCTCAGATTTATTACCGTTACGAGATATCAAACGATGTGGGCCCATAAACTGGCCATTCAATTTAGATGCATGGGTATGTGAACCAGCAAATACTAAATCCCAACGTGATTACTGATAGGTGAGGCAGAGCTATGCTGACGATGTAACATATCTTTATACAAGGCCAGATTAGCCTTTATACAGTATACTGTTGTATTTTCTGGACCTCTGACAGTTTCACTTTCACATAATCATCCATGTTATAGAGTGGACTAGGGTTTGCTTATAGCATTGAATAGGGCAAAGATTTATTGAATCCATATATGACAAGGAATGGAGTTTTGCCAATGGATTTATCATTGGAGTTGATGACAGAAGCAGTAACTTAGGATATCCATGCATCCCAATAGGTACTTTGAGAACCTAAGTACCTGAAACACTCCAGTACCTGACGATTTTGTCTTTCGACAAGGCCATTGGAAGCCGGATGGTTGTGTATGACATTACATTTATTGACATTATACTGTATATAAATCACAACAAGTAGACTGTTGTTGAAATCCAAGTCATTATCGATAGTAATGGCTGATGGCTTGGTGAATGGGCATATAACATAATCAATGATGGCATGAGCGACTCTTCTAGCAGTCATATCTTGGAGAGCTACGAGAACTCAGCAATGTGGCAAATGGTCAACTGCCACAAACAGGTACTCTGCACCAGACTCCGTATGAGGCAGTTTAATGAGATCAGTAGAAACAACTTCCCATGTACTTAATGGAACTGGTAATTGTAAGGGTGGAGCAGGTGATCCGGTTGACCTTTCATGGCAGTTACAGGAACAAAGGAATGACAGTGAAAATTGATCTACTTCCTTTTTTTATGCGAGGGAAAAGGAACCAAAGGCTAGGAGCCAGCATACCAGTTCCTTCCAAGAAATAACCAAAAACAATATGAAAAGAGCCAAAGTGAAGACCCTTTCATTTCGAGATGCCTGGACACACTGCGTTTGAAAGACTGGAGGTCATAGGAAGTAGGAATTACAGACGGAGTTAGACAGTTCCAGAGCTGACCTGTTGCATAATTTAAGGACTGGGAGTAACGGTTAACTTTTGCATTAGAGAGATAGACAGAAAAGAGATAAGAGTTTGTTGCTAGACTGGTGCTACGCACCCGTCGTTGAGGTGGAGGGATGCAAACAGACAGTTCAGAGAAGCAGTTACCATGGAAGTAATGACAGAAAAGAGATAATGATGCAACAGTGCAGCGAAGAGAAAGAGGTTGAAGGAAGCCTGTAAGAGGAGGAGAGTTAATGAGACGAAAAGCCTTTGACTCCACCCTATTGAGAAGAGCTGTACGTGGGGAGCCTCCCCACACATAGAGTTGTACTCTACACAGGGGCGAATAAACCCGTGTATAAAATAAAAAAAACCGTGCAGGGTAAAGAAGGTATGAAGTCGGCTTAGCACACGGAACCTCTTGGAAACAGAATTTTCAAGAGATGTAATATGATCTTTCTAAGATAAATCCCGAGTGAATGAAACCCCAAGCATGTTCAAGGATGATGAATGATTGAGCTGGATACTATTAAACTTAAGAGGGTACTCCTCTGGAAGGTTTTCTTGGGTTGATAGGTGTAAAAACTGAGTCTTTGATACATTAAAAACAACAAGATTATATTTACCCCATTCAGAGATATGAGCCAAGTCAGACATTAGGTGTGCCATAGCCTCATCCCTTGTTTGTTGAAGTAACTGCTGAGATGGACGCTGCGGGAACCGAATGGAAAGGTGAAGGGTGGAATCATCAGCGTATGAGTGGATATGGTTAGAAGTACAGCTTAGATCATTGATGAATAAAAGGAAGAGAGTTGGTGACAGGACAGAGCCCTGAGAAACATCACTGTTGATAGATCTAGAAGAACGATGGCCGCCTACAACAGCGGCTATAGAACGATCAGGAAGGAGGCTATAGATGAAGGCACAGATGGAAGGATAGAAACCGTAAGAGGGCAGTTTGAAAATTAAAATTTTATGCCAGACTCGATCGAAAGCCTTTGAGATGTCAAGTGCAATGGCATAGCTTTCTCGAAAGTCCCGAAAAGAGGATGACCAGGAGTCTGAAAGGTAGGTGAGAAGATCGCCAGTGGAGCGTCCCTGACGAAACCCATACTGACGATCAGAAAGAAGGTTGTGATAGGAAAGATGCTTTAAAATTTTTCTATTAAGAATAGACTCAAAAACTTCTGAGACACAGGATATTAAAGCAATTGGACGATAGTTAGAGGGCTAGGAATGGTCACCCTTCTTTGGGACTGACTGAATGAGAGCAAACTTCCAGCAAGAAGGAAAGGTACACGTTGAAAGACAAAGGCGAAAGAGTTTACCTAGGCAGCACAGAAGCACAGCTCTTGAGGAAAACAGAAGGGACTCCATCAGGTCCACATGCCTTGTTAGTATTGAGGCCAGTGATGGTAGAAAATACATTAGCTGAAGAAATTTTTATGTCAACCATGAGGACGTCAAAGGGGGGAAGTGATGGAAGAACAGCATTGGAATCATCTAAGTGAAATTGGAGGAGAAAGTCTAAGCAAAGAGATCTGCTTTATAGAAGAAATAGCTACAGAGCTATCAGAGTAGAAAAGAGGAGGGAAGTATGATGAGGTAAAGTTGTTTGAAAGGTTTTTGGCTAGGTGCCAGAAGGAGCTGGAAGAATTCGAGTTGGAGAGATGAGAGTATTTAGTATGGATGAAATTATTTTTAGTAATGAACAGACTTAGCACGATTCCGGGCAAAAACATAAAAATGATGTGATTCAGGGGTGGGTTGGCTCCGGTACCTTTTGTAGGCCTTCTCCTTGTTGCGGACAGCATTAGAACAAGCGTGATTAAACCAAGGCTTTCTTGCATTAGTCAAAGGATATGAGAAAGGAATGTATGCAGAATAACCTCCGTAATGCGCAAGGTACACTCAGATGGCTCCTGGCCATGGAAACAATAATCATTCCACGGAAAATCAAAGAAGTACTGCCTGGGGGCCTCCCAATCCGCAGCTCCAAAGTGCCACAGTCATTTCTTTGGAGGGTCCACAGGCCACACTGGAGTGATGGGACAGGTTAAGGTAATAAGGTTCTGATTGGGGGAGCCCAATGGAGAGAAAAGATTAACAGTGTAAGCAGAAGGATTAGTTGCAAGGAAGAGGTCAAGTATGTTGGAGCTCTCTCCAAGGCAGACAGGGATATGGGTAGGGTGCTGTACAAACTGCTCTAGATCGTTAAGGATAGAAAAGATGTAGGCTTGTTCACCAGGTGGATCAGTGAAAGGAGAGGAGCGCCAAAGGTGGTGGTGAACATTGAAATCTCCTAGAATGGAGATTTCAGAGAAATTCTATTTCAGGCCAATAGAATGAAAGACGTGCTTCTCTCAGACATTTTTTTTTCTCCCGGATGGGATGCATGAAGTGTTATGGATAATGTGGAGTACTGTGGGTATCAAGACAGTGGGAACAAGTCGACCTACCTGTCTATTAGGCATGTCCATACTGTTAAGGGCTGTCTTCCTATACCTGATATCATTGTCTAACACAAGTCCATCTACTGACACTGGCAAAGTAGGTAAGGTCAGCCTCTCCTGACTTTAGGATGTAAATGGCCGTAGATCACAGAGGGTCTGTACGCTGACAACTACAGACATCTGAGATCAGAATGGTGTAAGGAACATAATCTGGTTGATCGCAAAACCGTGACGTGAAAGAGCATCTGCAACTACATTAGATTTAACCGGCACGTACTCAACGAATGGGCTGAAGTCTTGAATAATAACTGACCATCGTGCTAGACGTCTGGTAAGATTTTTTCCTTGAGTAGGTCACAAAATGGGAAATGACATGCTTGTATATGCACTGAACATCCGTAGATAATGTCTCTGAAATGTTTGAGAGACAAACAACTGTTAACACTTCCCAATTAGGAACACTGCAATTACATTCAGTGGCACTGAGGGCATGACAAGGATTCGCTGTTACACGTTTCCTCTTTGTATGATCACCTTGCATCAGTCTTGTGCCTAGGCATGCACCAGATGTATCTGTACAAAGAAGAAAATGTTTCTTACAGTCAGGGAATGCCAAATCTCTGACATTAAGAAGTGCTGTCTGGAGTGTTTCTAAGGCATTAGTCCAAACAAATGGTTCACTTTTCTTAAGCAATTTAGTAAGACAGTGGTAATCAATGCATAACCTTGAATAAATCACTGACAGAAGCCACTGATTTCAGGGAAACTCCTTATATCGTCAGTACTAGTGGGTTCTGGGAAGTTACCAACTGCTTTAACTTTCTCCTCTGATGTATGACTTCCATCCGCGTCCACCAAATGTCATAAAAATTTAATTTTCTTTTGCAGCAAGTTGCATTTACTGAGGTTAAAATTTTGACCTGCCTTTGGAGGCGATCAAAAACTTGCTGTAGTTTGGTAAAATGTTCAAGGATTTATTTACTCACCACAATGATGTCATCTAGATAAACAAAAAAAGAATGGTCAGTCATACCAATGAATACGCAATGGACAACCCTCATGATTACTGACTGAACATTTCAAATACCAAAGAGAAGCCTTTTAAAATGATGGTGACCAGAAGGGGTACTGAATGCAATTATGGGGTGAGGCAACTCTTCCATTTCTACTTGCCATGAGCCACTAAATAAGTCAAGGGAAAAAAAAACATTATTCTCGCCAAGTAATTCCAGTAAATCTGTGAAGACTGGTAATGGCAATTGATCAAATACAGTGACAGAGTTTACTTAGCGGTAGTCAACAGTGAGTTTGAATTCACCTTTCTTGGGGACTAGGAAAGCGGACAAATCCACAGAGTGACGGATTATTCAGTGATGTCCTGCACTATCTCGTCAGCTTCTGTATGCTAGGATATGAATTGGCTGAATACAAAAAATCAATTCAATGACATGTTTAATAACATATTTTGTCGTTCCATTAGGTTCACCAAGTAAGGCCACAACATCTCTGTAGGCAAGCAAAAGATTAACTGATTGTAATTTATGCTCAGGAAAATATTCGGGGTTTAGTTGAAGGATAATGTCAGCTGAAGGAGTCGTAGCAGAATCTGTAGCGTTTTCAGTGGTATTTTCACCATGTAAATCACGATCATCTTCATCATTAACAGTTACAGAGAATTACTGTATATATCGTGGCACACCTTTACAGTTTATGGGTACACAAGGAAATCGCCAGCCTTTGTACCACTTTTTAGCTTTATTGGAGTATAGGTGAATTAGTAGATAGAGATAACAAAAATTATCCTTCAACACGGAACACAAGGCTGACTTAATTTTTCAGTCATTCACACAACACGTCACAGATAGGGTTAATGTATTCACTCCTTTTGCATCTGCAACACGGACAGAGATTTTCGTGAATTCGTGCACTAACAAAACTGTGCACCATTTTGTCACTTTCATCTCCGCATATTGAAAAATGTCATTCAGACTCTTTGAGGTAGTTAAATGCAATGTAGATGAGTCAACCATTATGTCACTGTTAGTAGGGGTGTCATGAGATACTGGTACTAAATTATCCTCGTTACTCTTTACTGGCAGCTGTGGTGCAGAAGTAACGGTAGACTGTGTCACTTAATTAATTTGTGAAAGGATAGGATGTAGGTTATTCATGCCTGATACAAAAAGACCCATTATTGTCGTACTTCCACTAACGTTCAAAAGTATGTTGAGCCATGGTGTCAGTACCAATAAAAAAAATCTGCAGGTTACCGGAGTTTGCTTGTGACATAAAACTCAGCTGTGAAAGGTCTTATTTATTCATCGAGTTGTATTTCACATAAAATTTTGAGCCGTCAACATCACAGGCATGAATGTCAGGCTGCTTAAGTATCCAGCCACCGTTTGAATTTCCTTTTAATGACGTCTAGGGAGGATTCAGATTTAAAGTTCACCACAGATTGGAAGTCCATAAACAGTGATGTAGGGACTTCTTCACAATTAAACTACACCTAGTGAGTCAGAGGAGTAGTCTGGCGTATGGGGAGCTCAGAATTTTCTGTCATTATGGAGGATTCTGTTGGTTCTAGCGCTGGGCTTCGCCAGACATTGTTTTGGCAAGGGTACGGCATTCGCTGGCAGAATAATGCATGCTGTGATAAGTACAGTGCATATTACCGAATGATTGTGAAGGTGCTCTACTATTACACCTGTGTCCTCGATCATCACCAAGTCTTTCGTAACAGTGAGCTACTCGATGACCTGAGTGTTTACAATGCCAACAAACTGTCTTAGTTCTACTTTTAGATCAGACATAGCCTTGAGAGAATCTACCTTTTGATGCAGGTCTTGCATATGACATGGCTGGTGAACGTGGTGTGATGTTTTGTCTGTTGATTGGACGTAAAACGTGTTCTTGGCCTTCAGACTGAGAAGGTGGTGTTGGACTAGTAACTGGTTGAACTGTACGAACCCTCTGAGTAAGTATGAGACTTACTTTGTCTTCTATCTGTTCAGTACAGATAACATGGTAATGTCGTCCCAAGGAGTAAACAGAACCCCTGATGCAGCATTTAATTCATCCATGCTAAGATGATTTAGGAACCTGAGATAACTAAATAGAGTTGCTAAATTATGTAAAGTTGTTTTTCCCATATCATCAGTTTCTGCCCATGGACTGTCTCGTAATGCCTCAAAAACGTCTGTCTCTGTCACTGCCGTTAACGCAGCTGCCTGTATCCGCTTATTTTGTTCAGGAGGGATGAACTTATCCTGCCTCATACTTTGCAGTAGTTCGTAGTCGCTCAGCAAGCATCTTGCTTTCATTTGGATATAAACAAGAGTAGAACTGCTCTGGGACCTGCGGCAAGGCTCTTGTTTTAAACAGTTTGCTGTAAAAATGTCAAATAACCTTATATGGGACCACGTTTACGTCTCAATGGGCTTAAATGAAGAACTTTTACTAAAGTTGATGCTAGATGGCGCCGCCACAGGTTTCAGCTGACAGCAAATTTGGATTCTCCATAACAGTTAACTTAAATGGGACTACTTTTATGTCTCAATGGGCTGAAATTAAGCACTTATACTAAAAGTGTCGCTAGATGGCGTCACCTCAGGTGTCAGTTGATGGCAGATTTGGATTCCCCATGTCAAATTATCTTATATGGTACCAGTTTCATGTCTCCAAAGGCCTCTTTTAAACAAATCCTCCAGAAGCAGAAGAAGAAGATTGCCGGCCACTCACTGACCTACTGGCTATCACCGCAGAAAAAAAAAAAAAGTACAAATTTGGCACAGCACTCAACCAAAGAAAGTATACTTCTCCAGGAATCAACATCTTATGAGACAGCCCACTCTTGAATAATCATCACCTAACCTGCTTCTTAGGTATGCAATCTTAGCACTTGCTGTTATAAGTTCTTTGTCTGTAACTGTAGACTGAACATCGCTAATGAAATCATGAACACTAACAGCCGGATTTATACCCGTAAATTTGGGAGGCGATGCATTTTCTAAGATGATCGTTTGAGGTGCAGGAGGAAGTGTTGTGGGCTGAGTTGTCATAGTTAAAAAAGTAGGAGGAGTCCCAGAGACATTTATTCTTGGACCAGTAGTAGCATAAGTGTTGGAAGTGGTGGGAAATGATAAGGAAGGCGAGTTTCTATCAGAAGGCAACTGAAAAATGTGCGATATACTGGGAATACAGTGTGAAAAATCTGCACTGGAAGAATCAGTTGAAGCAAGGGACTGGAGCTTGTTACTCAGGTGGTTGAACGATTTCTCGTGATTAAGTTTTTCCGTTTCTCAAACGAGGAAGATTGTCATAAGAGGACTTAATCAGGGCAGAACTCGAATCTATTCCACATCTGGTTGAATATGTATTGTCTTCAGGTAAATTAAACTTCTTAAAGTACGAAAGTGTCATGAAGAAATCAGTTGGGAGGAAAAAAATATGTACAACGAAAGTATTAAGCAAGTGAATGCAAGTGAACAGAATTTTTTCTTACAAAAAATACACTGTTATGTACAATAATACGAAACAAAGGAGGGTCTCTATTTGTAAAATATATATAAATGAAGTCTTCACGTGGATGAATGAAGTAAAAATCGGGAATATGAGAGATGATCTGAGGAAGTTGTTCTAAGTACAGTGATTAAATCGTGTAAGAGAATAAAATGTATAACGATTTTAGGTCCAGAAATAATGGAATAAACTTTTCACTGAATGTTTCTAACTCACTACATGTTTATACAGCATATGATGTTAAACATAGATGTGAGATATTCCGTGAGGAGGTGTTGATGGATGAGTTTACTGAACGTTGGCAACTGACTTGAGGCAGGAGGTGAGAAAGAGCTAAAGTAATTACAGATCACAAGGTCACTAGGAGTTTGACAATCAGCAAAATCGTGGTTGGAATGGGACACAGGTCTGGTGACAGACAGGCTTTGCGACAGACAAGTTTGGTGGCGGACAGCTACTGAATTTGATGGCTGACATTCTTCATAGTAGTTGGTAGACAGCTACTGAATTTGATGGTACACATGCTTCATAGCAGATGGTAGATAGCTTCTGTAATTAATGTCAGACAAGCTGGAAAGAAGGCATGTTCCTAACCTAGTTTCAACCAAAATGTAAAATGTAGGCCCGTAGATATACCATCAGGAATTTGGGTTATTCTTAAAGACTCTATACAACTGGATGTTTTATTGGAAGAGAGATGTGTTACACTTTTGGAATTTAGCAGATTTCTGTCTTCCTTAATTTCAGTCGAGGAGAGGTAAGCGAGCTTCCGTTCAATCGCCATCACGTTACACTGAGTTTAAACATTCTCGGCTGTGTAGCTACACATAAACTAGTCTTCTCAGTGCTCCTTTCCTGAGTCTGCAAATTTGGCCAGTGGAAACGTTCATCGTCAGTTCAGTGCATTGCAGCAGCGTCTGAATCATGAAGATTAAGCAATAAACATCCACATACTGACATTATTAATATGTACTCTGTTGAACTGCATAACTAATCCTGTCAATTCCTCGTCCTCCATTTTTCACAGAAATTTCACAGCATCCAATGAAGTTGTCACTAATCAGCTCACATGATATATCTTTGGTACACCTCAACTCTGTATTGGCGACTGTTTCATACTGACACAGTGATATTTCTGGCACAGAGTCAGAACCTCATTTCCTTTATTTTCCTCCCTACCCCATACACAGCACTTCTGCTTTTTCTCCTTTCTGTTGTTCTCTCTCCTTTCCTCTCATTTCCTACTACCTCTTCTGGTCAGTCTCTCATACTCTTCCCCACCCATCCTGTAATAACACCAAACACTCCTTTATAATATATATATATTTTTTATTTTCTTTGCTGCTTCACATTTTTCGTGATCACTCTTGGAAAAGACCATATTATTTCTCCAGGGAATTCAGTTTCTATAGGGTCTGGATGTAGTGAACCTTCTATAGGGTCTGGATGTAGTGAACCAATTATGATTTTATTTAGTCATTCAGAGTCACTAAATCTAAACCAAGACCTTATCCTTCATTTGTGTGTGTATAGGGAAGGAGGCACTTAGTTCTTCTAAACAAGATGGAGTCAAAGTGCTTTTAAGCTCTTGTTTCCCTTCTTTTACTTACTTCCACTAGCTGGCTATGTTCTCATTTCCTTGTACTGCAGCACTATTCTCACTCGTTGCAGTGAGGAATGAGGAAAACGTCCAGCAAGGGTTGTTACACTGGTGTTAGTAGTTGTGAGTTAATGGAACAAGCAGACAAGTTGTTGATTAATGACCCACTAACTCGAGTGGATCATACTGAACTTACACCATTTGTTTAAAGAAAAACATACAGTAGATGAGCATTGAGCAGAAACCAGCCCGAGGAAAATAAAAGCCGCCACTGCAAGGAGCACCAGAACTATCTGGGTCGCCGGTCTTCAGGTAAGTTCCTGTAGTCTAAGATAAAGGATCTCTTCCTAGTCACCTGCTACCTAAACTATCATTTACGGTATCTCGCCAGTTGACACTTGTCCTTTCAGAATTGTTTGAGAGACCCATCCCGGCTCCCCAGTACTATTCTCTTTGCTTCTATAGAAGGGAACTAGCCTTGGAGAACTTTCTGAAGGCTTGCACTGCAGCAAAATATACTGTATAGACCCATCCTTCATCACACATGAGTGATGATCTAGGTCCACCTTGGTACGTGATATTTCACTCAGTCTTATTTTGGGCACGTAAGTAATAGTGCGTCCTGTAACTCACACACACACACACACACACACACACACACACACACACACACACACACACACACACACACACACACACACGAGGGAATCACTTATACACAAGAGAAAGATATTTGTGAAGCACTAAATAAGAATTTCCAATTAGTTTTTACAGAAGAAAAAAATTTTGAGAGGGACTATGTGGAACATCCATGTCCACACATACTACCAGATATACAAATAGCAGAAAAAGTAATACAGGAGGAGTTAAGTAGATTAGACAGAGGAAAAGCAAGTGGTCCTGATGAAATTTCATGTTGGGTACTACGAGAATGTGCAAAGGAGTTAAGTAAACCATTATTTTTAATCTTCAAGAAATCCTTGAGTCAAGGTAAACTACCTGATATTTGGAAAAAAGCAAATATTGTCCCCTTATTCAAGAAAGGAAATAGACAAAATCCACTCAGCTACCGACCAGTGTTGTAAGCAAGGTATTAGAAAAGCTTATAAGAAAATCTTGGGTAAATCATTTAGAAGAACACAGTATGATAACAGAAAGACAGTTTGGTTTCAGAAAAGGAAAATCATGTGTTACTAATCTGTTGAGCTATGACAAAGTAACAAACACAGTACAGGAAAGGGAAGGATGGGTGGACAGTATCTATTTAGATTTCAAGAAAGCTTTTGACACAGTACCACATCAAAGACTTTTATGGAAACTGTACCATCAAGGATGAATTCGAGGCAAACTGTTTTGTTGGATGCAAGACTTTCTCATAAAAAGAGAAATGAGAACAATACTAAGAGGAAACTACTCATCATGGAAAGAAGTGACTAGTGGAGTACCACGAGGCTCAGTGCTGGCACCAATCATGTTTTTAGTGTATATAAATGATATAAACAGTAACACTGGAAATGAGAGCTATCTGAATATGTTTGCAGATGATGCAAAAATACAAAGGAGAATTACTAACACAGACTCTTGTAAAGAGCTGCAAGAAGAATTAAATAAACTTCATGAATGGGGTAGTACATGGCAAATGGAATTCAATGTGGACAAGTGTCATGTAATCAAGTTTGGTAAAACTGGAAAAAGACCTTATTGGGAATATAAGTTAGGAAATAAAACCCTATACACATCAGAAAGAGAGAAAGACCTAGGTGTGATTATCAATAACAGACTATCTCCGGCTGACCACATCAGCGAGAAGGTACGGAACATGTATACACTGCTTGCAAATATGAGAATAGCATTCACATACATAAATGAAGACATGCTAAGAAGGATAATAACATCATTCATTAGACCAACCCTGGAATATGCATCAGTAGTCTGGAGTCCTCATCTCAAAAAACACATAGACAAGATTGAAAAAGTTCAAAGGGCCGCTACAAGATGGATACCAAGCTTAAGGGACCCAAGCTACGAAGAAAGACTAAATAAACTGAATCTACCAACACTACAGGAGAGAAGGAAAAGAGGTGACATGATAATGCTATATAAGTGCATATCGGGGAAGGAGAAAATAGACATAAATGATTACTTAACATATGGAGAAGCATCAGCAAGAGGACACTGCAAAAAACTGCATAAGAAGAGAGGTGATAAAGACGTAAGGAAATTCAGTTTCCCAAACAGAGCAATTGATCAATGGAATGCACTACCGAATGAAATAGTGTGTGCCAAAACAATTCACAAATTTAAGGATATGTACGATAAATATGGTTTAAGACACGGGACAGTACGAGCTTGACTCATTCCTGTAAAGATACAATTAGGTAAGAATTAGGTAAGAACACACACACACACACACACACACACACACACACACACACACACACACACACACACACACACATAAAAATCAACACAGCAGTTTTGACAACACAGTAATTACATGCCATTTCCAAAGAACTCACGATCTAGCTGTACTTCCAGAAGAAGGTCCCGATATATGTTACCCAAACACATTCTTTCATATGATATAGTCTTTGCATTGCTTTTATCACAACTAGACGATTCTTTTAATCCCAGGGGAGACAAACTATAGTTGGTTTGCATTCACCCAACAGTTTCTTAACTCCTTGTAGTTCAACTCATGCCCAGACGTAGACTGGATAGACGGTTCACTTAACTAGTAACCAAAGACACAGTCTCCCATCACAACTAAGGTTAATTGAGTTACATGCAACCATGACTTAGTATTTAAGTTGTGAGAGAGTCCTAGTTCTGTCAGATGGAAATAAACTGACTATATTCGGATGAATCGATATGCATTAACGCTTTCATTATAACAGCCCTCTCTTTGTTGAATAGAAACGTCTGATCGTTGCAAGAATAAACTAAAGAATGCGCTACCGGATTCAAGTGATTAGTGGATGGCGAGACAAGCCTCGCTTTGGTGCTGGGCCTTGAATTATATACTGTACATGGCTGGTGCTTGTGTTGGCCCAATTTCTATTGCTTACAGAAAACTATGTCTTATGACACAACATAACCACATATTCTCCTTTCCAAATTTGTTGTCATATTTCCTCTCCCTTTGGACGTAATCCCTTGATTTTCCTGTTTATCCTTTAAGTTCTTTCACATTTCTTTTCCATTCCATCCTCTGTCTATTAAATAGATAGCCATCCATTATTCCATTTTCTTTTCTACTCTTCTCATCTCACCATCCTCCTATCCCTTTTCTCTCACAGTTTCTTCTTTTCGAGCTGCACTCTCTGCTCTTAAATTTATTTTCCATTCGCTGTTTTCCTTGAGCACACACAGAGCCATCCACTTTCCCTTCCCCTTTCTATCCTCTCCATCTCTTCATTCCTGCAAACAAAACCATCCACTTTTCCCCAATCCTTTCCACTCAGTTATCTCTTTTCATACACACATGCTCACTGCCTGTCATGCTGTCCTTACTCCTGGATAACAATAAGTAAATAAGGTAGATTCCGTTTGGAAGGCAAATAGTTTTTGGATATGAATTTCGTTAAAGAAATTTTCAGCTAGAAACACCAACTTGAGTGCTGAGATGCTGAAGGCCTCAGGAAATACATGTTTGAATTTAGCTACTGAAAGAGCATTATTATTAATGTGTATAAGGAGGCAGGTGATGCCATGGCAAGAGAAAATTAAAGAGCCATAAAAATTCTGGGCCAAGTAAAGTATGTGATGGAGAGAGTTCTGGAGGGTATGACAAGGGAAAGAGTGAATATTGATGGGATGCAGTTTAGATTTAAGCCAGGCAAAACGACCACTAAAATATTCATTGCAACCACTTCAGGAAAAAAAACATAAGAGGAAGAGAACTGCACTTTTTGTTGTTTTGGAGAAAACCTGTGACAAAGTCCCTATGGAAGTAGTGAAGCGGGCAATGAGAAGGTCTGGGATCGGAGCGTGGTTGTTTAGAGTGATCATGGTAATGTACGAGGGTGGTTGCACTCTGGGGAAAATGAACGGTGGTGTAATTGATGAGTCTTCCGTGAATGGCTTGAGATCGAAAAGTGGTTGATTAGAATGGTAATGATAATGTATGAGGGTGCTTGCACTGATGGGAGAATGAACGGTAGTTTGAAAGTTGTTTTCCGTGAATGTTCGATTGCAACAGGGGTCAGTTTTTACGAGCAGGGGTACTCGGCATTGCTAGGGTAAAACTCAATGATCGTGTATTCCGGTATTCTCTGGTTCCCTGGATGGACATTCTCCCTGTGAGAGAAGACCCCCAGGGTCACATTTTACACATTGAAACTATCTTCCTTCATGAATCCGTTTCCCATGGATATATTCCCCATGGATCTATTCCCACCATGGACCTGTTTTCCCTCTACTAACCCACTCACCTATCCCGATCATCCACCCCACCAGCCCTGCCCACCTCACCAGTCCACCAATCCAAGCACCCATCTTGCCCACTGTAGCTAATAATTATATGGTTGTAGGAATTACGTGGCACGGGAGCTACTGTACGGACTGCAACATGAAATGTAAGGGATGCGAATGATGAGGTGATAAAGAGAGAGATTGTCCAGGTGCTTGAGGGTAAGTGGACATACGAGGTTTACTGAGACTAAATGGAGGGTAAGAGTGTGAAAGAGAGGAGTATCGATGGGGTATATGCACGGGAGTAGGTGAGAATGAGAGGGCAAAAGAGGGAGAATGTATTGCTGCGTGCAAGAGATGGGAGAAAATATAAGAGTATGGATCACTTGATTAGAGGATTTTGTGGGTCAGATTTCAGGTGGGAGTACCAACGTGTGTGTGTGTATGCACCAACACAAAATTGTGCAAAGAGAGTGACAGCAGAGTTCTGGGCAAATGTGGAATCATGCATGGAAAAGTTTGAGAGAAGTTAGAGTGTTTTTAATTGGAGATATGAATGGAAATGTAGGGAATGTGAAGGTGAATGGAGTAGTTGGTGAGTGAGGTGTACCTGCAGAAGTGGATGAGAATGACAGTGCCCTAGTGAGGGGAGAAGGTTGGTGATAGCCAATATCCTCTTTAAGCACAAAATGATCAACAGGTACACATGGTAAGTGATGGGAAGGGTGGATGATGAACTCAATGAACTGAAGACATTAATTATGTGTGTATGGATGACAGAAAGAGAAGGTACTTAATGGATGCAAGAACATACAGACACTGGGGGAGTAGACATTCTGACCACTGCGTGGTGATGGTGAAAGTCAAATGCAATGGAAGAAAAGAAGGAGGGAAGGACTGGAGGAAGTAGTCCATACAAGGAGGGTAGAAAGATTGCAAGAGGGTTGAAAAAAGACAGGATATAGGAGAGAAGTGGAGGAGTGATTGGGTAATTAAAATTTGGGGCAGACTGGGGAAGTGGAAAGTGTGTGCAACATATTCACAGAAGATATCTGTGCAGCATATGAGGTAGTGTGTGGGGTGAGAAGACGAAAGGGGGTGCAAGGAGCAGCACGGTGGAATCAAGAGGTGAGGCAACCTGTGGTGGAAAAGAAAACATATAGTGAGTGGATGGGAAGGGGAGGCATGGAGGAAGTTGAGAAATGGAAGAGAGTTATATGTAGAGGGGAAGAGAAAGCAGAAAAGATCAGTAAGAGAGAGAGAAAGACGAGAGTGAATAAGGAATTTGGGAGGAATTTGAGTAACAAGAGGACAGAATGTAAGAAATGTTCTGGAAGGAGGTAAAGAGAGTTTAGGTAATAAAGAAGTTACTACAGGAGTGAAAGATAAAAATTTTGGACTGATTGTAGAGAAAGGGGAAAATGTGAGCAGATGGAGACAACATTTAACCCACTGCGTGCTGGCTATTTTTAGCCCTATGGGTCACCCCAGTGCCGGCCATTTTTCGGCCTTTTTTTTTGGGGGGGGGGCTAAAATGATAGATCTTGATGTGGAAACAACGAATTTCGCCATTAAAATGCTCACTGAGGCTCGGAAATCAGTTTTATTGAGTCCTACATACTCGTTTACAGGTACAGCCGCTCTCTCACGCTCACCACGTACGTGAGAGAAAGCCGTTTTCTATGTAAGGTATACTTAGGTATTTATACTGAGAAGGTATAGCAATGTTCAGTACACTTTTCTGATTACTTATTACTTCAACATCTATCACAATTTGCGTGTCTCTCTCACTGTGAATGCATTATCTTGCACTTACTTGACGATAGGTACAACCTGACTTCATTACGTACAGTCCTGGCACTTACAAGAAGGTATTTACAACTTTACTTCACTATATAGTCCTTACACTTACAAGATATATTTACAACTTACACTTACATGAAAATATTTACAACTTACACTTACATGAAAATATTTACAAAATGCCTTCACTATGTACAGCACTGGGTGAGGCACACAGGCAGAGTGAGGCAGAGCAAGCATGAAGGGGGGAGTGAGTGAGAGTATGGCCTTGACAGCCTGGGGGATGGTAGAGGAACAGTTACCTTACATGCTTACCAATTTTTACCCGCAAATCTTGAAAAATGTGGTCACAGTGAAGTTTTTTTATTTTAGACCGTTTTAAAATGGCACTGGCACTGGCTACGGCATTATGTCAGACCGTTTTAAAACGGCACTGGCACACGTTGGGTTAAAGGAACTGTTAAGCATAGAGAATGAAAGTAATGCGAGCATAAGTGACCAGGAAATGGTTGGGAGAAGGAGGGTGGCCAGAATGGAAGAAGAAATCAGTAGGATGGAACCAGTGGAAGCAATAAAGAAATTCAAAATGGGGAAAGACCCATGAATTGATGGAGTGTGGTGAAATGTTGAAGCATGGTGGAGAGATAGCAGTTGAACAGACATGAGAGATGTGCAGATTGGCCTGGCAGGAAGGTGGAGTCCCGGAGGATAGAAAGTCAGGTATAATTACTCCCCTGAACAAAGGAAAGGGGGAAAATGAAATGTGTGGTAATCATTGGGGCATTTGTTCTGGCATACTAGCAAACTTTATGGGAAGAAACTTATTGACTGAGTTTGGGAAATAATAGAGGAATTAGTTGGAAAACAGCAGGGAGATTTTGGGAAGGGAAGAGGATGTGTAGATCAAATATCCATCCTTAGGCCTTTAGTGGAAAAGTTTCTAGAGAAAGGAAAGTAGTATCCAGCCTTCATGGATTTGGAGAAAACATGACACTATTAATAGACAAAGAATTTGGAAAATAGAAAGAATAAATGGACTAAATGTGAAGTTATTGAATGCCATGAGGAGTATGTATGAGGGTGCTAAGGCTCCAGTACGGGTGGATGGTGAACTGGGTGAATTTTTCTATTTGAATGTTGGATTGAAACGGGGATGTGTCATGTTTCTGAGGTTGTTTAATCTGTATATAGATGAGGTTATACAAGAGATTTAAAGTAGGGCAGTGGATGTTGGAGTGGCCCTATCGAGAAAGTGCTGAATTTGGAAACATCCTGTATTGTTGTTTGCAGATGATATTGTGTTGTTATATGAAGACGAAGGGGAAATGCAGGGCTTGGTGAATGAGTATAAGAGAGTGTATAAGAAACGGAATCTAAAGGTGGATGTAGGTAACAGTGAAGTTATGGTCCCCGAGAGAAATCAAGTCACTCAATGAACAGTTAGGTTGGATGATGAGAAACTTAAAAAGTGAGTGCATTTACGTACATGTGTAGTGTGATGAGTAAGAATGGAAGTTTGGAGGAGGAAGTGCATCAAAGTGTGCAGCAAGGAAGAAAGGTTGCTGGTTCTTTGAAAGCTGTTATAAGAAATAGGGAAGTGAGCATGGAAGAAACAAAGTCACAGCATGATAGTATTGTGATACCAAATGTAATGTACGGAAGTGAAGCTTAGACCTTCTTGGAAGGACGCAAGTCAAGATTGAACGCAATAGAAATGAGCTGTTTGAAAGGAGCATGTGGAGTTACCTGGCGAGAAAGACTGACAAATGAGGAACAGAAGAAGCACATTGTGGTGTGGACCGGGATGTGAAAGAAGCGTTAGGAGAATTACACTGAGGTGATTTGGCATGTGGAGATGATGGAGAGCGAGAGTCTAATGAGGAGAATGTATATGAGTGAGGTGGAGGGAGGGGAAAGAGAGAAGGAGTCCGAGGAAGGGATGGAGGGATGGAGTGGAGAGGTATATGAAAGAGGGGGATGTGAGCTGGGGTAGGGCAGTGAAATGGCGGGGGACAGGGCGGCATGGAGGCAGTTTGTTTGTGGCCGACCCTTACGGGACTAAGGCGTCTGGCGGTAGATAGATAGATAGATAAAGTTAAAAACTCTATGGTAACTGGCAACCAAGTTTCCACCATGATGACTTGATAATTTTCATCCATCCAACTATCCATCATCCAAGCCTACATTGCTCCATGAGAAGCGTAAGAGCCCGGGGCTAGGCAGGTGGTTCTGACATTTAAGATGAGTGACCAGCCTCACTCATCCCTGAGTGGCGTTGTCACGAGGTTTTTGAGAGTATGCAATATTAAGGAA
Source organism: Coenobita brevimanus (assembly GCF_032717465.1). Lineage (NCBI taxonomy): Eukaryota > Metazoa > Arthropoda > Malacostraca > Decapoda > Coenobitidae > Coenobita > Coenobita brevimanus. Next base: position 17,611,276 of record NC_136972.1, read on the forward strand.
TAATATTCAATAATACTTGAGAACAGAACAAAGAACTGACTTGTGAAAATCAAGCAATGATTATTTTATGGCAGCTTACTTCGCCGATTCTCTAAGGACGAGAATTTATAAACTTTCTCAACAGTACTCAGCAGAGACTAATTATTCACACGTGCTGTTTATTAGTACTGTTGGCCTCTGGAGAAAGTGACTCCACCCCTGACAATCAAAAACTAATGCTATTAATGATAAACAGGTTCTTGCTGGTGCATTAACTCCTACATGGCACAACGGATTTTAAGCTTAATACAAAAGGACTGGCGTAAGTACCAGTTGTGAATAATGCAAAACGTTTATGCAAACTAGGAGCTATAACTAAAATAAGCTAAACGTGGAATAATAAAACACGAGTTTACATTACATTAAGCTCAAGAAAAAGAACTGTTAATTTATTGATTACAATGAAACAAATTTATGTTACATGTTTCATTATGAATTCAAAAATAAGGAAATCGCACTCACTCGCTCACTCAATAGCTAAACTCTTAAACCTAGGAAAACGAAAAGAAATACTGGTTAGAGAGTGGACTAAGCGGATGACTGGGCGTCGTTGCTGAGGAAGGATACTGCACACGCTGAGCCTCTCGCCAAATCACGCTACGTGGGAATTCAGGAACTGGACAACGGCGTCGGCGGGAACTGGGCGTCGGCTGAGGACGCAGCCACACATGCTGCTAACCTGCTTCCACGGTGCTCAAATCCTGACTGAGTTCAAATCGTGAGAAAGAGGCATGTGTCGAGCCGCACTTGCTAACAGCTAGAATGAGCAAAACACGCCCATAACAAATCACTCAGCAGAGGTGCTAAGACAATCACTTATGAAACAGTGAAAAATGGTTCTGAAAACACTCCCGATCGGATGAATACGTGGCGGTTGACAGAGTGATACATACTGGGATTCCACTAGAATTCGCAGTTTCCCACCAAAGTTTAATGTCAGGAGTTTATTTAAATATATGATCGCACCAACTCGTGACATAATGCCCCATCAAAAAGAATTTTTTTCTCAGGAATAAAATTTCAATATACATACATATACAAATCCTAACTCAGTCACACAAGATTCACACTGTGGTGTGCATGTGCTATCCTGCTACAGGAGAAAGTCAAATCGTCAGTGAGCGAAAAAAAAAATCATATTTACATTAATAGAAGCAAGCTTGAGGGAAAAACTCTGTGACGACAGTGAAAAATCCTGTACTCAGGTCAAACTGAGTGAAAAGTTCGCTACATTTACATTAACCCCTAAAACGTGGCCGTGGACAGCCGACCCCCACCCCCCCGTGTGGCGGGGTTGTATCGCGGTCTGAGTACCTGAAGGAAAATATTTGCCAAAAATCAGAGATTAACTCTAGAACATTATAATTTTTATGAAAGATAGTACTTACATTCAGCTTTCGCCAGAGACAGGTGTTGAGCCTTCGTGGACTACCCAAGGACTTGTGGAGACTTGCAAAATTGGGTAACAAAATCTTCACTTTCACACCTCCAGCAACCCGGTTTCCCCTCTACCACAGCCTCAGTCTGTCACAGTACACTTTATACTACAACGTACAGGTAGTTTGGAATCCGTATTTGTACAATAAGCACTGAAAATAAGGCTACAATCAACGAAGCGTAGGGCCGACATGCAGCGCGGCGGCGGTCTTCCCGTCACTGAACAAACATTTCCCTTTTCACAGCTAAAAACATGTATACTACATTATGTTCCTTCATAGTACATCCCAAAGGCTCGCATGGCACTATTACGGCCATAAAAATCACTGTCACTGCCAGTACTGTGAAGCGGGAATGAGAAAGACCACCGCAGCGCGATTTTATTCTGCCTTACACCAGTCACTTTATTCTCGCTCCTGTTGGCCGCTTGCACTTCATTTCTATCGCTCATTTTCACTCTCGCTGTCAGTTTAGTGCCTTATTCATCAGTGTCACTGTCATTACTTATAAAAATAATATTTTCTACACACCAAACTGTCACTGTCATAACATAGAATAGAAAAATATGCTTTCAACTTCTTACACTGGAGTGACTGTCACTCTCAATACTTATATTATTACTATGTACAATAATTTACACTGAAATCACTGTCACTGTCAGTGCTTTTACAACTACATACACTAATTTACTCTCAACAGACTGTCACTGTCAGTACGTACAAGAAAACTAAACACTAGTATCACTGTCACTCTCAGTATTATTTACATATTTTTATCCTTATTTTCAATATCTACTCAGGCTGTGGTAGTCAAAGAAACACGGGTAAGCGCACAGGGGAATCTGACACTCTTTGCAATGCAAGGAGGTGCGTCTAAAGGTTCTTTCTTGCCTGGTAGTGTGGCTGCAAACATGGCACCTCCTCAGTGCTTTCCCCCTCTTGGCAGTGCTAGGCAGTGGCTCCAGGCGGTGTCGCTGAAGGTAGTCCTGGCACTGTAGGCGGTCTGGAGGTGTCTGTGAGTGGCGCCTGGGACCTGATGGCAGTACCTGCCCAAAACGCTGTAGCAGCTGATAGACACAAGTCTTAGAAAACCGCCTGAGAGAGTAGTTAGCTGGCTTCCTGTTCTTGATCTTATATAGGATGATGTGTTCAGCATGCACATATCCAGTAAGTGCAAAAACACCTTCCTGTACCAGCGATGGTTCCTCCTCAGGCAGTCAATCTCTCCGATCATCATATCGGATTTGTCCACCAGCCGCATATTGACTTTGTAGTCAATTACAGCATCAGGCTTCATCACAGGATCGCCAGTCCTTCTGTCGACCTTCCCTGTGGCTTGCATTTCCCCCTTGAGGACTGTGGTGAGCAGATTGACGATCCTCTTGTCGTGCCACCGTATCGCCAGCATCTTGTGGGATTTCTTCAGGTGCACGTCTCCCCACTTTGATCTTTCAGCCTCGGGGAAGGCAGGGTAGTGTGCCCTATTGCTCCTGACAGTGCCACAGGATCCGACGCCGTGCTCTGAAAGGTACTTGGCGAGTTTGGGAGCTGTATAATAATTGTCCATATACAGGACATGATTCCCGCCAAAGTACTTTTCCAGAAGCACTTTCACCACAGAGCCAGAGAATCCAAGGGGGTCAGTCTTGTCCAAGTCCACATTGCTGGCGGTGTAGATAACGAAGTCTAGGATGAACCCCATCTTGCAGTCGCACAGCACGAAAAACTTTATTCCAAAGCGGTGGCATTTGCTTGGAATATACTGGACGAACCGAAGACGGCCCCTGAACAAAACCAAGGACTCGTCGATCTCTACTTTCTTGAAGGGCCGAAGGAATGTTATAAACTTGTCCTTGATCATGTTCAGGATTCCCCTCACTTTCCACAGGGGGTCAGTCTGGGAAGGCTCATCGTTGTTGGCAAAGTGAAGGTACGTCATGAATTGCCTGAAACAATCCCGAGTCATGTACTTGTTGAAGATGGGTGTGGGGCAAAGATCGTCAGCACTCCAGTACTCCTTGAGCTTGTGCTTCCAGTTACGTGGCATCAGAAGCATCAAGCTGATGAATACAAATAGTTCCCGGATCGTCACAGGAACCCATGCTGCCATCCGCGACATGGATGGCGTTGCACCTTCACCTTGACGAACTGCAGCACATTGTCCTTCGTAGCTGTTCGTCTCGGTACAAATCTGCTCCATGACTTCGTTATCCAGGAAGGCCAACAGGTAGTCCAAGCATTCACCACCCTCGGGGACAGGGAAGTCAGCCTGGATCCCACACCCAGTGGAATCAAAGGGCAGATCCTCTGGCACAAAATCAGAGCCCTCAGATCACACGAAGGCGTCCTGAGTGCCCTGCCTAGGCTGGGAGTGGGTGGGTGCGGTGGGGGGTGAGGCAGGCCGTGTGGCAGTGGGTGAGGCAGGCGGTGAGGCAGTGGGTGAGGCAGGCTGTGTGGCAGTGGGTGAGCTAGGTCGTGCCTGTGTGGTGGTGGTGGTGGTGGGGAGAGTTGGAGAAGGTTCAAGGTCACTTGCAGTAGCCTGGGTGGTGAGTTGCCTAGTGCGGTAAACCTTACCACTAATTTTACCACTAGGAGACACTTTCCTACTCATGCCAGCACGAACACGGGGCCTACGAAAACCTCTACGAAAACCAGACTGCCTACTTCCCTTCCGAGATGGTGAAGGAGACTCCGAAGACTCAGGAGAAAGCACAGCAGACGAAGATGATGAGAGAATGGGGCTGGGGGTGCGAGGCGGTATGGCGGCGGCGTGACCTGGGTTTGGGGACAATGGCCAGCCTGAGGAGAACAATGGCTGGGAACCGGGGTCACCACTTCACTTCCTCTTGGCCCCCTTACCATACGCCACTCTCTTCTGCACTGGAGCCTTGCCTGATGAGGTGCTAGGCACAGGAATTGTCTCTTCCTGCACCTCAGACTCAGCACTCGACAAAGTGTCTGATTCAGCAAGGCTCGATAACACCGCAACATCACTACCGTAGTCCATAGAGGCTTTCAGTAATTCTAGGCCTATAGCAGACTCACTCAGGCTCTTTGCACTCCCTAGTAAGGGTTTGGACGGGGTAGAGGTCACAAAGCCCTTTTTCTGAGGGCTGGAAGGCACTGACTCGGAAGAGCTAGAATTTGACATGGTGTCACCTTCAAAGAATGTGGTAAACTGACGCTAAACAGGGGCAAACTGACCGAAAAAAAGCTAGTGTGACAACTGGGGAAACAAGCGTTTCCAATTAGCATAAAGTGCTTGCGAGAGGAAGGCGCAGATTGACATGTCTGAGCAGTCCGCGCGCTGCCATATATCACAGCAAGGGTGGCCGGGCCGCGGTGCGTGGGTGGGTAAAAAAAAGATACTTGGCAACAACGGAGGTCAGTGGTACAAAGGTCAAGTATGCCAATAGTAGCTAAAGGGTGGTGGTACTGATAGACAATACTAGCTTGAACCTGCTTGCCCACGGTTATTCAAAATTAACTAGAATCGCAAACGTGACGATCCGCCGTTATGTCCTTTTCACCGAGCGTCGCAAACGCGACGATCCGCATTTAAGGGGTTAACAACTAATTGTTATGTAGCGTGATGTATGTAATACATGGTGTAGGTGTGACAGTTGTGGTGTAACTGTATCTACGTGTAAAATGATAAAATACAAGTCAATAGTAAATGATGACGACGAGGCAGAAGAGAAGTGGCGGCAGCATGCATCAGGGACGATCAACTGTTTTGCACAGCATTGCTGCACCCGCCAGCTGCACCTGCGAAAGCAATCAAGGTGAAGCATTAAAAGTGTCATTTCTCTCTCTCTCTGCCTAGCAATCAGTACTTATGTTACAAAAAGTACAGTATTGACATTATTAACCGGGAAACATAGTCAAGGCGTCTCTGCAGGACATCAAATGCTGACCCAGTTTACTGGTTAAACCCTAAACTTATTTACCGAAAAGACTGGGCATTTCTGCAGGACATCAAACACTGCAATTTGCTAAATTAACCAGGAAACGTGGTCAAGAGCGAAAAGACTGGGCATTTCTGCAGGACATCAAATGCTGCAATTTGCTAGGGACCCAGTTTACTGGTTAAACCCTATACTTATGATTAACGACAGGAAGCTGAGAATCGCTACGCAATCTCGGGCAGGTCACGTTTTAACACCCACCGTGGGTGTGAACACTCATGTGGATAATGTGCATTCTCCGAGAATCCTCTGAGAGGCCCACAGCTCGAGACGTTCCACAAGGTAATTCATACACAACCTCGGACTGTCTCTGGGGGTTCTCGAACTTCCCCCTTAGTTTACGGTACATATATATGTACAGGCCCTGGACATACTGTGTCCTGTGGGGCCAACGGGCAAGACGTCAGGTCTGCACCCACTTCACCACTGCCCTGTCTCTCAACCGACTCAGATATTACGGGTGTGGTTTCAAACGGCACAGGAAGGACATGTCCTGATTAGTGGTACGTGGACACACATTGCAGGAACGCACAAAACTGTCTATCTCTCATCCCATCCCTGGCCAGAAAAAGTCAGCTCGGATACGGCCCTGGATTTTCCTTTTGCCCATGTGACCTCCTGAGGCTGAACAATGACCCCATTCTAACACTGCTTGGCGGTACATAGCAGGAACGACGAACTGCAGTCAAACCTCGTCCTGGGGTGTTCGTGACTCACGGTACAGCCGTCCTTGTTTACGAAGGAACTTGACTTGACCTCCCCGTGAATACTTTCTCACTCTACCCTTTTGTTTCTTTCGTACGGCAGCAAGTGTCGGGTCAGAATGTTGTTCTTGAACAACAACTTGGCTACACATCAGATCTTGCAGCGATTCAATGGTCACCGGGGTGACACAGTTTGGAGCCTCAGCCATGGCTCGTGTTACTGTAGCCAAAGTCTGGGTAGCGTCATCTTCGGTGCAATTATGCTTGGCACCTGGAATATTGCCTATGATAAGGTCAAATAAAGGTTCTGGCATGACAACTGCAACTGTCGTACCAGTGTAAAATGGAGATGCCACCTGGATACGTGCCTCAGGGAAAAATCTCACTGATCCATCAATAAGGTTAGCTTGGATCTGTCGACCTGTATACTCCTCAGGCCGAACTAGACTCTGCCTGACAGAGCAACCTGAGGAACCATTGTCTCTCAGGACCTTCACAGGAATGTCTCCCACAAACCCTGGCTGAACAAGGAAGGCACTGTCACCTGTGGGAGGACCTGTGGAGGAAGCAGCTAGCCACTGATTAGGCTGCTGAATAAATGAGGCGGCAAACATGGTGCCCTGAGAATTTGATACCTGAGGGGTCGTACTCACTGCCTGGGGAGATGGAGCATTGGCCATCTGTGGAGGGGGGTTCACTGTCGCCATGGGACTAGTGAACTGTGGGGAAGTACCCATACTGCTAGGGACAATACCACCATGCTGCTGCTGAGGAATGAAGGCTGCGTTAGCCTCCTACCTCCGAGGGGCTGGTGCTGAAAAGGATAGTCCCGATGATCGGTTGTGTAGCTGATACTACTGCTGGTTAGGGTACTTGTTGTACCTCTTCCACTCAGGCTTCTGAGTGTTTTGCCCCTGGTCCTTCCTCTGCGGTTTTGGACCTTGGCCATTATTCTGAAAACGGCCTTGTTGCTGGGGTTCAGTCTGAAACGGTTTCTCAGATTTATCAGGTTTCCTGTTCCAGGTATGCTGAGTGCGAGTTTGATACCCGTATGCAGTGAAGAATGCATCAGCCTTCTTCACCATTTGGCTGGCATCCTTTACCAGGCAGATCTTAAGCTGAGACATAAGTTCAGTAGGCCACGACTTTTCTAGCTGCGTGCGCAGCATGAGGTCGATTATCCCCTCACACGTGGAAGGAGTTTCATCTTTCTCCATCCACTCACCTAAGTAAGCAGTAAGCCGGTCAAGAAACTGAACGGCAGTCTCTTTTTCCTGTAAACACGCCCTCATGAACTGACTCTTGGCATCGTCAACTGTGAAACCATACTCTTTGACGAGTGCGGCCTTCATCATCTCATACGTGAGATTGTCTCCACGAATTCTGTGGAGAATATCGAGGGCAGGGCCCTCAAGCAAGCTAAGAAACTAAAGCTGTTTAGCTGCATCATCCAGTTGGTAAAGTTGAGCCATGTCTCCAAAATGAGCTATGTATGGCTCGATTCGCTCGCCTTCCTTGTATGGAGGAAGCTTGATGTGTGGGGTCGCCATAATATGTGCAGGGATAGTGCTTGTGGAGCTTGGGCCAGCTGCACCAGATGTGTCTGAAGCCAAGGAATCTCGCTTGAGCTTCAACATCTCAATTTCATGTTTTTCGCGTGCTTCTCTCTCGGCACGTTCGTGTTCTCTTTCTCTCTCACGTTGTTCTAACTCGTGTTGACGTTCTCTCTCGCGTTCCTCGCGCTGTTCTCGCTCGTGTTCGCGTTCTCTCTCTCGTTGTTCTAACTCGAGTTCGCGTTGTTTTTGCTCGTGTTCACGTTGTTCTCGCTCGTATTCACGTTGTTCTCGCTCGTGTTCACGTTGGATTCTACGCTCTTCACGAGCATCATTCTCGCGTTGCTGCTTGTAATTAAACCGAGAGAGGACATAATCCTTTACTTCTGTGGGGTCTGTAAGCCCCATATCTTTGGCCTCCTGTACATAGACGTTGGTAGTCATGATGCTAACTCAATCTAAATGAACTAGAGACTCAGTACCGACTGCAATTTTGCAGAGAAAGATGCCAATAATCGAGAATAAAGAATATAGGCACAGATTAGTGGTGACCAGTTTTAAAAAAAAGAAAATTGAACAAACAACTGACTGTGAAAACTATTACGTAAATTAATAGAACTGAATCACTAATCACCAGTAAGATAGTGCCTATAGACTTTAATGATAAATACCTAAGTATGAGTGAGTGAGTATTTTCTCTTGAATAACTTCAGAGCTAGGAGTTAATATCCTGGAATGAGGTCGCCAGATATCACGGGGTTTTTGAGATCATTCAATATTATTCTTTAATATTGCATACTCTCAAAAACCCCGTGACAGGCATTACATGAGCAATCAACCCCAACCACCCCTTGGATATAAACCTTCACCGGCTCAATCCGACTGGAGTGCAGTAATTACCCACTAAACCATCAGGCTCCAAAATTTGGTTATATGGTTACCACCCAGCGTAGTAAATGGTTTCCTGGTGTACAGGAAACCATTTGGCTTGTCACTCAGTGTAGAGTCACCCACAGGCTGAAGGAAGAAGAAAGAATGAAGGAAAGAAAGACAGAAGAGGGAGTGTAAAGTCACCCATAGGCAGAAGGACACGGAAAGAATGAAGGAAAGAACGACAGAAGAGAATGGATGGAAAGAAGGATGTAGAGGAAAAGGCAGACACCCGAGAGCAGCTCTACAAATTAGCTCTACTGTAATCTTGGCCATTAGGTGTGCCGCTTATAGTGCGCACATCTACATTCGTCGTAAAAGGTACACCTGTCGGAGCTGCTTAGAGAGTTCTCTATGCAGCCCCCTCGATCTGACGGGCTAAATTCATATATATATATATATATATATATATATATATATATATATATCTCAGAAACTTCACCGTGAAGATATGTATGCAAAATAACCACAGGAGAAATGAAAGGAGCGACAATGAGTACTTTTGTATATTACATCCTCAGACAGAGTGAGACAGAAACTTAAAGGGTAGAGGTCTTTTTTATGCACACCCGCAGCAGGGAGTGGCACACAGAACAAAGGATGACCTGAATTTTTACCTGTGGCTTAACTTATGACACCTGCAGGAGGGAGAGGCACACAAAAAGGATGACCTGAATCTAAAAATGGGCTATGCACAGGTACCGTTCTTTTTTCTTCCTTAGGAATGCACCTGACAAACGGGGTGAGGGATAAATACTGCAGCTTAACTTAAGACCTGGAGGATTAATGCTAGGTGTGTCCAACACAGGTGTGACTACTCTACCAGGAGACAACAGAGAACAATCAATTGTTAGTCTGGGGGATACTGCTTTCAAATTAATTCAGTTAACAATTTATCACACTTAAAATGACCATAGCTCTTGTTTACATTCTTTTTATATGTGCCAGAAATTAGGCAAGATTCTATTACATTTCTTTCATCTAAGCTTTTTGATTTTGCTAGAATCTTGGAGCCTGTCCAGTCAATATGGTGATCACTGGATGCTTTGTGCTGAAATAAACCACTACTCTGTTGGGCTGTCCTTACACTATATTTATGTTGTGAGATTCTAGTTTCCAAATCTTTTCCAGATTGTCCTATGTAAAATTTGTTACAGCATTTACACGGGATTTTGTGAACAATGCCTGAATTACTGAATGGGTTGTTCTTGATGAGGATTTTTTTGATGGTGTTCTCATATTTGAATACTACTTGTACATTAAGTTTCTTCAGTATGTGAACAACATCAAGAAAATTTTCATGGTGGGGGAGGACAAGGGTTCTTTCAATATTCTGGCAATCTGGCTTATTAGTTTTCCCTTCAAGGAATCGTTTCTTGGCTGTATTGTGGCACTGAGTTAGTATACTTTGTGGATATTTTAGCTTCTTTCCAATACTCTGAATCATTTTTAGTTCATCATCTAAAAATTCTGGGTCTGAAATTCTCTATGCTCTTAAGTACATGGATATGAACACAGATCTTTTTACATTAATATGATGGTTTGAATAGTAATGAACATATGACATAATATTTGTAGGTTTTCTGTATACTTTAGTCATCGAAACATTTTGGTCCCTGATATCTTTTACATCCAATAATGGCCATTCATTATCCATTTCCTTCTCATTAGTAAACTTAATCGATGGAACTTTAATTTCAGGAGAAATTCATCAATGGGAAGACTGAATGCCTTGGACAAACTGGCGCTGTGGTAGTCATGAACAAATGTGACTACAAAGAAAAAGTGAGTGAACTGTTGCGTGACACCAACACCTACAGTGAACTAAAAAGTGATCTAATTGAAAAACAACGTAGAAAATTCTATAAAGAAATCAAGACTTTGCTAAGAGGAAGGGATGACTTGATCAAACAGTTCTCCGTGCAAATTCCACCTGCACCATATATGTATGGCTTGATTAAAACTCACAAACCAAACAACCCCATCAGGCCAATTGTAAGCTCTGTAGGCTCTATGACATACAAGCTCTCCAAGTGGTTTGTAAACTGTTGTCCCCTGTTGTAGGCACTATCTCTGATTCATTTGTACAAAACAATGAGGATTTGGTAAGAAATTTAAAATCTCTAAATGTCATGTACCCCTACAAATTAGTCAGCATTGATGTTATATCATTATTCACAAATGTCCCTGTTTATGGTGTTTTAACCTTCGTGTCATGCATTCTGAGCAGTAACATTGATGGTATTCCCTCTGAAAACATTATCAAGCTAATTAAATTGTGCATTGTGAACTCATCTTTTACCTTTGGAGGCAAATTTTACACAAAAAAATTTGGTATGGCCATGGGTAATCCCTTTTCTCCCCAGTTCTGGCAAATATTTACATGGAATACTTTGAGAAACATCTACTGACCTCCATAAAGGAGCAAAACATAGTTTGACTCCGATACGTTGATGATATCCTGTGCTTCTTGCCTAATAGACTTCCCACTGATGAATTTCACCTGAAATTAAATTCGTTAGTTCCATCGATTAAGTTTACTAATGAGATGGAAATGGATAATGAATTGCCATTTTTGGATGTAAAAGTTATCAGGGACCAAAATGTTTTGAAGACTAAGGTATACAGAAAACCTACGAGTACTATGTCATATGTGCATTATTATTCAAACCATCACATTAATGTAAAAAGATCTGTGTTCATATCCAAGTACTCTTAGCATATAGAATTTCAGACCAAGAATTATTAGATGATGAACTAAAAATGATTCAGAGCACTGGTGGTTTAGTGGGTAATTATTGCAATCTAATCGGATTGAACCGGTGAAGGTTTATATCCAAGGGATGGTTGGGGTTGATTGCTCATGTATTGCCACTCATGGATGAGTGAGGCTGGTCACTCTCATCTTAAATGTCAGGACCAACTGCCTAGCCCCGGGCTCCTATGCTCCTCATGGGGCAATGTAGGATTGGATGATGGATGGATATACATACATATATATATATATATATATATATAATGTATATACTGTATATATATGGAGCCTCTGTGGTACTGTGGTAAAGTGTGGGTTTCGTACATGGGTGAACCATGGTTTGTGCCCCGCCAGGGTAATAAACTTTGGGTGTGTTCACCCGGCCACATACTGCATTGGCGGACACAAGGGGTGCTGTGGTTGAACCAGTGTCGCTAACTTTAAGTATGCTTGCACCCAGTCGGCTTGTGCGGGCCGATTACACTTGGTTCCCAGACTACACACACATCGAAAGCCATTCCAACACTACAATTACACATACAAGCACTTCTCACCCTACATACAATCTCTACCAGACAGCCTAAGCCACGTGGTGGAGATACATTGGCTGTATCGTCCAGCCTTCGGTCGGGATAGGTCGGTCCTGCAGTGGATACTCAAACGACTGATGAGGAGAATGGTATATATATATATATATATATATATATATATATATATATATATATATATATGTATAGAATATATATATATATATAGATAGATAGATAGATAGATAGATATAGATAGATAGATAGATATAGATATATATATACTGAAAAATGTGATCTCACATACCTTCAGAACTGGACTCCCATGATTCTTGTTATATGCTGATAACTTGGTCGTGGAAAATGAGAGGGTGGTGAAGGAAGATTTAGGAATGGACTGGTTCACGGTCCTACTTTTTAAGTAAATAATTTATTTGGGTGATAAATGTGCAGAATTATCCTATGTAATAGTTAATTTGACAAACCAAGGTAAGTATTTTTTTTATGCTAGGAAGAAGGAACCAAAGGCCTCATGCGGGCTCATGGCCTTTGATTCCTTCTTCCTCACATAAAAAAAAAAAGAAGCCCGCAAAACCGTTCCTTCAAAGAGGAAAACAAAATACAAGAGAGAGCCAAATTCAAGATCCGATCATTTCGAGATGCCTGGACACACTGCGATTGAAATAATGGAGATCATAAGAAGCAGAAAATACAGACAGAGGGAGACAGTTCCAGAGTTGACCTGTTGCATAAATGAAAGACTGGGAGTAATGATTAACCCTTGCATTAGAGAGTCGGACAGAAATGGGATGAGAGTTGGCTGCTTGACGGATGCTACACGCCCGACGTAGAGGTGGAGGGATGCAAGCAGACAGTTCAGAGGAGCAGTGACCATTGAAGTAGCGATAGAAAGGAGCTAAAGATGCAACATAGCGGCGAAGAGACAGAGGTTGAAAGGAGCCAGTATCAGGTGGTGAGTTAATGAGACGAAAAGCCTTTGACTCCACGCTATTGAGAAGAGCTGTATGTGGGGAGCCTCCCCACACATGAGAGTTGTACTCTACACAGGGCCGGATAAAACCCGTGTATAGAGTCAACAATTGTGCAGGAGTAAAGAGAGAACGGAGTCAGCTTAGCACACCCAATCTCTTGGAAGCAGATTTTACAAGAGATGTGATATGATTTTTCCAAGATAAGTCCCGAGTGAATGAAACCCCAAGCATGTTGAAGGATGATGCAGGCATACGCTGAATATTATTAAACATTAGTGGGTATACCTGTGGAAGATTTTGTCGGGTTTATAGGTGTAAGAACTGAGTCTTTGATGCATTAAAAACAACACGATTATTTTTAACCCAGTCAGATACGAGCCACGTCAGATATTAGGTGTGCCATAGCCTCATCCCTTGCATTTTGAAGTAACTGCTGAGATGGACGTTGCAGGAACCGAATGGAAAGGTGAAGGGTGGAATCATCAGCGTATGAGTGGACAGGGTTAGATGTAAAGCTTAGAAGGTTATTGATGAATAAAAGGATGAGAGTTGGCGATAGGACAGAGCCCTGAAGAACACCACTATTGATAGATCTAGGAGAAGAACGATGGGCATCTACAACAGCAGCTATAGAATGACCAGAAAGGAAGCTATAGATGAAGGCACTGCTACAAGGATAGAAACTGTAAGAGGGCAATTTGGAAATTAAAGATTTATGCCAGACTCGATCGAAAGTCTTTCAGATGTCAAGTGCAATGGCATAGCTTTCGCCAAAGTCCCGAAAGGAGGATGAGCGGGAGTCTGAAAGGTAGGTGAGAAGATATCCAGTAGAGCGTCCCTGACGGAACCCATACTGACGCTCAGATAGAAGGTTGTGATAGGAAAGATGCTTTAAAATTTTTCTGTTAAGAATTGACTCGAAAACTTTTGAAATACAGGATTTTAAAACAAATGGACGATAGTTAGAGGGTTGGGAATGGTCACCCTTCTTTGGGACTGGCTGAATGTGAACAAACTTCCAGCAAGAAGGAAAGGTACAAGTTGATAGACAAAAGCAAAACAGTTTACCTAGGCAGGGTGTAAGCACAGAAGTACAGTTCTTGAGGACAACAGGAGGGACTCCATCAGGTCCATATACCTTGTCAGTATTGAGGCCTGTGATGGCAGAAAATACATTAACAGAAGAAATTGTAATGTCAGCCATGAGGAAGTCAGAGGGGAGAAGTGATGGAGGAACAGCACCGGAATCGTCTATGGTGGAATTGGAGGAGAAAGTCTGAGCGAAGGGATCTGCTTTATCAGTAGAAGAAATAGCTATTGGGCAATCAGAGTAGAAAAGAGGAGGGAAGGATGATGAGGTAAAGTTGTCAGAAAGGTTTTTGGCAACGTTCCAGAAGGATTGGGAAGAATTCGAGTTGGAGAGTTGAGTGCATTTAGTATGGATGTATTATTTTTAGCCGAGCGAAGAACAGACTTAGCACGATTCTGGGCAGAAACGTAAAAAATATGTGATTCAGGGGTGGGTTGGCTCTGGTACCTTTTATAGGCCCTCTCCTTGTTGCAGACTGCATTAGAACAAGCGTGATTAAACCAAGTCTTTCTTGCATTAATCAAAGGATATGAGAAAGGAATGTACGCTTCCATGCCTGAAAGAATAACCTCCATAATACGCAAGGCACACTCAGATGGCTCCTGGCAATGAAAGCAATAATCATTCCAGGGAAAATCAAAGAAGTACTGCCTGAGGGCCTCCCAATCCGCAGCTCCTAAGTGCCACAGACGACGTTTCTTTGGAGGGTCCACAGGCCACACCAGAGTGATAGGACAGGTTAAGACAATAAGGTTATTATCGGAGGAGCCCAATGGAGAGAAATGATTAACAGTGTAAGCAGAAGAGATCAAATATGTTGGATATATAAGCCTTCAAAGTTGCACAAAAAGAGGCTGATGGCAGCTCGAGCCTCGAGTGGACGTGACATTATAAACTCGGCAAGCCCGGAGAAAAAACAAGACGGTGATTCCCAGCTAAGCTGTGTGATTGTGGTTCTGCTGATTAGCCAAGCTTTGAATCGTCATGGCGAAGTCAGCAAATAACCACCACTGGTGTTTTGTTCCACTTTGCAAAAACACAAGTAGAATCACACCAGAAAAATGATTCATCACTGTTCCAAGGGATGAAAACCAGGTAGCTACGGCCGCAACCAGTGCATCTTGAGAAACCCATCACAACTGGCGACTCCCACTGTTGTGAAGCGGTGCGAGGGAATACAAAATCGACGGTAATTTGCCCAATCGGCACTGTAAAATGGAAAATATGATTTTTATCACCACATAGGAACAGGCACGCCTAATTATCTAAAATCCCGTCAAAAATTTGGTCTTATAATTATGATTATTAATGAAAAATCAGATTTTAGAGCTAAAACGTGCTAAAGTTAGCGGATATTTACCTTCGAATCGTCAACACGCACTGACAGACTTCCATATTGCACAGTTATTGATCTAAAGCACAATTAAATGTATCTGCATTGTAAATCAATATTTACACCAAACAAGCCTGCCAGGGCAAGTTGTCAGGCTAGTGAAACACTTCCACTATCTTTAGCAAAATTTTCCTCTGAATCCTGAGTTTTTGTTGAATCAAATTAAACCCAAAATTTTTGCCGGATCTCAGATAATCAGGTGTGTATGAGCCTATGCGGTGATAAAAATTATAACAGCCTAACATATACAGCTTAACCTAACCTAACAGTCACCTGTCAAGCAAAACCAACCCTAACCCTGGCTTAAGCCATTTGTAGTGATGTGGAATTCATATTCTCCGGATCAGATTGGGTGTTACTAAAAAGATGTGTTTCAGGGCTATATGCCTCTGGAGTCAGGACCTAGCATTACTTATACTGATTCAGTTCATAATTAACTTCATTACGACTTTATCAAATCTAATTTTTGTGCTACCATTTTGTCCTACAGGTACCCCCTGGTTGCTGCAAGGTTCACCGTCACCACTAGCCTCTCTAAAGCCAAAAAAAACTCTTCACTAAAGCACAAACATAGTGTACTTCATCCTTAAGAGAGCTATCACACAAAGTCTTACATACCTAGCATGATAATAACAGCTGAATATCACAGAAATCTTACCTGTACTGGGGTATGATTCCCAGACATTGTTGTGAGTGACTGTCAGCTGTGGCCCTGGTATGGGTTGTGACGTCACAGCAAGGGTGCATGTTTCGCGCTAGGTACGATAATCTCCAACTTTGACTATTTTTTCGTAAATATTAAATCGGATAGAACAAATAATGATATTCCGAAGCTTATGAGTGACCATTTTATTACTTTATATGACATGTACACGACCGTCAACCAATCCATTGGAGAGATTAGAATGGGTTACAAGGGTGTGAGAGTAAACACAGATGAAACGAAACCAGTGATATCTTGGGCCGGTGACGGTACTGTCAAACAGAAGAAGCGTAAGTTGGCCGACTAATTTAACGATGCTGCTTGGGTAGCAAAGCTAGCTTATTTAGGCAACATCTTCTGGCACATGAATGAACTGAACTCAGACATGCAAGGCCGAAATCAAACTATGGTGGACGTTAGCGAATAAATTGCCCCATTCAAGAACAAACTTGGAATTTGGAAAGAAAGAGTAGCCAGGGGAAAATGGCAGCCTTTCCAGAACTGAATGTAGTGCTGGAAGATTTGTCATAAGTAGCCCCTGCTGATGTTAAAGTGTTTTTTCAAGATAATATTTACCCTTCGTGGGCAAGGGGTTATCAAGTTACAGGGAAGGCCGATGGGGTCCCGGTGTACCCCAAACCTTAATGGTGTATTTCTGCCATATTGATAAAATTATATCTACTAAACTTTGTACATATGTTGCCCAGGACACGGCACGTGGAACCAACCCACCAAGTGTCCCTTTTTGTTTTGCTTTTTTTTTTCCATTATTTTTTTAACAATTTTTTTTCATGTTATCACAATTTTATTAAAGTTTGAGTGTGGAAGTACTGATTCTACACTTATTTGAATGTCTGATTGTCAGTATTTTTGGAACAGGTTCTCAAAATAATAAGTTCATGTGTAAAGTAAATTAGCATGATCATAAAATAATACTATCCCTATAATGTTCAAATTTGGTACAACAATTTCTTGTTTTATCCTCTTGATGAGCATCTTCTGTATTACGACCACCATTTGCATTTCAGAATTATCATGAGCACTCACAGGAGACTCAATACTACTCACACTGTCCGACCATTCAATCACTTCATAATCATCAGCGTCTGATGTAGATAAATCACCATCTTAATAATTTTCTTATTCTTGATCACCTTCCACCACCATTGAAGCATAAAACTTTGCTACTGGTATTGACAGTGTCCTGGTATTTATAATCTGAAATATCTTAAAAATATATATATAAAAAATTAGTCACATGAAAGGCCAGGTGGGGTAATGGCGGACCCCACTGACATTTATTGCAATGTTACTCCTTAATTGTGCGAGATTTTTTGCTCAAATTTTATTGAGGATATAAAATAACCACCTACAATAAAAGTCATGAGAGGCCAGGCTGTGAAAGTAAAAAATGGCTTAATGGCAACATTTTAAAACCATGCTGGGGTCCGCAGGGACCCCATTTGTCCACGAAGGTTTAAGAAGCTTCAGGAATAAATGGACTGATATTTGCAAGAAAATTTCGACCTATGTCCACACAGCTGGGTCAGGAATGTGTTCGGTGTGTGCGTCAGTGAAGATGAAGAAAATATTGCAGGTTTTCAAGAAGAAAATCAGGCGCAGAAACAACTTTTTGAAAGTGTCTCGTATTCTGAATCCTGGGCTCAGCTCATAGATAAGCCTGTTCTGATTCGTGAGGTTGAGAAGGCTCATCTTCCACTTCCAGAGACATACCTCTGTGAACAAGGATTTTCAGCTCTTGTGATGTTTAGAATTCAAGTAAGGAACCGTCTGGATCCTCAGCGTGATATGTGCTGTGCTCTAACTATTGCCATAAAGCTGAATCTGGAAGAACTCGCCCATAAAATGAAGGATCATCATGGTATCCACTAAATAGTTTCTTCCTTTTCAATTTTTGCAATGAAGTCCATTTGAAGAAATATGCAGATTGGCCTGGGAGGAAGGTAGAGTCCCGGATGATTGGAAGTCAGGTATAATTATTGCCCTGTACAAAGGAAAAGGAGAAAATGAAATGTGTGATAATCACAGGGGCATTTGAGTTCCTAGTGTAATAGGAAAAGTATATGATAGGATACTTATTGACAGATTTATGGAAATAACAGAGGAATTAGAAGAACAGGGAGGTTTTAGGAAGGGAAGAGGTTGTGCAGATCAGATATTTATTCCTAGGTCTTTAGTGGAAAAGTTTCTAGAGAAGAGAAAGAAGTTGTATGCGGCCTTCATGGATTTGGAAAAAGCATAAGACAAGGATTGTGGAAAGTATTAAGAATACATGGAGTACATGGGAAGTTGCTGAATGCCGTGAAGAGTATGTATGAGGGTGCTAAGGCTGCAGTTCGTGTGGATAGTCAACTGAGTGGGTTTTTCTATTTGAAGGGTGGATTGCCACAGAGATGTGTCATCTCCATGGCTGTTCAATCTGTATATGGATGGGGTTATAAAAGAGATTCAAGGTAGGGCAGTGGATGTTTGAGCAGCCCAAATAAGAGAGGGCAATGTTTGGAAACTCCCTGTACTGTTGCTTGCTTATGATACTGTGTTGTTGACTGAAGATGATGGGGAGCTGCAAGGCTTGGTGGATGAGTTTGGGAGAGTGTGTAAAATATGGAATCTAAAGGTGAATGTAGGGAAGAGTAAAGTTGTGATCACTGAGAGAAATGAAGTTACTGAATGAAGAGTGAGGTTGGATGAGGAGGAAATGGAAAGTGTAAGTATGATAAGTACTTGGGTAGTGTGATGAGTAAGGATATAAGTTTAGAGGGTGAAGTGCGTGAAAGGGTACAACAAGGAAGAAAGGTTGCTGGTTCCTTGAAAACAGTGATAAGAAACAGGGAAGTGAGCACGGAAGTGAAAAACTTACTGCATGACAGTATTGTGACACCAAGTTTAATGTATGGAAGTGAAGCTTAGACCTTGTTGGGAGGACACATGTCAAGAGTGAGGGCAGTGGAAATGACTTATGTGAGAGGAGTATGTGGAGTCACATTCAGAATCAGACTGACAAATGAGGAAATGAAAGGAGGGTTGTGGTGTGGTTGTGGATGTGATAGAAAGCGTTAGGAGAACCACGATGAGTTGGTTTGGCCACATGGGGAGGATGGAGAGTGAAAGACTGACGAGGAGAGTGTGTGTAAGTGAGAGGGAGAGGGAGAGGCAGCCCAAGGATGTGATGAAGGGATGGAGTGGAGAGGTTTATGAGAGAGGTGGGTGTGAGCTGGTAGCAGAGCAGCGAAATGGCAGGGGACAGGGCGACATGGAGGCGATTTGTTTGTGGCCAGCCCTTACGGGATTAAGGCATCTGGCAATAGAGAGCTAGACAGTAGGGGAATTATTACTCTTACGTAAAGCATCTGCAAGCATTGTATTTATTCAGAAGTGTTGGTCATTTGATAAATTCTGAAACAATAATCTTCATGTGCCGCTGCGCCAGTGCTGAGTTCGTCAGTAATGCTTTGGCACTCGTAGGGCAACGACATGCACGCGTGCAGATTCTGTACTACAGGTGGAAGTAAACTTAGCTCTGAGGTGTAAAAGCCCCTTGCTTTCTTCAGAGACTATATCAAGGTGTCCTGGTAATCTACATTCCAACAAAGTGGTGGTTGGCAGTGAGATACGAAGGAATACAAGCCACTCAGCCAGTCAGCCCACTGCCCGCTACCCAGCCTGACACCAACCAACTGTCACCACCACTGTCCTACCGTCACACAGGCTCTCCAGCCAATACCACCATCTCCCCAACCACATGCAAAAATTTCCTTAGTCCTTTGCCGTCCACTACGAGCCACTACGCCTCACACGAACTCCATCCAGGCTCACCACCAAGCTTCAACCCTCTGCCAGTCCCTGTCGCCCCATTGGCCTCTCTGGCTTCAACGCGAAGAGACGCCCACCTTTATGCTACCTGGCATTAAGATCGACCGTCCATCATCCCATTCCAGCTGCCACCTCCCACCTTCCTCCAGCCCCCACACCACAAGTGCGACCCCCACAAGCCTTCCTACTGTTTCTGCCGCCCTTGCCCCCGAGGAGCTGAGAGTGGCAGTACCATTGTTATGGCCTCGTTTTCTGCAGCTTGGGAACATTTTTGTGACGAACATGGCACCCGCCATGCCACTTCTCGCCATCCGCCATCCTGCCCCACCACCAGCTGATCCCCGAAAACAGACCATCAGCTAACCACCTCCCCCGACTCTCCACTACCACGGCCACTCCTGCCCTCACCCACTCTCCTTCGTGGTGCAATAGACTATCCCTTGGGACTAAGACAGCCTCGATGTATTGCGTATCTGTGGTATTTACACTCCTCTGCAATTATGGACTCTAGGACCGTGCAATACTAGAAGCCTGGGTGCAGGGCCTCTCCTCCCTCTGCAGTAACATGTTACAGCCGTCATTATATGTTAGGTTACCTGCTGCCTGTCTGGTGCTGTATATGAATCATTAGATGTGTGGTGAGAGTGGAACCTGGAACATTTAACCACTGTGTATCCTATGCAATTGTCGTGTGTAGTAACTAAAGAAAGCTGTTATACTGAGAAACATTATTTATGTCAATCTCTACACCAACAGCTTTATATTCTGTAGTATTGAACAATTTAGTCAAGTTTATGGATCAGTAGTAGTATCCTGTGCATTAACATTCATTGCACAGTAACAGTGATCTGTGGGTTGACAGCCTTTGTTCCTTAGTAATGATATATGCTATGTGTCGAGATATAATTGTTTAGTAGTTTGTTATGTCAGTGTAGCTTACCTGTGTTTGATTACTTTTCCCTTTGCTTGTGCTGTATGATAATTACTGTAAGTTAATTTGCCACATGCGATCCGCCTTGACTGTAAATTACTTGGCTACATACTGACCCAAGCCCCTGCACCCCTTTTGTGCCTATTTTGCATGTCTTTTTGCAATGTTCAGCAACTATAGGTTCAGGATTCTGTAGTTTGTAGCCACACGAAAGCCAAGAATTAACTCGCACCTCTTGCCAGCAAAAACCTAGCAGTCATAATTTTTTCAAGCCTTGAGGATTTCTGCTCCCTCTTTGGACAGACGGCATCTAACTTCACGCCAAGGCACAGTCTGTGAGTGGTCTGTTGTGGCTGGTGATTCATCTCCACGGGTACCCCCTACTGTAATTGATTTTAACCTTTTTACCTTCAAAGATTCTCCTTTGCCTTTAGTGGTTGTTTGCAGTGTCCCCCTTTAGGACATGTACAGTGTCTTCATGACCCGTATCTCTCATGCTAACAAGCATTTTACCTCCCTTCTATTCAATCCCTTTATTACCTGCACCCTAGACAGTTTCCAACTCAAGGACAGACAGACGCCTTCACGATGTCCTCTGACCATTCCTCTATTGACTCTGACACTACCCCCCAAACCTCCCTCCTATTCTCATTTGTTCACGGTCATACAGGATGACCCTGGACTCCCTAAATTTACCACCACCAACTTTAATGTCTTCTCCTTTCTCAGGGAAGTTGAGAGAAAGATTTCACAGCGAAAAGAAATGTCAATCACAGACAAGATCACCATCCTGTGCAGTCACATAGATATGGGAGACTGCACAGCAGGAAATGTCATGCAATCCGATATTTTCTAGGAAGTGACTTCATTTGACGAGTTTGTCAACAGTTTAACAAAGAGTTCGTGGAATACATAAACTAGAAGCACTATCCCCTCTCTACAAACTCACTCAGAGTCACAACCTCAGTCTACACACAGAAAAATCCAGAGCAGTAAAACTAGCCTTAACATTTAAGAGTGATCTCCAGCAATTCCTTAAGGAGTCAGACTGGTGCAATGCCACCAAAATCATCTCAGTGGAGAACGTAGTATCCTTGTTTGACTATTTCGAGCTCCTCATCTGCCTTCACCCGAGTACCCTCATCAAAGTTAGCTCTGTGGCAATCACTCCTGGCAAAACTCTAACCGAGTTTGTGCACCACTTCAAGAATTCCAGTCAGGCCCCACAGCATTATTGCATCGCAACTTTCACCAGGCCCTCAGCCTTGATACCATGTGATTGCATACCCTCTCTGATGATAAGCACAATTGCACACTATCTCGCAGCAAGTACACTCACTGTCAGTCCTCCCGCTCACCTTCCTAGTCCCGTAGGCTGGTGTGTTGCAATTGCCCATGGCCAGGCCACACAGCAAACCGGTGCTACCAGCAACAGCGGTCAGAACCACAACAATACCGTTACTTTCATAGATGGACATTTTACAAGCCTAAAGATTGCTGCGTTCTTGCATCACAATGCACACAGTAGACGCAGTCATCCTCATAACCATGCCAACCTCCCATGTGACTAGCGTCTCCCCAACTACAACTGGAACTCCCTGTCTGCACCCTCATAAACTCTCAAAAATGGCTTCAGGCAATATCAGTTCCAGCTGTCACCCAAAATTCTCCCTGTCCATATTCATGAACTCAGGTGCCACCGTCAGTATTCCTGCCTCCACGACCTTCAGCAAATAACACTCTGCTAGCTGCCCCCAAAATTTCAAGCTCTGTGGAGTTCATGTCACCAACTACTCTGTTTATGGAAAGACATCCCTAGAAATTTACCTCACAGATAGACATCCTCCAATTTTCCTCCAAATTTACACAGCTGATATTCAGTTCCCCGTAAACCTTCTCATGGGGTTGCCAGACATGACTGCTAATGATTGCTGATGACATCACGTCTTTCTCAGCAAGGAATGGCATCAGTTTGTCCAGTTGTTTCTTGCCAGCCATGCCTGAACCCACTCCCTTGCCGAATGGTCTGTCAGTCAGCAAACTACCCCAGTTCATTCCACTGATGTGTCTACCTCAGATGAAGTTCTTCTCAAGGCTGCCACAGTTCCTGTCATGCCAAAATCCCCTCATGATTGCCCAGTTGGTGTCAGTCATTCGGTTCCCTCGTTAAACACAGTCACCTTTACCCAGACCCCTCTTGCTTCTCAGTCTGTCAGTAGCACCCATCTAGCAACAAACTCTCATCCCTTTTCTGTCTAACGCTCTAATGCTTGAGTTAACAGTTACTCCCAGTCCTTCATTTATGCAACAGATCAACTCTTGAACTGTCTCCCTCCGTTTGTATTTCCTACTTCCTATAATCTCCAGTCTTTCAAATGCAGTGTGTCCAGGCATCTCGAAATGAACGGATCTTGAATTTGGCTCTCTTTTGTATTGGTTTTGCTTTTTTCTTGGAGGGACTGTTTTGTGGGTTCCTGACCTTTGATTCCTTCTTCCTTGCATTAAAAAAGAATATGCAGTTCAGTCATGAGCTACTGATCCCCAGACTAGACCATAGCGACGTCCTCGCAAGCACAGATGTTCCACCCAGCAAGCATATCTCCAGGCTAGTGTCATTGCACTTGTATGTACTGTAGCTTAGCAGAAGATGCTGCAGAGGACTCTCCATCTGACATTTTCCAACAAATGAAGGTGCCTTTAGCTACAGTCATGTTGTAATGCACCTCCCAATTGCATGCAGCCCTGACCAGCCTCACTACTCTCTCCCCCTGTTCATTTGCGAAGGTGCACATACGCATTGTCAGTGCCTGGGACGCTGACATCATGTGCCTCCTCAGACATGTGAGTCAAGGGCATCTCATCTCCCTCTGCCTTGTCTTCCATCATCAAGAAGGGTTACAGCTCACTGTTTATCCTTAACCCTTTCACATCGGGTGGCATGTTGACGTGCCACTAAGCAAATGTCTATAGCTGTCAGGTGGCACGTTTACATGTTCTGGACTTTTCATATTTGTGCCCCAGTACTGGGGGTCCAATTGTGGTTCAGTATCAAGAGGTGGGAAGATTGAGGGGCTGCCATCACAGGAGGACTATTTTATTGTCTGTTATTTTTGTTATGTATGAAAAGTATGTCGAGGCATACGGTACGAGATGTATTTGCTGCCACGGCTGCTTACATGGATCTGATGGAAGTGATGTCTGATGACTCAGAGTATGTTGCCAGATGAAAGTGAGAGTGAAAATGAAACTGCTATAGTAAAAGAAAAAAACAGCTTTGAGTTTATCATTATACCGAATGGCATACATATGGCAGTGGACGAGCTCCAACACTACAGGTTTTGACAGCTCATCACTCATTATTTTTGCATAATGTTAGACATCATTTTATTCAGGAAATTATAGTCTATTTTTGTTGTATGAAATATTTTATCAAAACAATTCTTTATATATCACAGAAGCCCCATGTGCAGGACATCCAGGAAAAAAAAAAATATGTGAAAGACTTAATGAGATTAATGCCCCACTTCCACTTTCAGCTGGCACTAACTTATGTGACTTCCTTCTTTGCCCCAACCATGTCAAAGTTTCTGATCAGAACAACTTGCCACAAGCACCTGTGCATGCAATGTCCGTACAACCATCTACCACCAGGGTCCTTTCCCCTCTCACTCAACGTTTCCTAGAGGCCCAGAAGGATTTCACAACACCTCTCTCTGAGTTCAGGGACATCATGGGTCTTCCTGGCAAGCCCTTGGGAAGGAATGACATTGTGGATCACTCCATTCTGCTCAGGGCAGATGCTCACCTGTGGTACATCCCTGTCTTCAACATGCCCCACAGCAAGTGCAAAATAGTAGAGCATCTTGTTGCTGACTTGCTTGACCAGGACATTATTGCCCTCACTATCTCTCCTTGGAACTTTCCTCTTTCCATAGTTCCCAAATCCAGTGGCAAATTCTGCCTCATCATGGACTTCCATGAACTCAACAAGCTCACTGTGCAGGATCGCAATCTATGCCAGTCCTTCAGGATCTCCTCCACTCAATCGGAGAGAATAACATAGTCTACTCTACCACTGACCTCATGTCAAGCTACTTTCAGATTCCCCTTGACGAAGCATCTAAGCCCTTAACTGCCCTCAGCACACCTACTGGACATTTCCATTTCCAACATCTCCTGATGGGTCTCGATGCCAGCAGTGCAGTATTCATGCACTTAATGAACAATGTTTTTGCTGGTCTCATTGGCAAGATGTTTTTCCCTACTTGGACGACGTCCTTATTGCTTTTAAGTCAGTGTCAGACCATTTGCAGACTCTCTGAGAAGTCTTTCATGACTGGAGTTTGCAGGACTTAAAGTCAAGTTCTCCAAAAGTTGCTTCCTTCTGAAAGAGATCAAAATCTCGAGCCATGTCTTAAACTCGCAGGGTATTCTCACTTATGATGACAAAAGTTAAAGCTGTTGCTGACGACTTCCCACGTCCCCAGTCACTTGAAAATGTTCGTATTATCTTAGGCTAAATGGTATTCTACAAAAGGTACATCAAGAGTTACACTTCCATTGCTCGCCCCATGTCCCAGTTGCTTAAAAGTGACACCACATGGTGTTGGGCAAGTGAGCAAGACGCAGCTTTCAATTCCCTCAAGTCAGCTCTGACCTCTTCCCCTGTCCATGCTTTCCTCAGTTACAGTAAACCTTTCATCATGTGTACAGATGCCTCTTACATTGGTTTGGGAGCTGTTCTTTCACAAGATCATGACAGTCACCTGCAGCCAATAACTTATGCTAGTCACCTTCTCAACAAAGCTGAAAAGAACTACTCCATCAAGGAAATCGAGGCATTTGCGATCGTGTGGGCTCTCAAACACTTCAAAGACATAACTACCTCCTCCAAGGAGGTTATGTTTTTGCAAGCACTAGTTTGTTTGTCTTTTTGTTTGCTTGTCTGTTTGTCTGTTAGCATGATTGCTCAAAAAGTTATGAATGGGTTTTGATGAAATTTTGTGGAAGGGTGGGCCATGGGTCAAGGAAGAAATCATTAAATTTGGGGGCAGATCTGGATCCGATTACAGAGTATCCTGCACAATATCTCCAAAAGATCTCAGTAAATATGAAAGAAATTTTGTGGAGTGGTGGGCTGTGGAGCAAGAATGAAGTGATTAAATTTGAGGGCGGATCTGGATCTGGACCCAGATCCTATTTCCATGGATCCAGATCCAGGATTACTCAAAAAGTCATGAATGGATTTTGATTATATTTTGTGGAAGGATTGGCCATGAGCCAAGGAAGAAAAAGAGAAATTTTTGAAGCAGATCCAGATACAGATCCGGCGTAACCTGCACAATATCTCCAAAAGTTCTCAGTGAATTTCAATGGAATTTTATGGAAAGGTGGGTCATGGACCATGAAAAAACTGATCAAATTTTGGGGCAGATCCGGATCCAGATCCTATATCCAAGGATCCGGATCCTTTTTAATGGCATTGGTGGAGGTATGTGCTCTATGTGCACTTTCTAGTTTTAGGTTATGAGATTCACATTTACATTGACCATTAACTGTCCTACACTTCTTTCAGGGCAAAAACCTCTCGGTGATACTAGCTCGTTGGTTCTTCACTCTCCAGGACTACATACCTACCCTCTCACACATCCATGGTCATTCAAACACAGTCACTGATGCCCTGAGCAAGGATGTCAATGACGTCAATGCCACCGTGTCCCCCTTTCTGCATCTTGATCTCAGTGATGTTAAGCAAACGCAATGCAAGGACCCTCTCTGGAAAAGAGTCATCAATTATCTAGAGTCAGTGACACGGCAGGTCCCCACTGTAATCATCCCTGATCTCCGAAAATTTCATGACTCTCGAATTACTGCGCACCGTGGTAAAGACAGATGTTTAAGCAAGCTCACCTCCAATACTTCTGTTTAACCTTTAGCCGAGACCTTCAGGACTATACTGATGCTTGTCACTCATGTCCCTCTCACAAAGGAAATGCCAGTGGTACTGTCCTTTTGTTGTTCTACCCAGTACCCTCCCAACCATTTGACACGGTCACAATCGATCTTTAACCTGTCACGTCCCGAGGTTTTCCGCACCTATGACATCCCCCAGTCCCGAGCCTTTTTGGAAAAATTTTTTTTTGGCTAAAACTTCCACTTAGGTCGAGAAACGAAGGAAAATCACAAAGAAAGTGGTTCCCGCGGTCTAGAAGTGGTCCGTTCAGGTGAGGTCCCCCGAGCCAGGTGTGGTGTTCTGTAATGGACGTGATATGCGCTTACGTTTTCTATGGTAAGGAATAATGGGAGAAACAACACACAACACCTCTAAATTTTTTGAATTTGAACTAATAAACAATAACAATAACAATATAATGGATTTCAGACACATATATATGAAAAATAAGCATTGTACCATCACGCGAGCATAGCGAGTTTGGTCCGAGTCGTAACATGCTATATGCTAAGTGTCTTGTATGAGTCAACCTATCATTTTTTCTACTTGTATACTTTTCTTTCAATGACATTTTACCAATTACAACTGTTTGTAAGTGTTTTCAGATGTTTTCATTCATTATTATGATATGCAGCATAAGTATAGCGCACATCAGCTTAGTAAGCGCACTCGCTATGACTCGTATTTCAACATACCAAATTGTTTTATCACTTTCCAATTATTTTCCCATTTACATAGAACCTTTCCTCCACCACTGTAAAGGTTTTCAATTATTTTCATTCATTACGAGGGCATTTAGCGATATGGTAACGCATATTCACGTAGCAACCACGATCTCAAACACTCGTGTTTCATCATCTACTTTATTTATTCACTCCAATTATAATTTCCCACTTACATTACACACGTTTACACCCCTGTACTGCACTGTACATACTTACTCCCATTATTTATTCAAGTGAGCGTGAGAATATCGCATGAAAATACCCTCGCAATGAATGTTTCGACCAACATAATACTCACACACTTATATACTAATTCTTCACATATATTACACACTTTACCACTTGCTGACTTTTATTTTCACTAATACGTGCCTTATTCATTCAACTGAGCGTCAGGATATCGCATCTCTATACACACGCTATGAATATTTGACTTAGAATATATTTCAGCACTTACAATAATTTGAACTTATATTATACCCGTAAGAATTTCCAATAATAATAATTATATAATTACGGGCCGTATTTATTGCACTGAGCGACAGAATATCGCATCATAAAACCCTCGCTATGTACGTTTCCACTTAGGGCATATTTATATACTTACATACAATTTTTGCACTTATGTTCTACCCGTATGCACTTTATACTAATATTTGGAGATCAACATGACTGATAATTTCACTGAACGTCTGTCTGTCGCATTTACCTCATATTTTCTGCGTCCTTTCGCATTCACACCATATTAGAATTGCATCAACGTGTGATATTCACTGAAACATGGGTGAATACAGAGACCCACGTCACACTGCACGCACTCATAGCGGATGTCCTTCCTCCGTGTCGTGAGTCTCACCTGGGAATTACTGCACACGTGACACCTGCGTTGGGGCCTAGGTCTGTTTGGCTGGGGAGGGATAGGAGTGGGGAAATGGCGGCTGGATATTCTCAGGGAAGTTTGTGCAATAGGGGCAGTGCGGGTGCGATGTTGGGGCCTTTCAACAGCGTACCTTGCAAAGATTTCTCTTGTGAGCTCCCTCACAAACCCTTCAAATGTTTCCTGAACTCCTGTTGTCATGGCGTGAAGGTGGTGGCAATTCAGAGCAGTGATATCTAGCAAGTGAAAGAACAGTTTCTTATACCACTTCATCGTGGTCCTGGCACACTCTACCGTCGATATCATGAAGTCTGACTGGTCCACGAGGCGCATGTTTATATTATAATCCATGACACACTCAGGTTTCCAAACACGACGCCTGTTCTCGCTACGGTAATCTATGGAATCAGTACGGTGCATCAAGGGACGGTGAACAGTGGACAAGAGGCTTACTTCTCTTTTGTGGTTCCACACAGTTGCAAGGATGTTGTTGGCTTTGAAGAAGACAACCTCATTTCTTGCAAGTTTCCGCCCTACCTTGGCCATGTGACGTCGGTTCACGTTTACGGTTCCACAGACTCCCGTTTCATGCGTGTGAAGATAACGAGCGAGAAGAGGGCTAGTGTACCAGTTGTCCAGGTAGAGAACGTGATCACGATGAAGGTAGTCTTCTATCATCGTCTTTACCACTGCTCCCGACAGTACAATACTTCGATCTTCTATTATGTCTGTCTGTGCACCGGTGTACAAGACTATGTCTTGCACGTATCCAGTCCTACAGTCGCACATAACAAAGATCTTGAACCCAAAACGGTGCCTTTTGCTGGGTATATACTGTCTAAATGAAATATTGCCTCTCCACAACACGAGACTCTCGTCTATGACGAGGTCTCTATAGGGATAGAATGAGGAACGAAAGGTTTGCCTGAGGTGATCAAAGATCAACCTAATTCGCCTCATTTTATCAGTGTTGTTTGCTGTTGCAGGATCATGAGGATCATAGAAATGGAGGCGACTTAGAATTTGTTGAAACCGATTACGGCTCATCACTTGACCAAATATGGGGGTAAACATAACAGGGTCCCTAGTCCAGTAAGCAGGAATTCTGTTCTTTCGTATAATACCCATCAAAAGGACCAGGGCAAAAAATAAGAACATTTCTGGAAGGGAGACAAGGTAATCATAGATGATAGAATGCCTACTCCTTGTTCCCAATCTTTCACTCTCTAGGCGCTGGGCGCTTGCAAACAGGTTGGTTTGGTATACAATCTGCTCAACAAATGCCTCACTGAAAAACAGGTGGAAAAAATCCAACCTGGTGGAATTACGGTGAATTCCTGGAGCAATGCAGCCAGATCGCCCCTGCTCAGTGAAGGGGTGAATGAGGGGAGAAAAATCACTCCCATCCTCCCAATTCCAAGACACAAATCCCTCGTCCCCATCATCCCCATCACCGTCTTCGTCTGGGTGGGGAGGAGATCCTGGTTGGGGAGGTGGGGGAGAAGGAGTGCGGAGGGCTTCCCCACTGTCACTCCTCTTCCCTCTGCCTTTACCCTTTTCCTTTCCCTTACCCTTACGGCCTTGAGGAACATTAGGGGGCTGTGGGGATGAAATAGGGGAATATTGGAGAGCAGAAGACGTGCTGGGGAGTGGTTCCTCCCCACCTTCCCCCTCCATGACAACACCACGTGCTTTCTCACGCACCCTAACTCGACCACGTGTTAGGGGATATTGGGGAGCATAAGACATGCTTGGGAGTGGTTGCTCCCCACCTTTCCCCTCCCTCACAACCCCACGTAATAAGGAACGCACCTGCACTGGCCCACGTGATCCATTACGCCGCCTCACACTATGTAGGGAGAGCAATGACTCACTCACGTCACTCTCACTTTCCCTAATCCTCCCTGGACTTTTCCTTTCACTCCCCACTCCCTCCACTTGACTTCCTAACTCCCCAAACAAAATGCTAGGCCCATACCTGCTCATACAACGTGGTGTGCGCTCTGGGCCATGATGAGTTATCACCTCACGTCCATACCACGTGGCAGCACGTCCCACGGCTCCATCCTCATCCTCGTCCTCGAATTCTGGTTCCGAATCACGTTGGGGATAGGGATAGGATGTTGCACGTGCCTTCTTTGCCTGCTGCCCCTCTCTAGCAGCACAGTAAGTCAGGTACTGCTGCTTCCTGGGAGAAGGAACTTCCTCGTCACTGCTGGTGGTTTCTTCCTCCTCTGGCTGCACATAATCCTTGTCCATATCCTCGTCGTCCAGTGGGGAATCACTGTCGCCTGTAAAGGTGTCCAGGGCAACTTGAATTTCGCTGTCTGAGAGACCTCTCTTAGCCATGTCTGAGCAGGACCGTTGCTACCAGGTGAGTGGACGAGTGGTGGGCTAGTGCGGGTCGCACGGGGTCGCCGAGTGTCCCTGCCTGGTGGCAGGTAGGGGAAGGTCATGCGAGGGTACATACCGCAAATCAAGCGCGAATTTTGAAAATTGTCGAAATTATGCACATTGCATTTGCACGACGTACTGGTACATCGCCGGGACTGGCAAATGCAAATCGTTGCAACGTACCCATACGTCGATGGGACGGGGCGGGTTAAAGTTGCCTCTGACCTTCAAAGGGATTTAGCACCTCTTTGTCTGCCTGGACCACTTTTCCTGTTTCTCCATCCTTGTCCCTTTGCAAAACATATCAGCCCAGGTTGTTGCCCAGGTTTTTGTCAATATCGTCATTTGTCCTTTCACCACCCCAAGGACCCTTATTTCAGACAATGGCAGAGAATACATCGAGTTTCTCTCATGGATATTTAGTGCCGTTAATGTCGACCAGTGCAGCACTGTAGCCTACCATCCTAGTTCCAATGGCTTGGTTAAACACCAATACAGGAAAATCCTTAACATCATGCGGCACTTCTGTGCTGCCCAGGCTTGCTGGCATGAACACATTCCCATGGTGGTGGCTGCCCTCAACTGTGCTATCTCCAAGTCCATCTCTGAGGCCCCTCACTTTGTTCTTTTTGGCATGGACAAGCGTCTCTTGTACAGCTTTCTTTCTTCTCACTTCGACGAATCTATGACGGTCAGAGTAGTTGCATTCCAGTCACTTTTTAAGAGAATTCACGACTCACTTGCCTTGTCTAAACGGGAGATGCTTTGTTACCACAAATGTCAGCTAAAAAAAAAAAAAAAAGCTAATGGACAGGGACATTGTTTATTCAATCAATCACATCCCCACATCTAAACTTTCCCCCAAATTTGAAGGCTCATGCCGTGTCCTCCGGTATGAGAAGGACAACAATGTCAAGTTTTGCATCTCCAGTCAGGGGAGAAGACACTGCACTAAGATAACCTTATGTAAGTTTCCAGTGGCTTGGATGTAGACACGCACCCCCATCAGAGTCAATCCCCCCTGCCCCTGCTACTCCTGACTCTACCCTTCTCCCTAGTCACTCTTACAAATTAAGAACCCGTGTCACCCCCCCCCCCAGTCGTTATTTGTAGCCAGCCCAGTCACAACAGTCCACCTATGCCCATGTTCTGTGCCTTAGAATGTACTAATTTTTGTTACTTTATTGAGGATGTGCTATTCCTTTGTGCCTTGTTCTGTGTCTTCAGCCACACAATTTCTTTTGTTTCTCAGGTACCTCATGTTTCTTGCCAGGAGTTTTACAAGCTGGGGTGGTCAGCTCATCAGTAGCGACTGAGCATTTTGAGTCACATACGATTTCAGTGTTATTAGTGTGTAAGTATAGGAATTATTACAATTAAGTAAAGCATCTCCAAACATTGGATTTATTCAGAAGAGATGCTCATTTGATTAATTTTTAAACATTAGTCTTCGAGCACCGCCATGCCAAATCCAAGTCAGTCAGTCATGGCTAGGCACCTGTACTGTAGGATGAGGACATACACGCATGTGGACTCTGTGCTACTGGTGGAAAGAAACTAAGCTCTGTGTAGAAGCACCTTACTTTCTCCAAAGACTGCATCAAGTTTCGTTGGTAATCTACATTCCAACAGAAGCTGTTGCTGTAGAGCTGATGCATTCATAAATGACTGTGAGTATCGGTTAACGTTTGCTTTAGAGAGCTGGAAAAGGGGATTGAATTTGCTTCCAGATGGGTGCAACACATCCACTGTAATGAAGGATGAATGCATGCAGACAGTTCAGAAAAGCAGTGACAATTGAAACAGCGATGGAAAATGGATAAAGAAGCAATAATGTTGTGAAAAGAGAAGTTGACAGGAGTCAGTGAGAGGAGAAGAGTTGATAAGACGAAATGTCTTAGACTTCAACTACAGAAGAGCTGTGTGTGTGGGTTTGCCCCACACATGCGAGGTGTACTCTGTATGCAGGCGAATAAAACCCCAGTACAAAGTCAACAATTGTGGAATGGGATAAAGGAGGCATGGAACTGGCTTAGCACGCCAAATCTCTTGGAAATAATTTTTTCAACAGAACTGATGTGATCTTTCCATGATAGGTCCAGGAAGAATGAAACCCCAAAGATATTGTAAGAGGATGAGGGACTGAGCTGTGTACATATTCCTGACAAAGAGTCTGGAGGATCGAAAGGTTTAATAGACGAATTTTTGATGCACTGAAAACAACAAGGTTTCTTTTACGGAAATCAGTTATATAAGCCAAGACAAAAATGAGGTGTGCCATAGCGTTCAATGATTGTTGATGCAACTGTTATGATGGACACTGTGAAAAGTGGATGCAACGGTGAAGCAGCAGCTAAAGAGCGACCAATAAGGAAGCTAGAGATGAAGGCAATGATAGAGGGCAGTTTGGAAATTAGAGATTTATGCCAGACTTAGCAGTGAGTCCTTACAAATATCACAAACAATAGCAAAGCTTTCATCAAAGTCCCAAAACTAGGATGACTAGGACCCAGAAAGGAAGGTGAGATTGTCACCTGTGGAGTGTCCCTGGCGGAACCCTTACTGGTGGCCAGAAAGATTATGATAGAAAAGGTTTACATATATCTTAAAAAGAATAGACAGGAAAATTACAGAAATACAAGATCTTATCACAGCTCGGTGATCGTTTGAGGCCGGGAATGTTCACTCATCTTTTAGACAGGATGAATGAGAGCAAATTTGCAGTAAGATGGAAAGTTGAAAATCAACTGGCATGGGCAATAAAGTTTACCGAAGCAGGCTGTCAGCACAGAATCACAATTCTTGAGAACAACAGGAGGGACCCATCAGACCCGTATACCTTGTTAGAACTGAGACCAGTGAGGTGAGAAAGGACTGTACATCAACCGAAGAAATTTTAATGTCTGCAGTGTGGAAGCCAGAGAGGTGACGTGATGGGGGAACAGCACCAGAATCGCCGCAAGTGGAACTGGAAGAGCAGTGGGCGAAGAGTTTTGCCTATTCAGGAGAAGAAACAGCCATAGAGCCATCAGAGCAGAAAAGGGGAGGGAAGGAGGATGAATTAAACTTGTTAACAAGTTTTTTTTTTTTTTGCAAGCTGTCAGAAGCAGCAGATAAAATCCGAGTCAGAGAGCTCAGACTATTTAGTATGAATGAAATTATTCTTAGCAGAGCGAAGAAAATAATTAATATGATTCTGGACAAGTATAAAAAAGACAAGATTCTGGGTGGGCAGGTGCCAGCACCTTTTGTAGGCCTCCTCCTTCTTGTGAACAGCAGGAGAGGGAGCATGATTACACAACGTTTTGTTGAATTAGTCAGAAGGTAAGAGAAACGAATGTATGCTTTCTTGCCCGTAATGTAGGAAGCAGACTCAGATGGCTTTCATCCATGAAATCAATCATTATTTTACGGAATATCATAGCTCCAAAGTGGCACAACGGCACTTCCTGGGAGGGTGCACAAGCCTTACCGGAGTGATAGTACAAATTAAGGTGATAAGGCTGTGATGGAAGGAGCACAACAGAAAAAAGATTAACAAAAAAATAAAAGCAGAAAATTTAGTTGTAAGGAAAAGGTCAGCTATGCTGGAACTCTTTCCAAGGCAGATAACAATACAAGAAGGGTCCTGTACAAGCTGCTCTAGGCCATTAAGGATAAAAGAAAGTGTGGGCTTGTTCACCAGGTGATTCAGTGAATGACGAGGAGCAGCAAAGGGTGTGGTGAACATGATATCTCCAAAGCTGGTAATTCAAGGATGCAGACTTAAGAAAAAGAAGAAATGGAAATTATTGTCTGAAAAGTAAGACAATGAATTTTGCATAATCAGTAGAAATAGGGAAAATGTAAACAAAACATACATATTTAGTTCGAGAAAAGAGCTTCGTGGCCCTACTGTGCTGCAAAGCACTTGCCTAAATGAGAACCATATTTGAACAGCTACCACCGCCAGCACTATAGCTACCACCACCACCACCACCACAGATACCATCACCATGGTTACCAGCATCACCATCACCACCACCACAGCTAATACCACCTACAACCATGACCACCACCACTACCACCCCAATCACCACAGCTACCACCACCACCATCATCACCACTGCTACCCCCAGTATTACCAAAACAGCTACCATTACCATCATCACAGCTACCATCAGCAACAGCACCACCACCACCATCACAGCTACCACGAACACCATCATCATCACAGCTACTACCATCACCATCACAGCTACAACAACCACCATCATCATCACAGCTACCACCACAACCATCACAACTACCACAACCACCATCATCATCACAGCTACCACCACAATCATCACCACCATCACAGCTCACACCGCTACCAACACCACAGTACCACCATTTTCTGCTGAATAAAATCGTCTTTTCATGGCATCAATAAAGTAATGGACATCAGTATGTCGATGTAAAGTCATAAAAAAAGTATCGTTACCCCAGAAATGTTCGATGCTAAACGAACGTTAGCTGGGCTATGTGGGTGGGTCCTTGCTGTTCGCCCCTACCCCATCTAGTGTTGCCATATCACAAGCCCAATGCAAGAGTTGGACTAATGAGCAAGAATGAGCCATATGGCGGGCAAATATATAGGACAAATTTGCGTTACTCTGAGCGCCCTGCTGGGGATTAATAATGAAACTCGGCAGGTTTATTATTTTTCTACTATTCAACACTTATTATCTATAGAATACAACAAATAAATTATTTTGAAGGGTATTAAATATATAGGCATCGACTGTTTTTTTTTATGATAGTCTAGCAGGGATGCACAAGATCATTTGTTTGCTTTAGATGGGTGGTTAAATGCTTCAGATGGATGCTTCATACGTCTAGAGGCTGTTCTGGACGCTGGGGGTGGTTATACAAAATATTAAAGCAATGAGACTGATCATGTATTATTATCTTCCTTCTACTCAACATTTAATATATGTAGAAAGCAAGACATATCATTATTACCTTAAAAATTTACTAACTTGGCTTGTATCGGCTGAAGTACTATCATACGTCTGGCATGGGTGCACATACTCATTGCCCGTCTGCATGTGTGTTGCCGACTTCAGACCATTCGGTTACATTTTTTTATTAAATGAATTCAGTGCTGGATAATAAAGCGTATTGTAACTATGCACAGATTCCAAACGATTTAATTGGTTTTTATTACCTCTAGCACAAATTCTAATATCTGTCTCACATAACCGACATTGACGGGTCTGCGGTATAAACTTTCCTGTTCCGTCATTCCACAACACTTCGTCATTGTGTCATAGTGCATAGCTCTGAAGAGTGATGATAGTTTTTCTTATGACTGTACAACACCCTTGCCCTACCTGTACACCAGAGGTACGAAACTCCGCGGAAATGCCTTGCCACCTCTTCACAATGCATGTATTGTAACACCAATGGTGAAAAATAATTGGAGTCAAACCCCCTCTTCAGAAAGTACTACGCAATATGAAACTGAAACTGGCTTATCTGGGATCCAGTTCCCGCCATCCTGCCAAGTTTTATCAAAAGCCTTTTTCCAATTATGGCTGCAGTAAACACACACACACACACACACACACACACACACACACACACACACAAGAAGAAGTTTTAAGCAAGACTTGTTCAAACAGAAAAGAAAAATTAGAGCAAGAATGCACACAATCAGCTGATCGTTTGTTTAGTCTACAACTGCCCCAGGGAATGTAAGTACTATATGTGCTTCTAGTACTGCAAAATGACCACATACTTTAGTAAAGCAAATCTGGAAAAGAAAAGGGATAAAGGTAGAAAGCAGAACGATGATTTCTACCAAGAACTGGTTGAAATGGAGACTCACAATAAACTGGTGGAACGAGTACACAGGCCAGAGATGCCTTTTCAAAATGAGATTGATGAAATTAAGAAACAGATGCACTTGCAAAAGGAAGAAATAGAAAAATTAGGAAAGGAAGTCAGCAAGAAAGACACAACCATAGATGAGCTGACAGTAGAATTGGGTTCACTTAGGAGAAATATTTGTGAAACGGCAAGTACAGTAGTCAACCACGAGAGTATTATGGAAGAGTTCAAAAATGATACAGAGATGATTAGGCAAGTAAGCAGTCTGATAGACCAGAGCAGTGATGTTGAGGAGAAGATAACACAGGTGAATGAAGCTGTGCAAAGCTACAAAAATTATGTGGAAACCACTTATGCTGAAATGGTGAAAGTAAGGAAAGACTTAGAAACAAGGGTGGAAGAAAAAAGCATTAAAAAAGAAGTGAAAAGAATAATCCAAAACAAACCTAAGTTAGTCAGAGATTCAGTAGATATCAACAAATCTATAGTAATCACTGGTATAGAAGAGGAAGAAGTAAAAAACAAGATCTCAAGAGACAAAAAGGAGATAGCAAATGTAATGAGCATAATGAAAGAAGTATCAGAGGAAATCTGTAGTAAAGACATAGAGGAACACAAAAGGTTAGGGAAATACGAGAGAAGCAAGTCAAGACCCCTAAAGGTAACCTTCCAGAGTGTAAACACCGTGGAGGAGATACTAAAAAAATACAAAGAATCTTACGGAAAAAGTGGAGTTCAAAAATGTATGGATAAAAAGATGCCTAATACAAGAGGAACTGGAATTACTGAAAGAGAATAGGGAGGAAGCAAAAACAAAAAATGAGGGAAGATCAGAAGAGGAGAAGAATACATTATTTTTTTTTTTTACAGAGTAATAGGATTGCGGGTACGAAAGTGGTACATAAACAGGAGGGAATAAAAAGGAGGAAGGTAGTAGAACCAAGTCATGACAAGTATATAAACAAGATGATTTTGTTGATGTACTCAAATGTGGATGGAATGGTATCTAAATTATTAGAGATGAATGATTATGTCAGAGAAAATGAACCACATATAATATGCCTAACTGAAACAAAATTAACACCAAGGATATCAAATGACATCCTAAACTTAGAGGAATATAATATATGGAGAAGAGATAGGAACTTAAAAAAAGGAGAAGGAATTATAATATTTACTAAGAAAAATCTAAAAGTCAAAGAAATAGAACTAGATATACCCTCACAAGTAGAACTGATTGCAGTAGAGATCAATACATCTGAAGGGAAAATAATTGTAGCCAATTTGTACATGCCACCCAGATCAAACACATAGGAAAGAGACGAATATGAGGACCTGACAGAGAATACGATTCAGAGTTTAAGAGCATTACTACATAAAATGGAAGAGAAATCGGAAAGAATTATACTAACTGGAGATTTTAATACAAATATAAATTGGAATACTCTAGATATAATAAGCCAAGAAAGCCGTTGGGACCAAAAGCACCTGGATCTCGTGCAAGAGTTTTTCCTAACGCAACATGTATGGGAAAGCACAAGAAAAAGAGGACTCGATGTACCCTCAATGCTAGATCTCATATTTACTAGGCAAGAAAACGATATTGACAATTTAATATATCACCCACCATTCGGCAAAAGCGACCATGCAGTACTAAATTGCAACTTCAGGATAGCACATGACATAGTTAACAGCAATGAAAGTTACAAAAAAAGCCTAAACTATAAAAAGGGAAACACTCATGACCTAAAGAAGTACTTCATCGAAATTGATTTGGGGAAAGGAGCTTAGAGGACAAGATTTCAATGCTATATATAAAAAATTCTGTGAACTCTATGAAATAGGAGTCCAGAAGTACATCCCACAGCACAAAAAAGCAGAAAAGAAAAAGAAATGGTTCAATACAGAATGTAAAAAATCAAAAGAAAAAAGAGATTTGTTGTTGAATAGATACAGAAGACACAATAGTGAAAGGGCATATAATAATTACAAATAGGCAAGAAACGATTATACAAGAATAAGGAGGGAAGCCCAAAAACAGTTTGAGGATATCACAAAAAAAAGGTAGTGATCAACCGAAGCTATTTTACAGCTACATCAAAAGCAAAACCAAAGTAAAAGATACAATACAATCCATTACGGACGAGAGAATCACCTGTACACAAGAGAAGGATATCTGTGAAGCACTAAACAATAAATTCCAATCAGTTTTTACAGAGAAAAAAAATTTTGAGAGGGATTATGTGGAACATGCATGCCCACACATGCTACCAGATATACAAACATCAGAAAAACTAATACAGGAGGAGCTAAGTAAATTAAACAAAGGAAAAGCAAATGGTCCTCATGAAATTTCATGTTGGGTACTACGTGAATGCGCAGAGGAGTTAAGCAAATCATTATTTTTAATTTTCAAGAAATCCTTGAGTCAAGGTAAACTACCTGATATTTGGAAGAAAGCAAACATTGTTCCCATATTCAAGAAAGAGAATAGACAAAATCCATTCAACTACCAACTAGTATCACTAACCAGTGTTGTAAGCAAGGTATTAGAAATGCTTATAAGAAAAGCTTGGGTAAATCATCTAGAAGAACACAATATGATAACAGAAAGACAGTTTGGTTTCAGAAAAGGAAAATCTGTTGACCTACTATGACAGAATAACAGACACAATACGGGAAAGAGAAGGATGGGTGGACAGTATCTATTAAGATTTCAAGAAAGCATTTGACACAGTACCACACCAAAGACTTTTATGGAAACTGTACCATCAAGGAGGAATTCGAGGCAAAGTGTATTGTTGGATGCAAGAGTTTCTCATAAGAAGAGAAATGAGAACAGTACTCGGGGGAAATTACTCATCATGGAAAGAAGTGACTAGTGGAGTACCACAAGGCTCAGTGCTGGCACCAATCATGTTTTTAGTGTATATAAATGATATAGACAGAAACACTGGAAATGAAAACTATCTAAATATGTTTGCAGATGATGCAAAAATACAAAGGAGAACTACTAACACAGACTGTTGTAAAGAGCTACAAGAAGAATTAAATAAACTTCATGAATGGAGTAATACATGGCAAATGGAATTCATTGTGGACAAGTGTCATGTAATCAAGTTTGGTAAAAGTGGAAAAAGACCTGATTGGGATTATACGTTAGGAAATAAAACCCTACACACATCAGAAAGAGAGAAGGACCTAGGTATGATTATCAGTAACAGACTATCTCCGGCTGACCACACCAGTGAGAAGGTACGGAACATGTATACACTGCCTTCAAATATGAGAATAGCATTCACATACATACTGTAAATGAAGACATGTTAAGATAGAAAGTAACAACACTCATCAGACCAACCCTTGAGTATGCATCAGTACTCTGGAGTCCTCATCTCAAAAAACACATAGACAAGATTGAAAAAGTTCAAAGGGCCGCTACAAGATGGGTACCAAGCTAAAGGGATTTAAGCTTTGAAGAAAGACTAAATAAACTGAATCTACCAACACTACAGGATAGAAGGAAAAGAGGTGACATGATTATGCTATATAAATGCATATCAGGGAAGGAGAAAATAGACATAAATGATTACTTAACCTATGGGGAAGCATCAGCAAGAGGACACTGCAAAAAACTGCATAAGAAGAGAGGTGATAAAGACTTAAGGAAATTTAGTTTCCCAAATACAGCAGTTGAGCAGTGGAATGCACTACCGAATGAAACAGTGTGTGCCAAAACAATTCACAGTTTTAGGGATATTTACGATAAATATGGTTTAAGACACGGGGCAGTACGAGCTTGACTCATTCCTGTAAAGATACAGTTAGGTAAGAATAATTAGAGAAGAACACACACACGCACGCACTCACGCACAGACACACGCACGCGCGCGCGCTTAGGATTATACAGTGGGGCACCAATTTTCGCGCCTAATTGGGTCCAAAAATAATGCGCGAAAGTGGAATTAGCGAAAGTTGGGGCATTGTCTTTATGGCAAAAAGGCTAATTGGTTCCCGGTTATCCTAAAGTAACATCAGATTTTCATTTTCACTTGCAATACAGTACATCAAATCACTATTGTACATTGCATTGTGAGATACAAACAATAAAAACTGTACAGTACACATTATATGAGGAGAAACATACCACAGAGACCAGGTTGAGGTGTTTAATGGATGTTGGGGGTAAGTATCCGAGGCGCGTGGCGGGCTTATTTAGCCACGCCAGACGTATTGGCGCCACCTCTTGCTGCCTCGCTACCACTCTCTCTCTCTGCCTCCTCAGATGCAACTTGATGCAACACTTCCACTCTGTGCTGAATTTCCCTTTGTGCTAGGTTCTCTTGAACAAATCCATCGAAATCTTCATCCAGGTTAAGCTCCTCTATGGCACTGCCAGTAGGGATAGCACCATGGTCGGCTGCCCCCTCGGCTTCCAATGGTACTTCCACCTCCGTTATTTCCTTAGTCTTCTCCAGGTCACTTTTTATCACCACCACTGCCTCCCGGCCCTCCCCCCACACCACCAGGCTCTCCCCCCACACCACCAGGCCCTTTCCCCACACTACCAGGTATAGTAGAGGCCATTGAACCGTGAGAATCCAACACATTGGAGCTAGCACGCTCGTACACAATGGCGGGAATGGGTGGACAGAGTGTTGACATGACGTCATTCAAGATGGCGGTGGGTTGCGGGCGGGCGGTGCAGTAAATTCAAAGTTCAAAATATTGTCCCAAACCCAAAATTTGTGCGCGAAAATCGATTTTTTTCAAGCGAAAGTGGAAGTTAGGGAATATTTGGTGCATGCTGCGAAAGTGGATTCCGCGAATCCTGCTGTAGCGAAAGTTGGTGCACTACTGTAGTATATTAGATGACAGGATAACCAAAGCCAGAGAGTAGAGAATTCTTAAGATTCAGTTTCAGGTACGTGAAAACAAGAAATGGTGTTGTGTATGTAATTGTCACTGAAGTAAGTACAGAGAAAGTAGGAAGATACAGGGAAGGATACGCCATTTATTGCCTTATACAGCTGAGTCTCACTGAGAAGCAAAATGTAAGGTTTGAAGGAAGAGAGATGGATTTCAACGGAGAGGGATTTAAAGAAAAATTCATGAATATTGCAGAGATGAATGGGAAGAGTGTGAGACAATAGTTCTAGGCAACTTGCTTGGTCGTCACTGGGAGAGGGGTGGATGGTGGAGGGATTTATGGTGGCCCTCTAGGGACTCCGAGGCAGAGTATTTGGTCTCTACTTTCAGAATTTTAATTAAAATGTGCAAAATGTGCAAGCAGTTTAATGTAGACAGTTAGAGGAAAATGTATATAAGACCATGCTGGCCTACTCTGCGTGCTATTGAACACTGTAAAAGGTCAACAAAGGAGGATGTTCAGGAACCAATCCTAACTGCTCCTGTAACGGGAGCCCCAGGTCTCCCTATCACCAGCTTTCCATCCACTTTGGGAGCACCACCCTGCTCGACTAGTGCTACACTCTGTATACAGACAAATTTGCAGGGTTTCAGTTAAAACTGTTGTATTAATGACAGAAGTATAATCGCCTATGAAAATGTTAATTGGGAAGATTTCGACCTGACTTGCAACCTCTTCATATACTGATGAAAAGACTTAGTTGAACGAAAGTTGTGGTATTTTCGCAGTATCCAATAATCTTTATATGCGCGTATAAAACAATACTTTCCTGTTAAAAAATCCAGAGCACTATGATATCAGGATACAAGAGTTTTTATGAATTATTTGAAAAATGAAGATGATATTAACGGTTTAAATCGGCATCAGTGAACCATAACATAATTTTGAATTGCAGATACAAGCCTTGTCTAATCTAAAAGCAGCATTTCTTCAGCTAAAGGGTGAAAGACATCTCCTTTCTGTAGATGTGGTTCCTCCCCCTATGCTTTTACCGAGATGGCGGACAGGCAGACATCTCAGACAATGAGATGGGTATCTGTAGTTGTCCATCTGAACCCTTTCATGCATTGCCATTCTTTTCTAGCGCAGTCCTTAACACTTGCGAACAAACACACGAAGTTTATTTTTGCTTATGCAAACTTTTGCCTCGGGCTTGGTTACTTCAGTGTGAGGTTTTCTTTAATGCCCGGAAAACTTTCATTTCGATGAACTTTAAAACTTGACTGTTTTTGTCAAAACATGTTCCTGGCGACCATTATTCAGTGCAGTATAAGATTCTTCTAGGTATAGCTTACCCAGCTGCTTATCTGCGATTTCTAGTCATTGTTTGGGCTTCAGGCTGTGCGAGTAATAGCTCTTAAAATAAAATGACTACCGTTATATTATCCTAAGAATATATGAGACGAATATAACTTACCAAACTGTATCACAGACATTATGGATTTTGAAGACCAGGGATCATCTGCAAACTTGGTGTAGATTTCTTCTCACCGCATTAGCCTTCAAATTTCCCCCTTTACTTTAATTTCAAATTGTATAAATATGGTCAGTAGCTACTAACCAACAAACTACTGGATTTATAGTTCAAGGTCTTCAAATTTTTCAGCCTTAACAGACGGACAGGCAGACAACGGCATACAGAAAGAGGCAGACATGTCACCATATGTATTCCCTACTCACTGTACATGCAGTGGTTATTGTTGTTGTTGTGCTCCACGGATTGATTGAAAAGTATACCTAACTGGCTACAGGCTAAGGTTGTCCTTCCTCTGCAGTCCACCTTCCTCGTGTAGGGAGGACAGGGAGACAGTTCATGGACGTTTATATAATGGAGTAGTTGAGCCACCGGTTATGTTTGTGCCACAAAGTGAAGGTGTCTCCCTGCAGCTCCAGCATGAACGATAAAAGCCATAGGTAATTTTACTAAATGCGCTGATACTTACATAATATGGAATATTAATCTACAAGAAAATATTAACGTGCCCACCGCATAAATAAGCTGGTAAGGAAGAAGCATCAGGAAGATTTCTGAGTACAGTAGATAGTAAGACGACTCCTAATACCTCAGTGTTGGCCACAGAAAAAAAAGATAGTAAAGAACTAGGTGCCAGGAACCTTTCTGTATCCCACGGAAAAATAGAACCTCACCTCCTTCACAAAGGGGCGTAGCCAGAAAGTTCACAAGGGGGGGAGGGCAGAGAAAGATGCCTATAGATTCTTGAAAAGGTGGTGGGCGGCGATCGAAGTGAACCTGTACAGCTGGGGAGTCGGGGGAGCACTGTGTGCCCCGCCAGGAAATTTTTTGAAAATTAAGTACTTTTAGGGGCTTTCTGAGGCCAATGAAGGTATGTATTGGATTATTTAGATGATAACTCATCATAGTGAAAATGGCGAAAAATAGACCAAGAAAATGATTTTGGCTGACAAAAGAAGCTTTTATAATGATCCTCCCCACTGTAGGGGGTCACCTTGACGTGGTGGTGGGGCTTGAAGCATGGTTGGCAGTGCCACGTACTTGGGAGGCAAGCCTACCTTTGTAGGGTTTGGCATTTGTCGGCCTTGTGGACCAAGCACCCCCTACATCACTGGTAGAGGAGGCCTACTGGTGATGTAAGTCCCTGCCCATTTGCCATCGAGGGCGGGACTGTTGCCTCCCCACGTGTTTGCCGTGCGTGGCGTCCCGTAATGCTGGGAGACGGGAGTCCTGGTGGTTGAGCGATGCTGCATGGTGCGCCCTGCATCTAGCAATACACCTCTTTGGTCTCTTATTCTGGCTAGACGGGTGGCCTGGTTGGGCCCGACCAGGTCAATCGGCTGGTCACTGGCTAGCCATCCAGGCTAGTTACCTAGTGGCTTTAGGGTCAAG
Source organism: Coenobita brevimanus (assembly GCF_032717465.1). Lineage (NCBI taxonomy): Eukaryota > Metazoa > Arthropoda > Malacostraca > Decapoda > Coenobitidae > Coenobita > Coenobita brevimanus. The sequence continues at coordinate 17,655,732 of NC_136972.1, forward strand.
CGGGCACTGGGGGACCTGGTGGCTCCTATCGTCCTGGAGTCACCCTTGTCAGGGTTCCTTGGTGGTTACCTGCGTATACTTCCCCACTACCTCTGGGGTCGCCAGTGGTGCTTTCCCTGGCATATGGCCTCCCCTTGTTGGGCTCCATGGTGGGTGGAGGGGTGGGGGAATGAAGGTTGTTCTCTTTGATTATGGCTTCGAAAATTTCTGCAGCTGACGACCCTGGTTCCGTCCCTGACCATCCTTTTCAGTCTCCCTCTTGTGCGCCTCCTGTGCCTCAGGCTGGTGAGGCCCATATTGCCACCCTAGAACCATACCTGCCTGGTTCCAGTGGTTTGCGGCCAGTGGCCACTACAAAGAAGAGCCGGCAACAGACAACAACATATTGTGGACATGCCCGTGAGGTCCTGCCGTGTGTCTTTGAGAGGGTTGATTTCGCAAGGTACTACACCATTCGTACTTTGGATGGTCAGCCTATTGCGAATTTGGACATTTTTACTGTTCATCGGCGCATTATGTCAATCTGTAGAAGAGAGCCAAAGATTTCACCTCAGGGGGATGGTAGCCTACTAGTGGAGGTTACATCCCCTGAAGAGGGTTCCCGGCTGGCTGCCCAGTGTAAGGACCCGGATGCGCTGTTTACTTGTGTTCCTCATGCTTTTTTCAATCAATGTCGAGGTGTTGTTTTCTCCAAAGACTTACTTCGTTACAGTGAAGAGAAGCTGCTTGAAGAACTCCAGGTCCACAGGGTGGTTAAAGTGGAGAGGTTTCGGAAGAAGGTTGATGGTGTACTTACCCCAACTCCATCCTTGTTGCTGACATTCGACTGTACTGCTCTGCCTTCATCCATCAAGGTGGCTTGGTTGTCCCTTAGGGTCAAACCCTTTGTACCAAACCCACGACGCTGCTACCACTGTCAGATGTACGGGCATGTTGGGCGAGTCCGTCGTCGTTTGCAACAGGGCCTCCCAGTGGTGTGTGTCAGTTGTGGAGAATCCACTCATGCAGGACAGGACTGTCCTGGACCTGTTTGTTGTTTGCACTGTGGCGAGGCACATCCTGCTTCATCTAAAGACTGTGCCCGGTTTTGCTTGGAGAAGAAGATCCTCCTCATCCGTAATCGTGACAAAATAAGCTTTTCTGAGGCCAGGAGTAGAGCCATGTCATCTGTTTTCCGTAATGGAGTGTCTTATGCGTCAGTTTTGTCCGGTCATAGCCGTCCTCATCGACCTGTCCAGTAGCAGACTCGAGTTCCTCCTGTTGTGTCAGCTCCTATGCCTTCATCTGTTGATCCCATGCCAGTGCAACAATCTCCCGCACTTGAGACGGTTGCCGCTACAGTTCAAGACTCGACCTCTACATCTATGGTATCCCCTGTTAGTCATGGTGCACATTCTTCATTCGCTAAACGTCATCGTGGTTCCTCAGAGTCTTTGAGTCTTGAAGATCCTCCAAGCAAGGTGTCGGTCGTGGAGTCCACACCCTCTGTAGTTACTCCATCTGTGCAACAGCCCTCAGACCCTGCTTCTGGGTCTTCAGGGGCTTCTGGGGTGTCAGGTCAGTCTGGCACCTCTTCCTCCGGGGTATCGGATGTTCCTCCTCCAGTTACCTCGGAGGATCCTGTCCTGTCCCCTCCACGTTTGGAGGCCAGGACCCCAACCCCTCCTGCTCAACCTCTTGGTTCACTGGGGGCCCCGGGCAGGGTTCGGAGTAGCACTTCCTCTCCTGCTGGGCAGCGACGGGTGTCTGTGAAGTCTCCCAACACTTCGCAGACCCCAGGCCCTCGTTCTAGCCATTCTGCTGCCCGTGACAAGGCCCTTCGTGGGCGTATCCGCATTCCCAAGAAGATTGTCTCCCAGGGTTGCTCAGTGGTTTCCACTAAGTGACCCTTTCTTTTGGGTATATAGTTCCTCCATTTTAATATTATTAGTATTTTTTTTTTATGGTTTTCTGTTTGTCCCTCTCCCCTGCCACTTTTTATTTCAATAGTTTTAATGGCTAATATTATTCAATGGAACTGGTTTACGAGCCAACTGGGAGGAACTCCGTTGGCTTCTGGCTGAGTATTCACCTGTGTGTGTTTGCCTACAAGAGACAATGGTTGGTGATGCTGCACCTCCCAGTCCACCTGGTTACCAGGTTTTTTATTCAGATCCTCTTCCTGGACAGGGTCATGGTGGGGGTGTGGCTATTCTAGTACACAGTGACATACCTTTCACTGCTGTGAGTCTTAACACTCCACTGCAGGCTGTTGCTCTCCAGATTTTCCTTCCCCGTCGTTATACTGTGTGCTCTTTGTACCTCCCTCCTAGTGCCACTATTCAGAGGGTTGATCTTGAAAATCTTATTCATGCACTTCCCTCACCCTATTTCTTGCTGGCTGACATGAACAGTCATCATCCCTTGTGGGGTGGCTCCACAGCTGACTCTAGAGGTACTATGTTAGCCTCCATTGTGGAGGATGTGGATCTGTACATTTTAAATTCTGGTGAAGTTACTTACTTCCATAGTCAAACAGGTATTTTTACTGCTATTGATTTGTCTCTGTGCTCTGCAGGGGTAGCCCTGAATTTTACATGGGCTGTGTTACCGGACTTACATGGCAGTGACCACTTCCCTATTTTATTAAGATCGACACAGAGCAAGCCTCGGCGTCGTCTTCCCCGCTGGCACTTGGATAGGGCAGTCTGGCTGGTTTTTGAGGAGCTGTGTTCCCCGAGCCGATGTGTGGAGGATTTTGTCAGCACTGATGCTGCTGTTGATTATTTCACAGACTTACTTCACTTGGCGGCACTGCAGAGTATTCCGAGAACAGCTGGTCACTTTCCTCGCCGTCCAGTTCCCTGGTGGACCGATGAGTGTGCTTCTGCTGTTCGGGCTAAACGTGCTGCTTTCTCCCGACTTCGTCGTCACCGAGGTGACCCTGGTTACTTAGCGGCATATAGGAGGGCCCGAGCTCATGCCAGGCGGGTTATGAAGGAGGCTAGGAGGAAGTCTTGGGCGTCATTTGTTTCTTCAATTTCTTCACAGACTCCTCTCACGAAAGTGTGGAAACGGGTGAGGAAGATTTCAGGGAAATTTCCCGTTCCCTCTCCTCCTGTTTTATCTCATGCAGGTGTGGTGGTGGCTCATTCTTCGTCTGTTGCCGAGATATTTGCAGCTCATTTTGCTAATGTCTCTAGGAAGGACACCTCATCCCCGTCGGCACGCCGCCAACGGCACCTGGAAACTTTGGGCATTAGTTTTCCATCTACTGCGGAGGAGTCGTATAATGTTGCTTTTTCTGCTTCTGAACTTCAGACGGCATTGTCGCAGTGTCGCGATTCGTCTCCAGGCTTGGATGATGTCCCATATGCCTTCTTACACCACTTGCCTGATGCAGCCCTTCATTTTCTGTTGTCACTGTATAACAGAATTTGGTGCACTGGTGGGTTTCCAGCCTCATGGGGTGTTGCTGTGGTTCTCCCCATCCCTAAGCCGGGTAAGGATCACTTGCAGGCCACTAATTATCGCCCTATCTCGCTGACATATTGCCTTTGTAAGGTCCTCGAAAAAATGGTGAATAGTCGGCTCATGTGGTACTTAGAGAAGGGTGGTTACTTGTCTCCTGTCCAGTGTGGGTTTCGGAAGATGCGGTCAACCACAGATGCTCTCCTTTCTTTAGAATCTTCCATCTGCCAGGCTTTTGCAACTAACCAGCATCATATCACAGTGTTCTTTGATTTGGAGAAGGCGTACGACACTTCCTGGCGTCATGGTATATTACAATCACTTTATGAGTTTGGTCTCCGTGGGCGACTCCCCACTTTTATCCGGGAGTTTTTATCTAATCGTATTATTCGGGTCTGAGTTGGGAGTGAGCTGTCTACTGCACATCCCCTTGAGGATGGTGTGCCACAAGGGAGCATACTAAGTGTTACCCTTTTCACAGTGGCAATTAACAGCGTTATTTCTGTGCTCCCTGATGGTGTTCGTGGCTCTCTCTATGTTGACGATTTATCAATCTCTGTCACTGCCTCACGGATGTCAATGGCAGAAAGGAGGATGCAGATGGCTCTCAACCGTGTCTCTAGATGGGCTGATGACCGAGGTTTTCGATTTTCCTTCAAGAAGACCGTTGCCATGCATTTTTGCCGCATTCGTGGAGTCCACCCTGACCCAAACCTTTTTTTAGACGGGCGTCGTATTTCGTGTTTAAAGGAAACCCGGGTTTTAGGGCTGATTTTTGACAGCCAGTTGACTTGGGTCCCTCACCTGAGGTACGTAAAAGCTGAGTGTCTCAGAGCATTGGGTCTCTTGAAAGTTTTAGCGCACACATACTGGGGAGCTGATCGCAAGACCCTCCTCCTCTTGCATCAGTCTTTGATTTTATCCAAACTTCATTATGGATGTGAAGTTTATTCTTCTGCCTCAGAAGCCCGGCTTCGTAGTTTAGATTCCATACATCATGCTGGTGTTCGTCTCGCCACTGGGACATTCCGATCTTCCCCGATTTCGAGTTTGTTGGCTGATGCTGGTGTCCTTCCTCTAGACTTGCTCCGCTCTTCCCTTTTGATGCGATGTTGGTATCGCTTATCTCGTCTCCCAGACACTGTGCCCTTTGTCAAGGTCTCTCAAGATTCTCGGTCACCTATTTTTGCCACTCGGCCATCCTTTCCAAAGCCCTTTGGTTTCAGGGTGCAGTCAGTTATGTCTAGCTTCTCTGTTCCTTCTGTGCCGATCACTCCCCACCGTGTCCCGAGGGTGGGCTACTGGCTTCTCCCCAGGGTGATATTTTGTCGTTTCTTCTCATCCAGTAAGGCCTCCCTTCCTTCTCTGGTTTTATTTTCTCTGTTTTTAGAGCATGCCTCTTCTCATGGGGACTCCATACCAGTTTATATTAATGGATCCAAGTCTGATGCAGGTGTGGGCTTTGGTGTGGTGTTTCCCACCTTCTGTCGAGGTGGGAGCCTCCCTATGACTGCTTCTGTTTTTATGGCTGAGCTGACTGCTATTTTATTTGCCCTTCAGATTCTCTTCACTCTCCCCCACACTGCTTTTATTGTTTTTAGTGACTCACGAAGTGCTCTTTCTGCAATGGAGTCTTTTAATCCCTCTCATCCTTTGGTTTTATCCATTTTAGAGTGGCTTTTCCTTTTAGGGCGTCGTGGACGTCGTGTAGATTTCTGTTGGGTTCCAGCTCATGTAGGAGTGGCAGGGAATGAACGAGCTGATCAGCCGGCCAAGGCGGCAGCGGCTCGTCTCCCTCTTGCACAGTCCCCTCTGTATTGTCTGCCTGCTGCAGATATGCGCTCCTTTATTGCCTCCAGAGTTTGGTGCTGTTGGCAGGAGCATTGGGATGCTGTAGGTGCCAATAAGTTGCGCTCGATTTGCCAGAAGGTGGGCTCATTCAGTTACCAGGGCTTCCCTCGTCAATGGGAGACTGCTTTGTGCCGCCTCCGCATTGGCCACACCCGTTTCTCTCATGGCTTTTTAATGGAAAGGGCTCCTCCTCCATTCTGTGATGACTGTCTGGTTCCCTTGACTGTTCGGCACCTGTTGGTGGAGTGCCCTAGTCTTGACGATTTGCGTCGTCGGTTCCTCTCTGACCACCAAACGGATGGTGGTGTGTATCATCTTTCCTCTGTGATTGGGGAGGATGCCTGTGCCTTGGGAGGGGCAACCCTCTCGTTTGTGAAGGAGGCAGGACTTTTTAAGGATATTTAGAATTTCTCCTTTTTGATTGTATGGTTTATCCTCTGTTTTTTGTTTTTACTTTTTACTTCTTTGTTATACGGCGGCATATGACCCTGGCAGTTGCGCCGCCATGATTATTAGAAAAAAAAAAAAAATTATAATGATCCTTATGGAATAAAAGAATAATGCATCTGGGAGTCACATGTGCATTTTCCTCACCTTTGAAAGCATAATAATCCTAGTTAAGTTAGTTGGAGCCTGTAAATGTCAAAATTAATCTGACAAAAGGTCATTACAAAATCATTTTATTGTGTTCTAAATATAATTTCCAATATTTCACAAATCTCTTGTTACCGTATGACTCAAGTATCATATAACACAGTAAGAACCATTTCCATAGCTCGTACATCATCTATAATTATAAATATGCCATGCCTTGGAATTCTACCCACTGGGGCCACTTGGTTAAACTAAAAGGGTAAGCCTTTAAAATATGCTAAATTACAGACTTGTCTGCTTTTTTTAATTGCCTCTTCTAAGAAAAATATTTTAAAGTACTTACATATATATATATATATTTTGTTACGGAACAGAGAAAACTGTCCCGCAAAGTTCCAGGTTCATATATATATATATATATATTGTTACGGAACAGAGAAAACTGTCCCGCAAAGTTCCAGGTTCAAAACAAAGAGTTAGGTAAAATTACAAGTTAAAGTTTAATGCTCAAACTAACAACAAAACATTCAGGACTCATAAGGATAATGTAATGGCAAAAAACAGGTTAAATATATGGTTAACTGCAATAGCCTCTATTAACACGAAATTAGCAAGTGTAAATTATCTAAGTCAGCCCTGTTAAAATGAGATACCAGATAATACTCAGTGAATGCAAGATATATTATTACACATACAAAATATTATCAAAAATGACTGACAAAAACACATGAATCACAAAAACCTCACTAGGCCTAAGAATTAACAACTTATGCTTCACAGTACAAGAAAAAATGCAACAACACTTATACTCAAATTACACAGCTGCTAGATGGTTGGAGACTTCCTGAGCACTCACAATAATAACCGTACAGGGGATGACAGAGATGTGAACAAAATGAGGAGTAGATCTAAGTGGCAATAATGCAGAGACTGAGCTCATTATATAGGGGCTGGCAGAGCTTGATACAACTTGTAAGAAGGACGTGCAAATGAAGCCATGGGGACAAAGTGTTGACAATCCTGCTATGAACAACAGAAAGAACGACTTACTCTACTATTAGGGAGGAGGGGGGGAGTGAGGTAGAACACGCTCGTGATCAAACATGCAGCATACTGTACGTTAGAATTACACAAAGGATGATGAAATCATAGGCTATGTAACAGCTCCCCACAAAGAAAAAAGAAATTTACAAAGGAAATTTCTTATTACTCTAAAACAATCTGTCTAAAGTCTAGATAAGCAATCTGTAATAACATTTTCTTTCCCCTTGACATGTTGTATGTCTAATGAATACTCCTGAAGAAGTAGACTCCATCTTGTCAATCTCTGATTTTTATCTTTAAACTTACTAAGGAATTTCAGTGGGTTATGATCGGTATAAATGACTATGGGGTCAAAACCAGAACACAAATAAAATGAAAAATGCTGTAAACCCAAAATCAAGGCCAAAAGCTCTTTCTCAATAGTTGAGTAGTTCTTTTGAGGTGGAGTGAACTTCTTACTGTAATAAGATACAGGGTGTTCAATACCCTGATCATCCTCTTGCAGCAAAACAGTCCCAGCTCCTGTATCACTTGCATCAACAGCCATCTTGAAAGGCTTAGCAAAATTTGGAGTAGCGAGCACTGGCTGACTTAATAGGATAGCTTTAAGTTTGTTGAAAGAGGATTCACAGTTATCGGTCCAGACAAATTTAACTCCCTTTTTCAGTAGGTCTGTAAGTGGTGATACAAGAACTGAAAAGTTAAGAACAAATCTCCTGTAATAACCTACCATTCCCAAAAATCTTTTTAGCTCTTTCCTAGTTTTAGGTCTGGGAAGATCACTTATAACCTGAACCTTAGCTGCTGGTGGTGCAACATGTCCATCACCAATTACGTACCCAAGGTACTGAACTTTAGCTTGACCAAACTCACACTTTGATAAATTAGCTACAAGATTAGCCTGAACCAAACGCTCAAGAAATTTACTGACATGGCATAGGTGATCTTTCCAGTTGTCACTGAAGATTAATACATCATCAATATAAACAACACACCCTGCCAAACCCTCGGTTACAACATTCATGAGCTTCTGAAATGTGGCTGGTGCATTCTTCATACCATATGGCATTACAGAACATGCAAAAGTCTTTCCTAGTGTTACAAAACATGAGATCTCCCTAGCACGATCAGTCATAGGTACTTGCCAGTATCCCTTTAACAAATCAAACTTACTTATGTACCTAGCCTTTCCGATCTTGTCTATGCAATCTTCCACATGAGGGAGAGGGTAAGTATCTGTTTTGGTTATCTGATTAACACGTCTGTAGTCAATGCAAAGCTGCTGTGACCCACCTGGCTTAGGGACTAGAGTGACAGGAGAACTCCACTCGCTCTGACAGGGCTCAATCATCTTGTGGTCCAACAGTTAGCCAAGCTCCTTCTGGATGAGAGGAACTTTCACTGGGTTCACACGGTAAGGAGGCAGTTTAATTGGCTTTGCGTCTCCAACATCGACATCATGCATCAACACAGTGGTTCTTCCTGGAGTGGCATGGAACACTTGCGGGTACTCCTGCAGTAATGCCGAAAACTCCTGCCTTTCCTCGGGAGGTAGATGAGAAAGCTTAGTCTGGAGATCATTCATGATATCAGGATTCTTCCCCAAACTATCACTCAGGCTCATGCTGCATGGGAAAACTTCACTTGCAGACTCGGGTGGAACAGCTACAGTGCAGACTGGATTATTTTCGTCCCGCCTGTGATATAACTTTAGCATGTTGATGTGACAAAGTTGCTAGTTCTTTCTACGATCTGGTGTGGCGATGACATAGTTGACATGACTGAGTTTCTTCTCCACGAAATAAGGGCCACTAAACTTGGCTTGAAGAGGTTGCCCATGCACCGGTAGCAGAATCAAAACCTGATCTCCTGGCTGAAAGTGGCGTAACCTGGACTTCTTATCATACCAAGCCTTCATCTTCTCCTGAGCAGCTCCTAAATTCTCTCTCGCCAGCTGTAAAGCAGTGGACAGCCGTTCTTTGAACTTCATCACATACTCCAGCAGGTTGACGTCATCTTCCTCCGACAGCCAGCATTCCTTGAGTAACTTAAGGGGTCCTCTTACTTCATGGCCAAACAGTAGTTCAAAGGGTGAGAAGCCCAGTGATTCATTTGGAGATTCTCTTAAGGCAAATACAACGAATGGAAGACCTTTATCCCAGTCTTTCTGATGTTCCAAACAGTATTTCTTGAGCATCGATTTGAGTGTTTGATGATATCTCTCCAACACTCCTTGGGTCTGGGGATGGTAAGCTGAAGACGTGATCTGGGTGATGCCCAACTCTTTCAGGGACTGCTTGAAAACATTTGACATGAAATTACTTCCCCGGTCTGACTGTACCTCCTTGGGTAGACCAAACATTGTGAAGAACCCTAGCATTTCCTTAACCACGTTCTTTGCTGAGATATTTCTAAGTGGAATGGCTTCAGGATAACGAGTAGCCATATCAATCAGGGTCAACACATAAGAATATCCTGAAGAAGTCTTAGGAAGAGGGCCCACAATATCCACCAACACACGGGTGAAAGGCGCCTCATAAGGAGGAATGGGAACTAGAGGTGCAACCTTTTCGGTCTGATTACACTTCCCCACAACTTGACAGGTGTGACAAGACTTACAATACCAGGAAACATCCCTGAAGATACCTGACCTGTAGAAGTGTTTCAAAATGCGTGCCACAGTCTTCCTCACTCCAAGGTGTCCTGCCAAACTGGAATCATGAGCCACTCTAATGATATCCTGCCTACAAACACGAGGGATGACAATTGATGTACAACCTCCCATTCACAGTGGGGGTCTCCACTTCCTCATAAGTACTCCTGACTTTACTGTATATAATAACAAGTAGAAGCACCAGCTGACTCTTCCTCTCTGCAAGCAGAGTTAGCTAGACCTTTCAACTCAGGGTCAGCAACCTGCAACTCAACCAACTCTTGACGAGACAAATTATCAACACTACGCGGTACTGCCTCATCTGGTGAGTGGTCCAAATTAGCAAGAAAAGTGTCAGCTAGGATAACATCATCATCATCATCATTATCCTCTAAGTCACCAGTAACTTTAGACTTAGCCCTAGTGACAGCACATGCAGGGAACACATCAGGGACATCACAATCCTGGGCCGCAGCCACTGGCTCACTAGACAACTGAGGAGCTGGACACACTTGACTTCCACCAATATCATTTCCAAGTAAGAAAGTTACACCTGACATTGGGAGTGTCTCAACCAACCCAACCATAACGGAACCATTAACAAAACCAGACTCTAAATTCACTCTGCACAGAGGGACAGAGAAGTAATTATTCCCTACATCTTGTAAGATTACAGTTTCATCAGAGGAATTAACATTAGAGCCTAGAACACTGGTCAGCATAAGGGATTGGCAAGCACCTGTATCACGATATATTTTAACTGATTTCCTGTCATTACTGTCCAGAGGACTGACAAAACCATCAGACAGGAAATTAGCACATGAACTCTTGAGAGTGTCACCCACGTTACTGCTCAAAAGAGGAGCTTCATCATGAGGATTTAATTTCCCCTCAAAGCAGGTTCAGTTAACTCAGTTAAAGAATTCTGGGAACTCTCAAGGGTGGACACTAGACCAATTGACTGAATATTTAAAGACTCCTTTTTGTTCACATCACGCTGTCTCCTGAAACATTTCTCCGTAGTATGACCAAGCTTACTACAATAAGTACATTTACTTTTCTGAAACCTAGAGGTGAAGCTGGTATTTACTTCCTGAGAAACATCATCTTTATTCTCTTTCCTGTTAGCTGTACTCTGAGTAGAGGCAACGTACTTACTCTCAGCTTTCCTTTTTTCTCTAGAATATCTCTTGTGAGTGAGAACATATTCATCAGCTAAAACTGCAGCATCAGACAAATTATCTATCCTTTTCTCATCAAGATATAGGCTTACATCTTTATAAATACACCTTTTGAAGTCCTCCAGCAAAATCATCTGCTTAAATTTGTCAAAATCAGAATCCACATTCTTAGAATTTAACCACTGCTCTAACAGATCTTCTTTGATTTTTGCATACTCAACATGGGATTGCTTATCTTGCTTATAGGTTGTCCTAAATTTTTCTCTATAGGCTTCAGGAACAAGCTCATAGGCATTAAGAATCAAGCTCTTAACTACATCATAATTATCAGATTGATCCTGAGAAAAAAGATGCATAAGTTACTTGAGCCTTACAGGTGAGAACAGTTTGAAGGAGTACTGGCCAATACTTTTTGGGCCAATTAAATCCTGTAGCTACCCTCTCAAACAACTGAAAATACTTTGTTAAATCAGATTCATTAAAAGGAGGGACAAGTTTAACATTTTTAGCCACATCAAAATCATCAGAGCTAGATGATCCAGTTCCACCTTGTTTCATGCGATACTCATGGTCTGCCTGAATCCTAGCAAGTTCAACTTGTGCGTGAAATTCAGCCTCCTTAACACGAGCCTCCTGCAGGGCTAGCTGTAACTTAGCTAATTCAATCTGCGTTTGCTCATTTGTAGGAGTTACATTAAACAAGCTTTCATTAATCATGTCAACAATTTGATCTTTAGAATGATGAGAGCGAACAGCAATTCCCAATTGTTGAGCAACAAGCTTAAGTTCATTCTTTGTTCTGTTTTCTACATCACACACTGTTTGCACATTTGACAAAAAATCTTTGGCTTCAGCAAGTGTAGCAATAGTAGACATCACGAATAAATCACAGTCACAAAACATCAAGCAATATCCTTATGATAATATCCTGAATATCCTGATAAGAGGTCGCCAAATTTATGTTACGGAACAGAGAAAACTGTCCCGCAAAGTTCCAGGTTCAAAACAAAGAGTTAGGTAAAATTACAAGTTAAAGTTTAATGCTCAAACTAACAACAAAACATTCAGGACTCATAAGGATAATGTAATGGCAAAAAACAGGTTAAATATATGGTTAACTGCAATAGCCTCTATTAACACGAAATTAGCAAGTGTAAATTATCTAAGTCAGCCCTGTTAAAATGAGATACCAGATAATACTCAGTGAATGCAAGATATATTATTACAGATACAAAATATTATCAAAAATGACTGACAAAACACATGAATCACAAAAACCTCACTAGGCCTAAGAATTAACAACTTATGCTACACAGTACAAGAAAAAATGCAACAACACTTATACTCAAATTACACAGCTGCTAGATGGTTGGAGACTTCCTGAGCACTCACAATAATAACCGTACAGGGGATGACAGAGATGTGAACAAAATGAAGAGTAGATCTAAGTGGCAATAATGCAGAGACTGAGCTCATTATATAGGGGCCGGCAGAGCTTGATACAACTTGTGAGAAGGACGCGCAAATGAAGCCATGGGGACAAAGTGTTGACAATCCTGCTCTGAACAACAGAAAGAACGACTTACTCTACTATAAGGGAGGAGGGGGGGAGTGAGGTAGAACACGCTCGTGATCAAACATGCAGCATACTGTACGTTAGAATTACACAAAGGATGATGAAATCATAGGCTATGTAACAGCTCCCCACAAAGAAAAAAGAAATTTACAAAGGAAATTTCTTATTACTCTAAAACAATCTGTCTAAAGTCTAGATAAGCAATCTGAAATAACATTTTCTTTCCCCTTGACATGTTGTATGGCTAATGAATACTCTGAAGAAGTAGACTCCATCTTGTCAATCTCTGATTTTTATCTTTAAACTTACTAAGGAATTTCAGTGGGTTATGATCGGTATAAATGACTATGGGGTCAAAACCAGAACACAAATAAAATGAAAAATGCTGTAAACCCAAAATCAAGGCCAAAAGCTCTTTCTCAATAGTTGAGTAGTTCTTTTGAGGTGGAGTGAACTTCTTACTGTAATAAGATACAGGGTGTTCAATACCCTGATCATCCTCTTGCAGCAAAACAGTCCCAGCTCCTGTATCACTTGCATCAACAGCCATCTTGAAAGGCTTAGCAAAATTTGGAGTAGCGAGCACTGGCTGACTTAATAGGATAGCTTTAAGTTTGTTGAAAGAGGATTCACAGTTATCGGTCCAGACAAATTTAACTCCCTTTTTCAGTAGGTCTGTAAGTGGTGATACAAGAACTGAAAAGTTAAGAACAAATCTCCTGTAATAACCTACCATTCCCAAAAATCTTTTTAGCTCTTTCCTAGTTTTAGGTCTAGGAAGATCACTTATAACCTGAACCTTAGCTGCTGGTGGTGCAACATGTCCATCACCAATTACGTACCCAAGGTACTGAACTTTAGCTTGACCAAACTCACACTTTGATAAATTAGCTACAAGATTAGCCTGAACCAAACGCTCAAGAAATTTACTGACATGGCATAGGTGATCTTTCCAGTTGTCACTGAAGATTAATACATCATCAATATAAACAACACACACTGCCAAACCCTCGGTTACAACATTCATGAGCTTCTGAAATGTGGCTGGTGCATTCTTCATACCATATGGCATTACAGAACATGCAAAAGTCTTTCCTAGTGTTACAAAACATGGGATCTCCCAAGCACGATCAGTCATAGGTACTTCCCAGTATCCCTTTAACAAATCAAACTTACTTATGTACCTAGCCTTTCCGATCTTGTCTATGCAATCTTCCACATGAGGGAGAGGGTAAGTATCTGTTTTGGTTATCTGATTAACACGTCTGTAGTCAATGCAAAGCTGCTGTGACCCACCTGGCTTAGGGACTAGAGTGACAGGAGAACTCCACTCGCTCTGACAGGGCTCAATCATCTTGTGGTCCAACAGTTAGCCAAGCTCCTTCTGGATGAGAGGAACTTTCACTGGGTTCACACGGTAAGGAGGCAGTTTAATTGGCTTTGCGTCTCCAACATCGACATCATGCATCAACACAGTGGTTCTTCCTGGAGTGGCATGGAACACTTGCGGGTACTCCTGCAGTAATGCCGAAAACTCCTGCCTTTCCTCGGGAGGTAGATGAGAAAGCTTAGTCTGGAGATCATTCATGATATCAGGATTTTTCCCCAAACTATCACTCAGGCTCATGCTGCATGGGAAAACTTCACTTGCAGACTCGGGTGGAACAGCTACAGTGCAGACTGGATTATTTTCGTCCCGCCTGTGATATAACTTTAGCATGTTGATGTGACAAAGTTGCTAGTTCTTTCTACGATCTGGTGTGGCGATGACATAGTTGACATGACTGAGTTTCTTCTCCACGAAATAAGGGCCACTAAACTTGGCTTGAAGAGGTTGCCCATGCACCGGTAGCAGAATCAAAACCTGATCTCCTGGCTGAAAGTGGCGTAACCTGGACTTCTTATCATACCAAGCCTTCATCTTCTCCTGAGCAGCTCCTAAATTCTCTCTCGCCAGCTGTAAAGCAGTGGACAGCCGTTCTTTGAACTTCATCACATACTCCAGCAGGTTGACGTCATCTTCCTCCGACAGCCAGCATTCCTTGAGTAACTTAAGGGGTCCTCTTACTTCATGGCCAAACAGTAGTTCAAAGGGTGAGAAGCCAGAGTGATTCATTTGGAGATTCTCTTAAGGCAAATACAACGAATGGAAGACCTTTATCCCAGTCTTTCTGATGTTCCAAACAGTATTTCTTGAGCATCGATTTGAGTGTTTGATGATATCTCTCCAACACTCCTTGGGTCTGGGGATGGTAAGCTGAAGACGTGATCTGGGTGATGCCCAACTCTTTCAGGGACTGCTTGAAAACATTTGACATGAAATTACTTCCCCGGTCTGACTGTACCTCCTTGGGTAGACCAAACATTGTGAAGAACCCTAGCATTTCCTTAACCACGTTCTTTGCTGAGATATTTCTAAGTGGAATGGCTTCAGGATAACGAGTAGCCATATCAATCAGGGTCAACACATAAGAATATCCTGAAGAAGTCTTAGGAAGAGGGCCCACAATATCCACCAACACACGGGTGAAAGGCGCCTCAAAAGGAGGAATGGGAACTAGAGGTGCAACCTTTTCGGTCTGATTACACTTCCCCACAACTTGACAGGTGTGACAAGACTTACAATACCAGGAAACATCCCTGAAGATACCTGGCCTGTAGAAGTGTTTCAAAATGCGTGCCACAGTCTTCCTCACTCCAAGGTGTCCTGCCAAACTGGAATCATGAGCCACTCTAATCATATCCTGCCTACAAACACGAGGGATGACAACTTGATGTACAACCTCCCATTCACAGTCGGCTGATGCTGTTGGGGGTCTCCACTTCCTCATAAGTACTCCTGACTTTATATAATAACAAGTAGAAGCACCAGCTGACTCTTCCTCACTGCAAGCAGAGTTAGCTAGACCTTTCAGCTCAGGGTCAGCAACCTGCAACTCAACCAACTCTTGACGAGACAAATTATCAACACTACGCGGTACTCCCTCATCTGGTGAGTGGTCCAAATTAGCAAGAAAAGTGTCAGCTAGGATAACATCATCATCATCATTATCCTCTAAGTCACCAGTAACTTTAGACTTAGCCCTAGTGACAGCACATGCAGGGAACACATCAGGGACATCACAATCCTGGGCCGCAGCCACTGGCTCACTAGACAACTGAGGAGCTGGACACACTTGACTTCCACCAATATCATTTCCAAGTAAGAAAGTTACACCTGACATTGGGAGTGTCTCAACCAACCCAACCATAACGGAACCATTAACAAAACCAGACTCTAAATTCACTCTGCACAGAGGGAGAGAGAAGTAATTATTCCCTACACCTTGTAAGATTACAGTTTCATCAGAGGAATTAACATTAGAGCCTAGAACACTGGTCAGCATAAGGGATTGGCAAGCACCTGTATCACGATATATTTTAACTGATTTCCTGTCATTACTGTCCAGAGGACTGACAAAACCATCAGACAGGAAATTAGCACATGAACTCTTGAGAGTGTCACCCACGTTACTGCTCAAAAGAGGAGCTTCATCATGAGGATTTAATTTACCCCTCAAAGCAGGTTCAGTTAACTCAGTTAAAGAATTCTGGGAACTCTAAAGGGTGGACACTAGACCAATTGACTGAATATTTAAAGACTCCTTTTTGTTCATATCACGCTGTCTCCTGAAACATTTCTCCGTAGTATGACCAAGCTTACTACAATAAGTACACATACTTTTCTGAAACCTAGAGGTGAAGCTGGTATTTACTTCCTGAGAAACATCATCTTTATTCTCTTTCCTGTTACCTGTACTCTGAGTAGAGGCAACGTACTTACTCTCAGCTTTCCTTTTTTCTCTAGAATATCTCTTGTGAGTGAGAACATATTCATCAGCTAAAACTGCAGCATCAGACAAATTATCTATTCTTTTCTCATCAAGATATAGGCTTACATCTTTATAAATACACCTTTTGAAGTCCTCCAGCAAAATCATCTGCTTAAATTTGTCAAAATCAGAATCCACATTCTTAGAATTTAACCACTGCTCTAACAGATCTTCTTTGATTTTTGCATACTCAACATGGGATTGCTTATCTTGCTTATAGGTTGTCCTAAATTTTTCTCTATAGGCTTCAGGAACAAGCTCATAGGCATTAAGAATCAAGCTCTTAACTACATCATAATTATCAGATTGATCCTGAGAAAAAAGATGCATAAGTTACTTGAGCCTTACAGGTGAGAACAGTTTGAAGGAGTACTGGCCAATACTTTTTGGGCCAATTAAATCCTGTAGCTACCCTCTCAAACAACTGAAAATACTTTGTTAAATCAGATTCATTAAAAGGAGGGACAAGTTTAACATTTTTAGCCACATCAAAATCATCAGAGCTAGATGATCCAGTTCCACCTTGTTTCATGCGATACTCATGGTCTGCCTGAATCCTAGCAAGTTCAACTTGTGCGTGAAATTCAGCCTCCTTAACACGAGCCTCCTGCAGGGCTAGCTGTAACTTAGCTAATTCAATCTGCGTTTGCTCATTTGTAGGAGTTACATTAAACAAGCTTTCATTAATCATGTCAACAATTTGATCTTTAGAATGATGAGAGCGAACAGCAATTCCCAATTGTTGAGCAACAAGCTTAAGTTCATTCTTTGTTCTGTTTTCTACATCACACACTGTTTGCACATTTGAAAAATAATCTTTGGCTTCAGCAAGTGTAGCAATAGTAGACATCACGAATAAATCACAGTCACAAAACATCAAGCAATATCCTTATGATAATATCCTGAATATCCTGATAAGAGGTCGCCAAATTTATGTTACGGAACAGAGAAAACTGTCCCGCAAAGTTCCAGGTTCAAAACAAAGAGTTAGGTAAAATTACAAGTTAAAGTTTAATGCTCAAACTAACAACAAAACATTCAGGACTCATAAGGATAATGTAATGGCAAAAAACAGGTTAAATATATGGTTAACTGCAATAGCCTCTATTAACACGAAATTAGCAAGTGTAAATTATCTAAGTCAGCCCTGTTAAAATGAGATACCAGATAATACTCAGTGAATGCAAGATATATTATTACACATACAAAATATTATCAAAAATGACTGACAAAAACACATGAATCACAAAAACCTCACTAGGCCTAAGAATTAACAACTTATGCTACACAGTACAAGAAAAAATGCAACAACACTTATACTCAAATTACACAGCTGCTAGATGGTTGGAGACTTCCTGAGCACTCACAATAATAACCGTACAGGGGATGACAGAGATGTGAACAAAATGAAGAGTAGATCTAAGTGGCAATAATGCAGAGACTGAGCTCATTATATAGGGGCCGGCAGAGCTTGATACAACTTGTGAGAAGGACGCGCAAATGAAGCCATGGGGACAAAGAGTTGACAATCCTGCTCTGAACAACAGAAAGAACGACTTACTCTACTATAAGGGAGGAGGGGGGGAGTGAGGTAGAACACGCTCGTGATCAAACATGCAGCATACTGTACGTTAGAATTACACAAAGGATGATGAAATCATAGGCTATGTAACAATATATATATATATATATATATATATATATATATATATATATATATATATATATATATATCTATATATATATATATAAACCTGATTTCTACTTTGATCTCAGGCAGTAAAAGCTCTATCATAGCACTCATTCGAGCTAATCGTTTTCATACTATGACCAGATATTAATTAAAGAATCATAATTCTGATAATTTAATTAGAAGGAGATACTGATTAACAAAAACAGATGATCTTATCGAACTCAGACAAATAAATGTAGTTTCATTCATACTGGTACTTTTTAACCATTATATCAACTAAAATGAAAAAAAAATAACAAAAACCAATTCTAGTTACATAACTATGCTATCAGCAATTTTGCATGCCATGACAGAACTGTATACTCACTCATAAGAGGAGATTTAGTCTTCTTGCTTTTATCTTTGAGAACTGATCCAAACTTATGTATGCATGACGCTGACTCAGCACGACTCTCTCTCTCTCTCTCTCTCTATTTATGTAGAGAGAGAGAGAGAGAGAGAGAGAGATTTTATATATTATAGATAGATAGATAGATATAATGTGTTTTATTTTTTTTTTTTTTATTTTTTTATTTTTTTAGCCCCAAACTATTTCAATACCCTTAAGGGAGAGGGGGGGCGCCTCCTCCGCTCCCCCTTTCGCAACGCCTCTGCCTTCACATACCCCCCCCCCAATCCCCCATCTCTTGGCCAAACTCCAACTCCCTTATCTACCCCCCCCCCCGAAGGAACCTGAGAGAGAGAGAGAGAGAGAGAGTATCCAGGCAGCACCAGGAGTGCCTTTAATATGTAGATGTCAGACAGCACTTACCTGATTGCATTACACCAGTATGGCTGAGTCGCGGCCAGCACCAGTGCACAGAATTTTCTCAGGTAGGCTGTTATTTTATTACATTGGCGACTGGGGAGAAAATCTATAATTATGATGCAGGCCGTAATATTTTCCACTCTTTTCGCAGCGTATTGGAACACTAACTTTGGAGAAATGTATTATAAGAGGTGTTATGTAAATTTTTCTACATTATTTTCCTGTAATTTACTGTGAATTTTTCTTCGTGGTGTGGTGGTTTTTTCTTTGACCCCCTTCTCATTTTTTCATACATGGAAATATTGCATTACCAGAAAAAAAAAAATCTTAACCTTCCTAACGAATGTCTAGAATTCTAGCAGAGTGGATGCCATTTGGCTATACGAGTATATTTATTATGCAGCATACTACTGCTACTACTACTACTGCTACTTCTACTACTGCTACTACTACTACTACTACTACTACTACAACTACTACTGATAATAATAATAATAATAATAATTATTATTATTATTATTATTATTATTATTATTATTATTATTGTTATCATTATTATTATTATAATGATGAAGACCATGATAATCATGATGATCACGATGATGAGAGAGAGAGAGACAGAGAGAGAGAGAGAGAGAGAGGGTAATCGACTGACTTTCTCAAAGTAGTCTCTGCATAATGTTTATTCGAAACATTACTTTTTGTTTTTACCACAGCAAAAATTTAGAACAAAAATAAATTATCTTATATTTTCTTATCTATAGATTACAGTTGCAGGCACAGATATTCATCTGCTTCAGCAAGAGAAATACCACGAGACTAAACAAGAACAGTGTTCACTGTTTTTGCCGGAGCCTTCAAAGGGCACGACAAAATTGCATAAAAATATTTATTTCGCTTAGTTCTTTGTATCTCATTAGGTAGGATTTGAGGAAAAAATGGAGGGAGGTTGAGATGCAGCTGATTTTTCCCATCTCAGTACTAAAATCACAATGAGACAGACAGACAGACAGAAAGTTGGAGAGGGAGAATGACTTTCTGAGTGGTGCCAGAATTCTATCTATCTATCTATCTATATACCTAGGCTGCTTCCCCCAAGGAAAGGGAGGTAGCCGAGACAGGACGACTCACTCTCCATTTACTCATCCATTCAAACACATTCATTTGCATCTTAGCCCCAAAGGGGAGAACGGACAGATCCTCACCGCACCACACCGCACAAGGGTCAACTGGGCAATGCAATCAGTGACATCCACAGCAGGGCCCGACAGCAGAACTGGTTTCCCCTGCCACATCATAACAGACCCATCCCCTTACCCGCACCTGACCTGACTAGCTGATCAGACCAAATGCGGGAGAATATCCCCTCAGGGCTGCGTCATCACTTATTCATTCACAATTTCTCTCCATTTATTTCTGTCACGCACAGCCACTCTTCCTTGCTCAACAGACATCCCTCTCGCATCCAGCGCTCTCTTCACACTGTCCATCCATCCTATTCGTGGTCTTCCTCTCAGCCTTACACCTCTCACATCAGATCTAGTTATCTTTTTCACCAATCGCTCATTATCCATTCTCTCCATATGTCCAAACCATTGCAACACCCTCTGCTCAACTCTACCAGCCATCTCCCGAACAACTCCAGTTCTCCTTCGCACTTCATCATTTCGCACCCGATCCATACGCGTCACTCCACACATACTCCTCAGACATCTCATCTCCATTACGTTCAAACTTTTCCTCTCTGCTACACCCATATTCCATGTTTCAGCCCCATATAATGCAGTCGGTACCACAACACCCTCATACAGCCTTCTCTTTACATCCATTCTAAGCGAACGACATTTAAACACTTTTTTCATTCCTCCCAGCACCTTTCCTACTTCATTTATTCTAAACTTCACTTCTGCATCTATTCTTCCATCCACAGCAACATGTGACCCTAGATATTTAAAACAATCTACCTCCTCAAGCAACTCACCATTCAAAACTATATTCATCCCCTACCATCTATCAACCTCGTACACTTCATCACTTTACTCTTATTCTCATTTACTTTCAATTTCCTCCTTTCACACACCCTTCCAAACTCCTCTACCAACTGTCTCAATCTCTCCTCTGAATCAGTCACCAGTGCAGTATCATCTGCAAACAGCAGCTGCTTCAGATTCCACTCTCCTCCATCAACATTTACCAGACTCAGACCACCTAAAACTCTTGCATTCACCTCCCTTACAACACCATCCATGTAAATATTAAACAACCAAGGCGACATCACACATCCCTGTCGCAGCCCCACTCTCACGGGAAACCAATCACTCACAGCATTTCCCACTCTTACACACGCTCTACTATTTACATAAAAACTTTTCACCCCTTTTAGTAACCTACCATCAAGTCCATACAATCTTAAAACAGTCCACAAAGCCTCCCTATCAATTCTATCATACGCTTTCTCTAAATCCATAAATGCCCAAAACACATCCTTGCCTTTCGCTAAATACTTTTCACACACTTGTCTCACAGCAAACACCTGATCAACGCATCCCCTCCCTCTCCTAAAGCCACACTGCTCATCACTAATCACTCCCTCTGTACCCTCTCTAACTCTCATAATTAACACTCTACCATACACCTTACCTACAACACTCAACAGACTTATACCCCTAAAGCTAGTAGTTCATACTTATCACCCTTGCCTTTATACAACGGGACCACACAAGCACTTGCCCAGTCAATTGGCACCATACCTTTCTCAAAGCACACATTCAACAATCTTACTAACCAGTCAACAATAGTCACTCCACCACCCTTCAGGCATTCCACAGCACACCCATCCATACCTGCAGCTTTCCCTGTTTTCATCTCCTTTACTGCCTTCTCCACTTCTTCCTTCGTGATCAAAGAATCATTCAACTCTCCCAACACATTTATTCCTTGCACCCTTCCATCCGCCACAATCTCAGCCACCCTTTCCTCCTCTACATTTAACAATCTTTCAAAATACTCTGCCCATCTCTTCCTTACTGCATCCATCTCAATTAACATCCTTCCATCCTCTGCTTTTACTCGTTCTTCCTTCCCAGACTCTCCCTTTCGCACCCTTTTCACCTCCTTCCAAAACATTTTCTTATTCTGCTGAAAATTCTCTGTCAGCCGCCTACCCCACCTCTCATCTGCTGCCACTTTAGCATCACGCACAGCCCTTCTCGCTCTATTCCTCTTCTCCTTATACCTTTCATATGACATCTCATCCTTCCTCTGCAGCCACACTTCATATGCACGTCTCTTCTCTGCCACAGCCATACTTACTTCCTCGCACCACCATTCACTTCCTTTTCTTACACCACCACCCACACGTCTCACACCACACACCTCTTCTGCATGCCCCACCACAGCACTCTTAAACAACTGCCATTCCTCCTCCACGCTGCCATTTTCCCGATCTTTCACTGCGTTCCACTCATCTTTCAATTTCTCCTGATACTCTATCTTTTTCTCTTTTATCCAACTCACTCACTTTCAAAACCTCCCTGCCACACCTAACCCTCCTAGCTCTCATCCATCTCTTTCCTACTCTTAACTTTCCCTCCACCAGGTAGTGGTCAGACATACCTCCACCCTCCCCTCTCAGAACTCTCACATCCAACAATCTTCCTATTACATTCCTAGACACAACCACATAGTCCATCAAGGCTCTATCAACAACCCTTCCACCCTCCTGTCTCACCCATGTATACTTATAAATATCTTTCTTCTCAAACAGCGTATTCCCAATCACCATCTCTCGCTCAACACACATCGCTATCATTCGTTCCCCATTTTCATTTCTTCCAGGCACACCATGCATACCAACTACACCTTCAACTGCTACATTTCCCACTCTAGCATTCAGATCTCCCATCATTACCACATTCACATTCGCTTCAAAACTCTGCAGACACTCATCAACATCATTCCAGAAAGACTCCCTCTCTTGTTCATCCCTTTCACTACCAGGCCCATATGCACTCACAAACACCCACAACTCACGTTCAAATTTCGCATTCACCCACATCAGTCTCGATGACACCTCCTTCCATTCAATCACACATTGCTGAACTTCCGGACTCACTAACAAGGCCACACCTTCTCTTGCCCTTCCTCTATCAACACCTGACAATCTTCCATTCACACTTCCAAACATAGATTCCCCCTTCCCTTTCATCTTCGTTTCACTCAAAGCTAACACATCCAACTTTCTTCTCACAAACATTCTCCCAATCTCCTCCCTTTTAGCCTCAATCGTACTACATCCACGCACATTCATAGACCCAATCTTCAGGGTACGGGGATAACTCCATCCCCCATCCCTTTCTCTGGCCTGTCTCTTTTTAGGAACTACAAAACAGAGGAGGGGGTCCCTAGTCCCCTCACCCCGCCCCTTTTAGTCGCCTTTTACGACACGCAGGGAATACGGTGGCAGTATTCTTCCTAACACAACCTGGCCGCAGAGTAGTAGTACCACCCCATAGTGCGGCCAGGTTGTGTCCCCCCCGCCACAGGGGGGGGGGACACAATTCTACCATCTGAAATATTATACGCATTTGCTTGTGTTCATTTACTTGTCATTTTAGGTATATATTTCTGCCACGTATACAATATGCCTTTTAAATATTTTGCATATAAGGGTGTTCTTAACAATGTTCACATGACACTTCTAGGATCACAGTAAGACTGTGTAGATTACACTGGTGGTGTGCCAGGGCTGGTGGCCATTAAACAAGTGACACACTTCTATTATTCTGATTGACTCAGACACAGACCCTTTCCTTGGCCAGCCCCTGACGCTTCCGGCAACAAAGACTTTCGATACCCAGTGGTAAGATTTTCGGAGACCTAAGAAATTCACATAATACTGTGGATGAAGTTCATAATTGTTGGAATAAAAACTAAACCGATGTAACTCTCCACAATTGTATGCCTTTTACAAGGCAACACACCAATTGCTATATATCCTCGAAACTGAAAAAGTAGGAAGCACACGATATTACAATACCAGAAAACTGCAGAGCTCAATAAAGCATAATTAGCTGCATGAAGGAAGATGATGATGGACGTTGATTAAGTGTGTGTGTGTGTGTGTGTGTGTGTGTGTGTGTGTGTGTGTGTGTGTGTGTGTGTGTGTGTGTGTGTGTGTGTGTGTGTGTGTGTAGTGCTGCTAGAGAAGATTACGAAATATTTCAACCAACTCAGTACGATGACTTAATTTTAATAGTTCGCTGTTGCTGGCACTAGGCCATGTTGGTCATCACTAGGATGCTTTCTGATACTACAGGCATTATACTGTAGAGGGATATATATAATCCACCCTGTAATAAAAGCCTATCTTAAGGTGAGTAAAGTCGCCAGGAAATTACATGAATAAGAGTATGGTTGTTGGTGGAAATGAATATGCTGCTGATGATGAGCATGATGACGCTAGACGATATTTTATTAAGGGTAGCATTTGAGATGAAAACAGGGAAAGCTGCAGGTATGGATGGGTGTGCTGTGGAATGCCTGAAGGGTGGTGGAGTGACTATTGTTGACTGGTTAGTAAGATTATTGAATGTGTGCTTTGAGAAAGGTATGGTGCCAATTGACTGGGCAAGTGCTTGTGTGGTCCCGTTGTATAAAGGCAAGGGTGATAAGTATGAATGTACTAGCTTTAGGGGTATAAGTCTGTTGAGTGTTGTAGGTAAAGTGTATGGTAGAGTGTTAATTATGAGAGTTAGAGAGGGTACAGAGGGAGTGATTAGTGATGAGCAGTGTGGCTTTAGGAGAGGGAGGGGATGCGTTGATCAGGTGTTTGCTGTGAGACAAGTGTGTGAAAAGTATTTAGCGAAAGGCAAGGATGTGTTTTGGGCATTTATGGATTTAGAGAAAGCGTATGATAGAATTGATAGGGAGGCTTTGTGGACTGTTTTAAGATTGTATGGACTTGATGGTAGGTTACTAAAAGGGGTGAAAAGTTTTTATGTAAATAGTAGAGCGTGTGTAAGAGTGGGAAATGCTGTGAGTGATTGGTTTCCCGTGAGAGTGGGGCTGCGACAGGGATGTGTGATGTCGCCTTGGTTGTTTAATATTTACATGGATGGTGTTGTAAGGGAGGTGAATGCAAGAGTTTTAGGTGGTCTGAGTCTGGTAAATGTTGATGGAGGAGAGTGGAATCTGAAGCAACTGCTGTTTGCAGATGATACTGCATTGGTGACTGATTCAGAGGAGAAATTGAGACAGTTGGTAGAGGAGTTTGGAAGGGTGTGTGAAAGGAGGAAATTGAAAGTAAATGAGAATAAGAGTAAAGTGATGAAGTGTACGAGGTTGATAGATGGTAGGGGGATGAATATAGTTTTGAATGGTGAGTTGCTTGAGGAGGTAGATTGTTTTAAATATCTAGGGTCACATGTTGCTGTGGATGGAAGAATAGATGCAGAAGTGAAGTCTAGAATTAATGAAGTAGGAAAGGTGCTGGGAGGAGTGAAAAAAGTGTTTAAATGTCGTTCGCTTAGAATGGATGTAAAGAGAAGGCTGTATGAGGGTGTTGTGGTACCGACTGCGTTATATGGGGCTGAAACATGGAATATGGGTGTAGCAGAGAGGAAAAGTTTGAATGTAATGGAGATGAGATGTCTGAGGAGTATGTGTGGAGTGACGCGTATGGATCGAGTGCGAAATGATGAAGTGCGAAGGAGAACTGGAGTTGTTCGGGAGATGGCTGGTAGAGTTGAGCAGAGGGTGTTGCAATGGTTTGGGCATATGGAGAGAATGGATAATGAGCGATTGGTGAAAAAGATAACTAGATCTGATGTGAGAGGTGTAAGACTGAGAGGAAGACCACGAATAGGATGGATGGACAGTGTGAAGAGAGCGCTGGATGCGAGAGGGATGTCTGTTGAGCAAGGAAGAGTGGCTGTGCGTGACAGAAATAAATGGAGAGAAATTGTGAATGAATAAGTGATGACGCAGCCCTGAGGGGATATTCTCCCGCATTTGGTCTGATCAGCTAGTCAGGTCAGGTGCGGGTAAGGGGATGGGTCTGTTATGATGTGGCAGGGGTAAACCAGTTCTGCTGTCGGGCCCTGCTGTGGATGTCACTGCTTGCATTGCGCAGTTGACCCTTGTGCGGTGTGATGCGGTGAGGATCTGTCCGTTCTCCCCTTTGGGGCTAAGATGCGAATGAATGTGTCTGAATGGATGAGTAAATGGAGAGTGAGTCGTCCTGTCTCGGCTACCTCCCTTTCCTTGGGGGAAGCAGCCTAGGTATATAGATAGATAGATAGCATTTGATGGATTCAGTCCAGAACTCCTCAATTTTAAAAGCTAGGTTAATGTGCTTTTTATTACCGTTCACGATGCTAAGCTTTCAACCAGACGACTTCATTTTCCAGAGTACACTCTTTTATCACCCTAACTTGGTCCAACGTTGTCATCTCACCATCTTGAATACTAACACCAGATTAACGGTAGAATGTAATGATAGTCACGAAGAGGTGCTACAAAAAGGATATATAGTCGTAACATTGTATTTTAATACCGCTGAGGAAACTGAAGTAAGATGTAAAAGGACACAATCTGGGCAAAGTTCAAGTGAAAGAGCTAGAGCATACACACACACATACACACACACCCACACACACACACACACACACACACACACACACACACATATATATCTATCTATCTATCTATCAATCTATATATATATATATATATATAATACCCTCTGTCACGTCTCTCTCTGATTTAAGTCTCCAACTGCGACACGACTTCCTTCAGCAGACGTCAGATAAATCAGTCTCCCTTTTATCTGCACCCACTCTTTACCTCTTTACGCCCATTAGTTTTCATTTCCAACTTCATTGTTCCCTCATGATTTTCTTTCTTTTTCTTTTCTCGAATTTCGTCGCCACCTCATTCCCGCTCACAGTTTTCACTGAGACTCAGTTCTCATTTTCCATTCTTAATTTCTTTCGTTTTTAAGAGTATACAGGACGTACAGATAACTGTGGTGCTGCGGGGGACGCCTTCTTGTAGTGGCACCTACATAACCGGTCGGATCAATTGCCTGGTTAGGCGTTCCTCAGCTTCTCCCATAACCCCTGAAAAGAGATGGTGGACTGCAGGACACAGACAACCTCAGCTTGTGGTTCATAGAGTTTACATCCATAGGAGTTCTGGGATTCTGCTACTACTACTTCTTGTACAACAGCAATAACTAATACTGCTAATACCATTATTATTACTACAACTATCACCACTGCTACTGTTACTATTCTTATTACTACTGCTGCTGCTGCTACTACTACTGTCTACTACTGCTACTACTACTACTACTACTACCACATATACCTGTATATATATATATATATATATATATATATATATATAATGTTATCAAACTATGCAGTAGTAGCAGTAGTAGAGTAGTACTAGTAGCAGAAGCAGCAGAAGTAGTGGCAATATTAGCAACCTTAAACTCGCCTGAATGTAGGATGAAAGGCACACGAAATACATTTTTTTAGGTAAAAAAATGACCAACGAAAAAAAATTAATAAATAAAAGTTGACTGTACACCGTTTTCTTTGCTTGTGAATGAGAGAGAGGAAAAAAAAAAAACATACGAGAAAGGAGAAGAAAAGGAAAAAGAACTCGAGGTATTATAAATCTCACACACATAACATTTTCTTTGACGTGAATGATGGTTGACTTCTTTTGCGGCATTTTGCGCCACCTGGGAAAACATTACGGGTAAATTTTGTGGCTGACGTCCAGAGAAACCGTTACTGGAACTGAAAGGAATCACTGGCTCTGATTCCGGTTCAGCGAGTGAGGAGTGGGGAGGTGGGGGGAGGGCGTAGGGAAGAAACTGTGAAAAGGGAAATTATGAGGAGGAGTTAGTGAAGGTGGGAAAGTAAGAAGAGGGAATAACCAACAGAAGTTAAAGAGATGAGGAGGAGGAGAAAAAGAGACACCTATAGGAGAGGGAAAAGAGGTAAGAACTGTAACAGAAGGAGGGACATAAGGAGGAAAATAGGAGAAGAACAAAGAAGCGAAAGAGAAGGGAAAAATAAGAAGAAGGAGCCTTGAAGATAAAGAGAAGAAAGAAAAGAAGGAAAATGTGGAAAAAAAGAAGTGGCTGAAGCATAACAAGAATGAGTAAGTAAAAGAAGAGACAGTGGAGGAGGATGGAAGACCAGTAGTTGGAGGTAGGGCAAAAAAGAGATAGAAGAATGAAAAGGATAGGGAGAGCAGAGGAATAGGAGGATGAAGGGATGGAAGAAGAAGGTGAAAAGGAAGAGGAGGAGGAGGAACTATAGATGAAGATCAGAAGGATGAATTGGATGAGAAGGAAAGGAGGCTGGAGTAAAAAAATAAATATATAAAAGCAGGAGGAGAAAGGGAGACAGACTTAGTGGGAAGAGGAAGAGATGAAGAAGATATGGAAGAAGAGAGAAAAATTGATGAGAAATTGGAGAAAAAAAGACAAAAAAAAAAAAAAAATGCACATGCACAACAAAACTCCTCAGCCCCACTCAGGAACAGGAGACTATGAACCTTAAGCAGGAAATATGAAGAAAGTAATTACCTCTATAATATTTTTGTAACGCTCACGGTTGTTATGACTTCCTTCGGCTAGAACCTTCTCCTCCTCCTCCTCCTCTGCCTGTTGAAATTGAGCCTCCTCCCACACCCAACGAGATGCGACGTGGGAAAAACAGGCTGAGGCAGTCGCAGTGTGAAAGTATTTAAAACACAAATTGCTGAAGAATAGGCAATGAGTTAATAGTGCTTGTTGGCGTCGTCAGTGTCTTGCATGGTAAAGAAGAAGAAGAAATGAGAAAGAAAGAGAATAAGAAGGAGAAGGAGGAAATAAAAGGAATAAAAAGCGGTTGCAAGTTGATAAGAAAAAGTTGCAAAAAGACGGCAGTGAGGGAGTGCTCCATGTATAGGCATTAGTGACATGCATGGGAAGATGGAAATAAGAAGAAGAAGAAGAAGTAATGATAATGATGAAGATGATGATGATGATGATAAAGGGAGACAGGAAAAGCAGAAGGGAAGATGGAGAAAAAAAAAAAAGTTAAAGGAGGAAGCCGAAAGGAATAAACATGAGGATAAAAAAAAAAAAGAAAACTGAAAACAGGATGCGAAAGAAGAGGAGTAGAATGTGGAAGAAAATAGAAAAAAAAAGTTGAAGAAACAGGAATGAGGCACAAATGAAGACGAAAATGAGGATTTTGATGAGGACTAGCAGACAATGGAAGAAGAAAAGAGACAAAAAAAAAAAAAAAAAGAGGAGGTTGTAAAATGAAATGGAAGTCTGAAATTTCCAAGAAAAAGTTGTTAGTGAGGGGGTGTTGCTTGTAGGCGCCACAGGCTTGATGGACCTAAGATGATGATGATTATCATAATGAAGATGTGGATAATGATAATGATGATGATGATGTTGATGTTGACGATGATGATGATGATGATAATGATTTGATAGTGATGATGATGGTGAATATGATAATGATGAAGATACAGGATAACAGAGAATGATGATGATGAGGAGGAGGAGGATTATAACTCATTATATTAAAATAATTTTCCATAAATTACTAACCACCAGTAATTTGCGCTTTGTGAGCAAGCGACGAGCGAGGAAGCGCCATGTTCTTACAACTTCCCTCTGATATGTCAATCGCAGAATGAAAATAAGAAAAAGGGCGTTTCCCCTGGAAAATTTCTCCTTGGATGCATTTCAGCTATTGATTACATTTAGGTTCGCTGATAGAGATTTGTGAAGCAGGTATTATAAAGCTAAGAAAGCCGAAGTTCGTAGGATAGCTCATGGTTTGCATGAGCAACATAGGTTCCAATGGTATGCGAGTGCTGGTGTAAAGCGAGTCACCGTAGTATTCATCACACGCGCAATGTTAAATTCTACAATCTCCTCTGCCAACCTGCAGTGTCGAAGAAACAGAAATGATAAAGACTTGGTTATCGAAGACATGATTAAAGCCTGAAATTGGTTGTTTTCCCTTGGTGATTTCACCATCAAAAAATGGCAATACCGTTGATGTAATATTATAGGCGAAATCTCCGATATTTAATTGCTAGATCTAATGCCAAAAACCACTGTGTTACGAAGGAAAATCTTGTTTAACTGGATCTCATAACTGAGGCGTTCACCGATTA
This sequence comes from Coenobita brevimanus, assembly GCF_032717465.1. NCBI lineage: Eukaryota > Metazoa > Arthropoda > Malacostraca > Decapoda > Coenobitidae > Coenobita > Coenobita brevimanus. Next base: position 17,685,656 of record NC_136972.1, read on the forward strand.
GAACCGAACACTCCCATGGATAAGTCGAGATTCCATGGAGTCCCTGCGCCATTATGGGTGAGTTTTTAGTTGATAACAAAATTTAATGAATGACTGTACCACACGGAGAAAGAATTTCAACACTATTTCATATAGAAATAAAGATATTGGCTTTTGCTTAGCGTAACTATCGGGTAGAGCCGGGCTAGTTTGGGCCGAGTCTAGCCGGACCTCTCATTTCCAGACTTAACCAAGAGTACTGTATGCATCGCTCGCTCGCTTGTAAAATTCCTGCTCCACAGGAAAACACTAAAACTGCCCCAAAATAACAACATTCGGATGTTGTTATTGATGATGGCAATGATGATGATGATGATGAGGAGGAGGAAGAAGAAGAGAATGAGAGGAGGAGAAGGAAGAGTATGGGAGAAGAAGGAGAAAGAGGAACAGGAGAGAGAGGAGAATAAGGACGAGGGAAAGATAAAGAGAAGAAATAGAAGGAGCAATGAAAGAAAAGCTTTCGGAAGCCGAGTGTTATTCGCCCGCCAGAATATGCTGCTGGCCTAATCTAAGATTTAGGCTATATCTTAACACCCAGAAGGTTTCATGTTTAATAGCTCAAGCCGTTCATGAGATATAATGGTGCTAAAGGCAGGCGATAAAAACTAGTTGACGTATGGCAGCCATTTTAGTGACCTTGACCTTGACCCCGAGTGCCCATTTTCGAACTCGTCCAAGATTTTGGCCACATTTTGATACCCTGAAGGTTTCATGTTGATAGCTCAAGCCGTTCATGAGATATAATGGGAATAGATACACACACACACACACACACACACACACACACACACACACACACACACTCACACGCACGCACGCACGCATGCACGCACTCAAAAACAATATCGCTCCGCCTTCTAAAGGCGAGCGATAACAAAAGGACAATGCATGATATATAGTAATGATGATGATGATAACTATTACGATACAACTGTTATGTCCAGTTTCATTTCCTGTTTTCCAGACAGAGAATCTCTACTAGGGTACACAAAATGGACAGCCAAATACAACCACCAAACACCATTGCTATCTCTTCTTACCACAACGTTATTTTCATGAGAAAGAGTGAAATGATTGCAGAGACGATGTTGATGAAGATGATGATGATGATGATGATAAATGATGATGATCATGTTCATGATAAGGAGGAGAAAAATTGTGACGATGAAGGTAACACAGAATATGACAACAGCGATGATAATTACGGTTATTCTCTCGAGCATGGAAGCATACATTCCTTTCTCATATCATGTGACTAATGAAAAAAAAAGAAAAAAAAAGATATAATCACGCCACTTCTAATGTTGTCCACAACAAGGAGAAGGTCTACAAAAGGTACCAGTGCCAGCCCACCCATTAATCTCATTTCTTTTATGTTTCTGTCCAGAATTGTGCTAAATCTTGTTCTTCGCATTGCTAAAAATAACTTTATTCGTACTAAATGATCTGAACTCTCAAACTCAAATTCTTCCCACTCCTTCTGGCACCTTTCCTTTCTAACAACTTCAATTCATCTCTCCCTCCTCTTATCCACTATGATGGCTCTGTTGTTATTTCTTTTACTGATAGAACAGAACTCATCACCCAGACTTTCTACTCCAGTTCCACCTTAGACGATTACTCTATCGTTGCTCCATCACTTCCCCCCTCAGACTTCCTCATGGCTGACATTGAAATATATTCAATTGATGTATTTACTGCTACCACTGGCCACAGTTCTAACAAAGCATATTTTAGTGATGGGGTCCCTCGTCTTGTCCTCAAGAACTGTGCTTCAGTGAATACACCCTGCTTAGGTAAACTCTTTTGCATTTGTCTGTCAACTTTTATCTTTCCTTCCTGCTGGAACTTTGCTCTCATTCAACATGTCCCAAAGAAGGGTGACCATTCCCAGCCCTTTAACTATGCCAACTTCTTTAACATCCTTATTTCAAAAGTTTTTTAGTTTATTGTTAACAGATAAATTTTAAAGCACCTTGCCTATCATAACCTTCTTCCTGATCATCAGATAGGTTCTGCCAGGGATGCTCCACTAGCGATCTTCTCATCTACCTTCCAGACTCCTGGTCATCGTCCTTTCGAGACTTTGGTGAAAGCTTTGCCACTGCACATGACATCTCAAATGCTTTCGATAAAGTATGGCATAAATCTTAAATTTCCAAACTGCCCTCTGACGGTTTCCATCCTTGTATCTGAGCCATGATCTCTAGCTTCTTTTATGATCATTCTATAGCTGCTGTTGTAGGCGACCACCGTTCTTCTCCCAGAGCGATCAATAGTCGTGTTCGCCAGGGCTATGTCCTATCACCAACCCACTTCCTTTTATTTATCAATGACCTACGCTGTACATCTAACTAACCACATCCACTTGTACGCTGATGACTCCACTCTCCACTCTTCACATTTCCATACGCTTTCTGCAGCGTCCGTCTCAGCAGTTAGTGCAACAAAGGAATGAGGCTACGGCACACCTAATGTCTGACTATGCTCAGCTGTCTGATTCAGGTAAAAGAAATATTGTTTTTAAAGCATCAAAAACTCAGTTTTTACATCTTTCAGATTGGCAAAATCTACCTCAGGAGTATCCTCTAATTTTTATCAATAACTCAATCCTGCACCATCTTTATTAATACTTGGGGTTTCCTTCTCGCAGGATTTATCTTGGAAACATCATATTAATTCCTCTCTTGTGAAATCCGCTTCCAAGACTTTAAGCGTGCTAAGCCGACTCTGTGCCGTCTTTACCCTGCACGGTTGTTGACTTTATACATGGATGTTATTCGCCCCTGTGTAGCGTAGAACTCTAACGTTTGGGAAGGCTCTCCACATACAGCTCCTCCCCAAAAAATGGAGTCAAAAGCTTTTCGTCTTATTAACTCTCCTCCTCTTACTGGGTTCCTTCAACCTCTGTGTCTTTTGCCGCACTGTTGCATCTTCATCACTTTTCTATCATTATTTCAATATAAACTTTTACTGGCCTAAACCGGTTGGAGTGTGGTAGGTCTCCATATTATAATTGCAAATCATAATAGATAGATAGATAAATAGATAGATAGAGAGACAGATAGAAGCAGGAAGTCAAATGATGAGAAGGTGTTGTGTTTGCGAGAAGCGAGCAGCGCTAAACATGCTTACACGGAGGAAAGCTGACGACAGCGGCCAGTAAGGAGATGATGCAGTTAGCTGTCAGCAGTCCTCTCGTGAGAAAGGTCTGGTTGCCATGAGGAACATACGTGACACATCCTTACTACACCAGATTTTAGGAAAGAGAGTTGAGAAGGAGACAAGCGACCCTAGAGAGAGGTCGAGACGGAGATTAGCCACCGAACAGGCTAGACAGAAGGAGACAAGCGACCCTAGAGAGAGGTCGAGACGGAGATTAGCCACCGAACAGGCTAGACAGAAGGAGACAAGCGACCCTAGAGAGAGGTCGAGACGGAGATTAGCCTTAGAACAGAAAGAGAGAGAGATAGCGAGACAGGGAGGTAGCTACCCGGGACTTACACTCTTATACCTGTTTAATATTTCCAAGACAAATAAGAATAGTCCCATACTATTCTTTACCTCTCCCGTCACTACATGACATCTGGTGGGGAAACTACTACAAGATATAAAAGCCGCTCGACCACAAGTCTAAAATATACGCCTCTACAAGCAAATACAAAGTCGCTGCTTTATGATACAAAGTCTTTATGACATTTGGTAGCAGCGAACGTATACGAACCTCGTCTACGAATCAACATTAAATTCCTACAAAATATCAAGATTGAAAACAAGAATATCTCTCTCAACCAACAACATAACCGGCTCCTGACGCTTCTCTCCATCCCCCTCCGTCTCCCAGATCTTTACGCTGATGCAGAGGTCAAGAGATCACTCGACGCCTTGCAAGTAGCTTAACGACAAACCAGCAAATCTGCGGACATCGTCTCCGAATTAAAAGCAAATTTCTACAAAAGCAACCGAGACTACAAGATTAGCTTCAGTTCTACATTGAATCCTTCAACCATCTACAATCAACTACAATTAACAACTCTGCGTCGTCTGTATAATCTTCTACACGCACCTACAAGAAGCGGCAGTCTTCATCCCACAACGAGTAAATCACAAGAAAAAAGGACCAAGAATACATCAAGAACGAAAGAAAACAAACAAACAAACAAACAAACAAACGAAGAGTGAGAGACGACTCACAACTCATAACCACCAGACCTCACCCTCCTCTCTCTGCTACATCCACCCAACCCCCAACGCTTACGCAGGTGTGAAGAGGTCAGGACGACGAAGCAAACACCAAGTTCACAACTCATCTTACTCACTCGTCTTCACTCAAGTTACTCATCGCTACTCATTCACTCACCACAGCTACCAGTGTGGGAAGTTGAGGTCATCATGCGTGCTTGCTGAACAGACGCCACGTCAGTCAACACACCACCTGCACCACCACTCACACCATTCCCACCACGGTAAAATTAGTGAGTTACATAGTTACTTCATTTATACAATACACAGTGATAGACAATAAGCTTCTGCACAAACATATAAAACGTGCTGTATAGTTACAGCTTAAATACACATACTTACTTCAGTTATCTGCATAACTCAAACACTAAATAATCACCAACAATAAATATTCTACACTGTGTATATTCATTCATTTATTATAACATTTATTTACTGTCAACGAGTGTTACCATTTATACCTACATAAAATACGTGTTTCATACATACAACTATACATTAATTATATCTACAAAGTAATAAAGAAGATATACCATCACAGTTACTCAGTGAGCGATTAAAAGAACTGTATTAAACATTTATTAATTAAAGCTACCTAGTGGAAACAGATAAATTAAATTACAAGGTAAACTAGAAAAAAAAAAAAAAAATGGCCAACACAAATGCCGTTAGCAAGAGTGAACATCTTCAACACAATCGTGAAGACAATGATTTCCACACAGTGCTGACACACATATTACCCACGATAGGTACAGGTGAACAACAAGTCAGTGTGTATAGTTAATACTGTATATAGTGTATATATTTTTTATATAAAATAACAAAATATGGGACTATATAATATCATTTTATAATCTCTGTGCAATATAAACTAAACTTTAAAAAAGTATCTCAAGGAAATTAGCCAGCAATTAGGTAACCATGAACAACATGGAAAAAAGTGTACACAAGCAAAGAAAAACAAACTATAGAAAATCAATACATACAAAAAAGAAAGAAAGAAAAGTAAGAAAGAAAAAAAAGAGAAATAGAGTAAGATCACATAACAAACAAATGAAAATAAGTGTAAATGTTACTACATAAGTCAAAATACCACGTAAACTACAAACAAAAAAGCAAATTGTTGTCTCCACATACAAGTGGCACGACACATCATCACTATCATCGACCGCAGCATATGTTAGGACTGCAGTTATTACAATTATGTTACTCCATATTATAATTATGTACTTACAAACGATATGTAACAATTATGTAACGACAAACGATTGCATTATGTTACACTAACTACAATTATGTACCTACAACCGATATGTAACAATTATGTAACGACAAACGATTGCATTATGTTACATTAACTACAATTATATACCTACAAACGATATGTAACAATTATGTAACGACAAACGATTGCATTATGTTACACTAACTACAATTATGTACCTACAAACGATATGTAACAATTACGTAACGACAAACGATTGCATTATGTTACACTTTGCCAATTATGTAACAGTTGCATTAACAAGATGTAACTTTTATGTAACTTTAACTACAATTATAAGGCCAACACAATTATGCATTAACACAATATTTAGTAACAATTCATAAAATGTTACAATTATGTAGTACCACAATGTTAGTACAATATTATAAGTCATACAATTATAGCACAATTCTGTATTACCAGTATCATCATACAAGTTAGGTGAAATATTAGACATTACTAAAGTGATAACTCTATGTAATGTATAACCTAGCAGTATTACCATTGCACAATTATATGCGTAATATTACTGAATAATCACTATTTACTATGAATAATATATGTATACAATATTCATACAATTTACTTTACAATATTAAATATTTCACTTAATTAACTTATAAGTTCATTATAATGTGTATGTAGTATGTATTAATATATTATAACTATTAAATGTCGATGGTACGCCATTTTTTCGCGGCCGAGCAATGTGGTAGGTCTCCATATTATAATTGCAAATCATAATAGATAGATAGATAAATAGATAGATAGAGAGACAGATAGAAGCAGGAAGTCAAATGATGAGAAGGTGTTGTGTTTGCGAGAAGCGAGCAGCGCTAAACATGCTTACACGGAGGAAAGCTGACGACAGCGGCCAGTAAGGAGATGATGCAGTTAGCTGTCAGCAGTCCTCTCGTGAGAAAGGTCTGGTTGCCATGAGGAACATACGTGACACATCCTTACTACACCAGATTTTAGGAAAGAGAGTTGAGAAGGAGACAAGCGACCCTAGAGAGAGGTCGAGACGGAGATTAGCCACCGAACAGGCTAGACAGAAGGAGACAAGCGACCCTAGAGAGAGGTCGAGACGGAGATTAGCCACCGAACAGGCTAGACAGAAGGAGACAAGCGACCCTAGAGAGAAGTCGAGACGGAGATTAGCCTTAGAACAGAAAGAGAGAGAGATAGCGAGACAGGGAGGTAGCTACCCGGGACTTACACTCTTATACCTGTTTAATATTTCCAAGACAAATAAGAATAGTCCCATACTATTCTTTACCTCTCCCGTCACTACATGACATCTGGTGGGGAAACTACTACAAGATATAAAAGCCGCTCGACCACAAGTCTAAAATATACTTCTCTACAAGTAACTACAAAGTCTTTATGACAGGAGTGCCTGGTCCCACTACACCACCAGTAGTGTATTTGGCCATATGGTTACCACCCAGCTTATTAAGTGGTTGCCAGGGTAGGAAGACAACATTTGACTTGCCACTCAGTGTAGTCATGTGAAAGTAACACTACATCAAGTGAATGCATGGTAGCCACCTTCTTTATAGACTATCATTACTGCAGATTTTCGTTGTTTTGCATGTGATTTCACGTAGCTCAGTTGCTTCGCTTTTCTCTTGCAGCTCCTTGCTAGCTGAAAGCCAAGGAAAAAAAAAAACAAACAAACAAAGGAAGAAGAACAGCAGCAAACTAGAATGATGATTTGTTCAAGAAGAAGACTTTGGATTTGCGCCTGCCGACTGAAACTGGGAGAATGAACCAAACAAGCTGTCTTTGCTAAATCCCAATCTTCCCTTAGAACACAAACAGCAAATTGCCAGCGTTATATTCTGGTCCTCAGTGATACAGCTGGATGGTCGGGGATAAGGGTAAATAAAAATGTAAAAGAGGTAAATAAAAATGTAAAACATTCTGACCAGCCCAAGAATTAAACTATTTCTTCTTCGAGTTGGACATGCCAACTCATGCACCCCCGGCTGTGCCTAATATCCTGTGATTGGCTGTTGTTATCCCTTTACTGAATATAACTGGAAAACTGTTATTATATACGAAGCTTTTTCATTTTTCTGTGTAAGGAACTGGCACACTGTTCGACCTTCATCGTATTTAACACTGGTTCATGTGTCTTACTGCAGATAATAACATGGAAGTCCTGTCGATGCTTTGATAGTCACCACAAGTCATTCCACACCCAAAACACATGTATAAGCTAAACTATGCTTACAATATGGCTCTGTAGTAGCCATGCAAACTTGTTTTATTTGTGTATCCATTTTCATGGACGAAAATTTACGGACAAACGAGAATATCCCTTCCAATTCTTTTGTCTAAAGAGGATGAAGTGTCCTTATCCCTTCATATTATCACATAAAAAATTCAGTAAGGGGTAAACAGCCTCCGTAGACTACAATATTCAATCGATTCATAACAATTTAATTGTTATGGGAGTGTATAACGATGGTCTGAGAAATTTCAAATTTGGATCCGTTTGCATGGACTGGAACTGGCTCAGCACGAATGTTACACATCTGATGCGTGCTCTGGCCTGTAAACGTTTGGACACAGAGCGAAGAAGTGATAATGAAATTATATGATGGCATTCGATATTATTAATAGACTAATCCTCTGCTAATTGTAAGCTCACACTGGGATACAAACTATTTTATTATAATTTTCGATATGGTTGATGAAACCCCGCTGTACTGTAGAACATTGGTTCCATCATTCTAGTAGGCAGTAATTTTGTTGTCATTATGTAAAAGAAAAAAAAATGTGTACACAGTGAAAAAATTAACGTAAATAACGGCATTTTAATAGCGGCATTTTAACTGTTTCAGTACTCAGCAGTGATTGTAAAACCAGCAAAACTGACACACGAGCCCCCAGTTGGCCTTGCAAGAGAACCTCTGAGTGAGTGACCAGTGGCTTGAAAACGACGAGAGGATAATATGTGCAGTATGATTCAGACAGAATCAGCCATTCTCTTACGTTATCAAATTTCTTTCATTGTTCTATGTGTGTGTGTGTGTGTGTGTGTGTGTGTGTGTAACGGTAAGAATTTACTTCCACCGTTATTGTTCAATCCCACCGGTTGTTGGTACTTGGTCAACTTACCCTTTAATAATCCAGATGGTACTCGACCTAGTCTCCCCTCCTTGGTTGATAGAAATTTCACTTCAGTAAAACAAAAGGGGAGGGGGTGGTGTTTTGACTTGGTATGGTAAAGGATAATTGTTTAAGATAGTTTTGGTAGCGTTTGTAGTTTTTGGCCGAGTCGAGATTAAGTCAGTACCACGTGTGGTCGTCGTTCCCTAAGCGAAGGAATCTTGAATTGGAAGGGGAGTGAGTTAGGCACAAGAGGACATAATTCCCTTGATTGGGTATAACACAAAAAAAAAAATGACATATACTTTACTCTAATAATTCTATACTGGTTTTCAAAAGACATTTTTAATTACATGACCTTTAGTCATATGAAAAAGGGTTGTTCATTAAAACCATGGTTTGGGTGATCATTCCTACAACATTGTCACCAGGCAAAACAATTTGGTACATACAAGCGATTTCTGAGGTCATCGTACCTTACTTTTTATTGTCAGTTATTCTTGGGCTCGACAATAGCCTCAAGACTGGAACATTTATGAGCTTGGGTTATCTTTTCGGGCTGGCATAGCCTCGAACCAATAAAAATAATCACTCGAGCTCTATTTCGCCCATATAGTATACTCTCATCATGCAATTCACTATATTTCCCAATAACTATCAATTCATAATTATTAACAATTCATAATCATCATTAATGCATAATCACCAAAAATACATAATCACTCGGGCTTGTGTAGCCTCGAGGAACAACTCAAAATCGCATAATCACCAAGAATACATAATCACTCGGGCTTGTTTAGCCTCGAGGAACACTCAAAATCACATTATTGCTCACAACCACTAAGTTCCCTTCCACGCTCCTAATTTTCTAACATAGTAATATAAGAGAAAGAAAACGGTTAATGAATTTGAATTTCGCCTTTCCGTTACAAGATCACATCACTTTTAAATTTCTATTCCTTATCTACAAAAACAGAAGTTCACTTGATAGATCAATAATACCATTTCAACTACAATCGGTTTATAAAATAATTCAGGGGTAGTGTACGTGTGTATGTTAGAGTCTATGGGCAATACCACGAGAAGGCCTCGTGCACACTCTGACGTCGCCGGTGTCTGGGGACTGAACCAACGTCCATTACACACGATGTGTGAGCAGCGAGTCTACGTTAAGCTTTTAACAATATTACTTCATATGGTTCACGCCAAGTAAGGATTAAACAAGGAAAAAGGGGGGGGGGAAAGGAGGAATGTGGACAGCTCACCTGAACCAACGTCCATTACACACGATGTGTGAGCAGCAAGTGCGGCCTCCCGGGTACGCCAGAGACGCCACTGCTAGATCAAATGAGGTGGTGTTTTTGCAATATGGTGGGTTTTCATTCTCTTCACTATTTATTTAGTAGTGTACACATGACGCCAGGACTTTGGATTGGATTGGGGAAAATTTGGGATTCAATCCTTACTTAATTTAAATACTGAATTTACCACTATCCCGCCTTGAATTTGGGGCAGCTTATGCCATCTAGTGACGGCTAAGGCAAACGAGACTATTAAATCCTCACAAATGACATTATTTAGGCCTTTTTGACTGTTAATCTTACATATTTGGGTTCTAGCAGCTTCATTAGTAAACATTTCACAACTAGGATATGGAAAGAATTGTATACCCATCATTACTCTGTTTAAGGTTTAAACTTGGCGCCCAACAACGACGCACAAACAAGGAGAAAGGCTGCTCGCATCTGTTATTCATCACTCGACCAGACGGAGGAATTCCCATAGCTCAACATCCACAACTACATCACCCAATGCATAGATACAGAGATGCATACATATAAAAAATAAAGTTAACCCTACATCAATCATTAACATATGAATTACTACTTAGGACAGGAATTTAAAGACTAGTATTCAGGTTACACCCTATCTAACTTAAAAATTACAGTACTTCTAAACACATACATGAATACTAAATTTGTGGCACTTCACGGCTCCCACGTTCAGAAGACAAATTTTACCCAAGTCAATCATCTATGACATATCCAATGGATGGAATGTTGTTACTCTTATAACTGCTATGAACACTTTGAATTGGAATACTTTTCCCCACAATCGGTGGCACCTGTCGGTCCACATTAAACACCTCGCAAGGTCGCTTACTCACTTCATCAGGAGGTATGATCACTCCTTACACATGATGTTATAAGGGAATTTATTCCCCAGTTAACCTCAGGTTTTGGAGGATAGCTTGTCGCTCACCTGAGCTCGACTGGGTCTCTCGAGAGTGAGATCACCACGGGAGGCGCTTCCTTCCACTCTTCCATTCACATTCGCATTCACTCTGTTCTTTTGTTTCCAGCACTCCGCCTGCAAAGATGAGCGCTCATTCTGTTCTGAAGACTCCACTACCTCACAAACCGTGCTAACTGTAAGGTGAGGGGATTAATTACTCCCCTCGAAGTAAGGCACTTCCCGGTTCCAACAGGAACTCTTCTCTCTTTTTCTTTTTTACACCCTCTCCTCGGGGATGAGTCCACCCGGAACATAACTTTAAGCAGTTATGTTTCACAACATTCGTCTCATGCACTTATCTATACTTTTCTAGCTAACACTCCTCTATGAGCCTCCGAGGGGCATTCCTCACTCGCGGTGGTAATCGCTCATCTTCGGGCTCTGGGGCGAGCTCCTGTTGCAACGGTTCTAAGAGCCACTCCTCGGTACCGTAATATGGTTTTACCTTTTCAGCAGCCCTTTGTATTCTTTTTCCACTAAATACGTTTTCAATGATGTAAACACTTCCCTTTAGCAGCACTTCAATCACTTTATACGGGCCGTCCCATTTGGCATTCAGTTTCCTACAGGTACCCGGCTGTATGGTCTCTTTTTTCGCCCACACCAAGCTATTGACTCCAACCTTCTGCGCTCTCCTCTGCCTGTTGGCCACCTCCCGGTATCGCCTGGTCATTTTCTGGTGGGTACCTTTGATGAGCGTGTGTGCTATCACCAGGTCGTCCTCCTCTGCATCCACGGAAGGCAATAAGGTACCAATGAGGCGAGGGGGATGGTGTGAGAAGAAGGCATAATAGGGCTGTTGTCTCGTGCTCGAGTGCACCGCTTGATTTATGACGGTTTGGCACGACTGGAGCAGCTGAGGCCAACGGAAGGGGTGTCCATTGCAGAGAGATGCTAGGATACTTTTCATAGTACTATGCATCCTTTCAGTGGTGGAATTTCCCTGGGGATGATAAGGGATGACGTAGAACAAGTCCACCTGGTTCCTCCGGCAGAATTTCTTGAACTTTCCACTCGTGAACTCTCCGCCGTTGTCCTGTATGATTCCTCATGGCGTCCCAAAGTCGGTGAAATATTGCCCAAGACAGTGTATGATGTGTTGTGTATGTTTGTCTCTGAGTGGATAATATTTCACAAACCTACTGTAGTGATCTATCACAGTAAGGACATATCGGCAGCCCTGAGCTCCAGCAACCATATCAGTCAAGTCGATCCCGATACGTTCCGATGGTTTACTTACAGGCGGGAAACCTTTCCAAGGTTGCTGCAGCCCAGTTTCACCTTTGAATCTTTGACAAGTGGGACACTGTTTCACATACTCGCATACATCTACTTTTAGATTTGGCCAATAGAATAGTTCTTCAGCTTTCTTAATGGATTTTTTCTGACCTAGATGCCCTGAGATTTCATGAGCGTGTCTTATAGCTTCTTTGGTTATTGACTTAGGAATCACCAAACAATATTGGATGCTACCATCATTTGTTTCACGAGCAAAATATAATAGTTCGTCAATCAATGCGAACTGGCTCAACATAGCTTTCGGTAGTCTTTTAGAAGGGAGCTTCTCACTACGCAAGTACTTAGCTAACTCATCCCACATGGGTTCTTCTCACTGCTCATCTTTCATTTCGTCTCGACTAAATCCAAGCCAGTTGGTTTCTGACTGTTGGAATATCACTCTGACAGGTCTAGAAAGCTGATCAGCGACTACATTATATTTACCCTTGACATATTGCATGTTCTAGTCGTATTCACGCATCTCGAGAATCCATCGGTTCATACGTGGGGATTTGGTTTTTCGCTTAAAAATGCTGGTAAGCGGTTGATGATCTGTCAAGATAATAAAGTGGGAACCCCACAAGTAACGGTGGAAGTTGTGACATGTGAGAACGACTGGCAATGCTTCTTTGTCAGTTGCAGAATATTTTCTCTTGCAAGGATTGAGCTTTTTGGAAAAGTAACCAATAGGCAAGTTGGAGTTGTCTGGTTGTATCTGGCTCAATAGGCCACCAATATGGGTGTTGCTCGCGTCGGTGGTTACAATGAATTGTCGAGTCACGTTGGCTCTTACCAGTACTGGCGCATTCACTAAGCTCGACTTCAATTGATCAAACGCGGATTGACACTCATCTGACCATTCAAACGCTACTCCGGATCTTGTTAAGTTAGTAAGGGGAGCTACTATTTTTGCGAAAGAAGGTACGTGTTTTCAGTAGAACCCGCACATCCCAAGGAATCTCCGGACTTCTTTTACTTTTGTGGGTCTTTTCATTTTGTTGATAGTCTCTATGTTTTTTGGGTCCGGCGTACTCCCGGCCGCTGAGATTTTATGGCCAAGAAAGGTTACTTCTTTTAACCCAAAAGTACATTTGCTTAAATTTAGCTTGGCCCCATTCTGTGTGAGTAAAGTGAATAGTTGCTGTAAGCGACTCAACAACATGGGGAAGTCATCAGCCCAAATTATCAAATCATCCAAATAATTCTTTACCCAGCCTTGCTTCAACAATAGAGTAAGAATGTCCTGCATTCGTCGGGAAAATATGGCTGGCGAACATTTTAGTCCGAATGGTAAGCGCCTAAATCTGTAAAGTGTGACTCCATCACTGAATGTGGTTAAATCACGACTTTCCTCGTCCAGCATGATTTGAAAATATGCCTCACGCATATCAAGAGTCACATAGTAATTATGACCTGCGGCCTGCTTGACTAATTCTTCCAGTCTGGGCAGTGGATAGATATCCGTTGCTAGATGTTGAATCACATGGCGATAATTTGAACACATGCGCTTGCTGCCATCCGGCTTGTTACCTAATACGATAGGATATAACCAGGCAGCTGTTGATCTTTCAATAATTTCTCTCACTTCCATGTCTTGCAACATTTCAGCGATCACCTGTTTAGCTTGTTCAGGGTATCGATAGATCGGTCCACGGCTGGGCTGTGGATCTGCTACTTTAATGTGAACGGGGGGACCGCTGATGGTTCCTAGTTCTCCTTTTTCCAAAATGAAGAGGGGATCGTGTTGCAGAATTACGTTAGCTAATTCTTCTTGTTGAGCTGAAGCTAAGTGAGGCCATGTCTGTTCGTCAATTAGCTTTCGGAGTCGTTGAACACGAGTTCCGCTTTCATCAGTTCGATCACTGGTAGGGATCAGGTCATTATGAATTTTGGTAACTGAGTTGACTGTACTTACAGAAGGGTCGTCAATAATTTCATAGGAGCCTAGAATGGTACCTATCAGAAACAGTTTATCTTGTTTGGCTCTATTATTGAGGGGCAAATAGACTAAGCCCTCTGAATTCACTTGTAATATGTAAGGGTGACTATTATGACTGAAACGTGCTTGTGGGTAGAACAGTAAAGTGGTTTTAGGCTCCTCACTCACTGGCACGGCAATGAATTTGGTTTGATATGGGGTGAGTCTCTCTACTGTTACGAGATTAATTTGCTTCAACTGTTGAGGGTTCCTGACGGCTCTGATAGGTGTGGCCTGGACTCGCTCAACTTTTCCTTTCCGCTGCGGAACATAGTTTACGATGTACGGGGCTCCTCCCCACCTCAGCGCTCATTGCACACCATTCCAGATCAACGGAGATTGTCCAAAGGACATCACATCCCAACAACATTCCAGTAGTCAAGTAGGCGTTCGGGACGACTGGACACCACTGTTGATGAACTTTCTCATCTCCCACTCTGATATCTACTTTGATCATACCCAAGATACGGAGTGGCGCTCCTGTGACTCCCTGTAATCTCGGTGGATTTCTCCTCGTGTTTATTACTGTTCCTAACCGCTTTGCAGTGCCCTCTTTAAGTAAAGTATATCCACTCCCTGTATCAACTACAGTTTCCACTATCTTGTTATTCACGCTGACGCTTATTGTGGGCGATGTTATACCTGCGGTTAGTCAAATAGACTGATGGGGGAATTTTGTTTGAGTGGCGGTCTGCCTCGCATTTGGACTGGGTGGGTGAAATCTGTTATTGCTCCGCGTTGCTGCGCTGTGGTTTATGCGACCTGGGCAATCATTACTGCCTCTGCGACATCCCAACCTACGGCAATCAAAACAGTGGCCTGGTGGTGGTTTGGCCCAACATTCTTGCAACGTGTGTGAACTCTTCAGACAATGACTACAGTATTTTCGCCTCGGTGTTACAGGAGTAGATTGTTTTTGATTGAGTTGTTCTAAATTTGTTTTCAAATCCCTTAATTGAGCTCTCAATCAGTCACTTCCTTGTCTGACTCGGGTTGACAGTTATCATGGGATGGTCTTGGTGGAGTATCAACTACATTTGTATTTGATGGATCTTCACTTTTATTGTCCCTATCCGGCATTGCATTGACTCTGGTGGTGTACCTCTCTTCGAGAAGCTGCCTTTCATTTTCGATCCTGTCAATGAATTTACGGAGTGGATATCCGTCATCAAGGTAACCTTCCAATTTTTCCCTAGACTCGAGCGGTAGACCATACCACAGTTTCTTCTTAATCCGTTTATCTTGCGAGGGAAACTTTTCTTTTGGTAACTTTGTTTCGAGAGCCGCATGCTTACACATGAACCTATGTACAAACGCCTGGGGTGGTTCTTCCCAGTCATAGGTCATGCTCTCTAGCTCTTGCCAAGCTCGAGCTACATTCAGCTCGATGGTAAACTCCGCACTCAAGAATTTTTTTAGCTCGGGCCATGACAGTGCAAAATGCTTCTTTTGATAATTATGAATGAAAGTGGCCAATTCGGAACCCATTCGACTTTTGGCAACCTGGATTCTGGTTGCGTTACTGGTATGAGTTTGTTCCACCGCCTCACAAAACATTTCGAGGCGAGATGTAGCTTCTATCCCTTGAAGCTGATTTAATTCCAAAATTGGGATATCGCGCGGTTTTGTGAGAAAGTGATGTGAATTCATAATGTGTGAACAAGGGGTCGAGTGTGAAAGCAACGTTCTATTAGTAGTACCGAATTGTTCCTCCGCCTCATCCAATTGAATGGTTACATGATCTCTCCCCACTTGTGATGGACGATCAGCTTCCGGCTGTGACTGAGCAAACAACTGTCCATACAGAGACATGGTGACCCTAATTTTCTATTCTTACTCAAAAAAAAGGAAATTAAATTTTGAAATGTTGTCTCTCTTTACCTTTAAGTAGGTCTAATCACTTCCATCGTCTCTGTAGGACTCGATAATTCTGACAAATTTGGCATCTACTTGTTCTCTCACTGCACCTCTCCAGTGTACTCCGTCCGCCAGGTTATAACTATAGTAAGCCTTGTTAAATTGCAGGTTCTTATTTGGCGAATTTTCTTATTGATCGAGTTCCTTACTTATTTATAGTCCTCAGACGAACTAGGAGCACTTGCTCCCTGGTACACTCTTGGTTCTACCTGACAAACAATCACCCTGGCGTGGCAGTGTTTCTCCAGCTCCCTGGTAACAGTCTTTTTTCTATGAAAAGTCTCTTGAGGGGTGGTATTTTGGTCAATATCGTTACTTCCAATTCATAAAAATATAAGGTCACATTCCCACTCCAATCCTGAATTTAACCGAGAGTCCTGAAAGAAATTCCTAACCTTGCCTTCACTTGCCCGAAAGATTCTAATTTCTACGTCCTGCACATAGAGTTCCGGAGGTATTTGGGAATGACCAACCAATGCTACCCTTAACATTCTCACTCTCTTTGCTATTCACTTCCCTTCACTTTCTCACCAACGCCACTAATTGGGGAACGATGAATATCCCACTGCTATTGCCACCAGTGTAACGGTAAGAATTTACTTCCACCGTTATTGTTCAATCCCACCGGTTGTTGGTACTTGGTCAACTTACCCTTTGATAATCCAGATGGTACTCGACTTAGTCTCCCCTCCTTGGTTGATAGAAATTTCACTTCAGTAAAACAAAAGGGGGAGGGGGTGGTGTTTTGACTTGGTATGGTAAAGGATAATTGTTTAAGATAGTTTTGGTAGCGTTTGTAGTTTTTGGCCGAGTCGAGATTAAGTCAGTACCACGTGTGGTCGTCGTTCCCTAAGCGAAGGAATCTTGAATTGGAAGGGGAGTGAGTTAGGCATGAGAGGACATAATTCCCTTGATTGGGTATAACACAAAAAAAAATGACATATACTTTACTCTAATAATTCTATACTGGTTTTCAAAAGACATTTTTAATCACATGACCTTTAGTCATATGAAAAAGGGTTGTACATTAAAACCATGGTTTGGGTGATCATTCCTACAACATTGTCACCAGGCGAAACAATTTGGTACATACAAGCGATTTCTGAGGTCATCGTACCTTACTTTTTATTGTCAGTTATTCTTGGGCTCGACAATAGCCTCAAGACTGGAACATTTATGAGCTTGGATTATGTTTTCGGGCTGGCATAGCCTCGAACCAACAAAAATAATCACTCGAGCTCTATTTCGCCCGTATAGTATACTCTCATCATGCAGTTTACTATATTTCCCAATCACTATCAATTCATAATTATTAACAATTCATATTCATCATTAATGCATAATCACCAAAAATACATAATTACTCGGGCTTGTGTAGCCCCGAGGAACAACTCAAAATCGCATAATCACCAAGAATACATAATCACTCGGGCTTGTTTAGCCTCGAGGAACACTCAAAATCACATTATTGCTCACAACCACTAAGTTCCCTTCCACGCTCCTAATTTTCTAACATAGTAATATAAGAGAAAGAAAACGGTTAATGAATTTGAATTTCGCCTTTCCATTACAAGATTACAACACTTTTAAATTTCTATTCCTTATCTACAAAAACAGAAGTTCACTTGATAGATCAATAATACCATTTCAAAAACAATCGGTTTATAAAATAATTCAGGGGTAGTGTACGTGTGTATGTTAGAGTCTATGGGCAATACCACGAGAAGGCCTCGTGCACACTCTGACGTCGCCGGTGTCTGGGGACTGAACCAACGTCCATTACACATGATGTGTGAGCAGCAAGTCTACGTGAAGCTTTTAACAATATTACTTCATATGGTTCACGCCAAGTAAGGATTAAACAAGGAAAAACGGGGGGGAAAAGGAGGAATGTGGACAGCTCACCTGAACCAACGTCCATTACACACGATGTGTGAGCAGCAAGTGCGGCCTCCCGGGTACGCCAGAGACGCCACAGTCAGATCAAATGAGGAAGGAGTATGTATAGTTGTGAGTAAAAGATGGAAGAGGAGCATAAGACAGTATGGATCAGTTGGGTCAAGGATTGTGTGGGTAAAGTTGAAAGTTGGAATACAAATGTGGGCGATTGTGTGTGTGTATGCGCCAACGCAAGATCGTGCTAGAAGAGTCAGAGAAGAGTTCTGGACAAATGTAGAAGTGTGCATGGAAAAGTTTGGAAGGAATGAGAGAGTGCTTTTGATTGGTGATATGAATGGTAAAGTTGAGAATATGAAGGTGGATGGAATAGTTGGTGAGTGGGGTGTGCCTGCTGAGATAGATGAGAATGGGAGTGCGTTAGTGGACATTTGTGCTGGGAGGGGGTTGGTGATAGCCAATACCCTCTTCAGGCATAAAATGATCCACAGGTATACATGACGAGTGATGAGAAGGGTGGGTGGTGAACTGAATGAAAGGAAGGCAATGATTGATTATGTGTGTGTGGATGAAAGGATGCGAAGATGTGTAATGGATGCAAGAGTGTATAGAGGTTGGGGGAGTGGACTTTCTGACCACTACTTGGTGATGGCCAGAATTAAAGTTCAAGTAAGTTGGAGGAATAGAAGAAGGGAAAGACGAGAGGAAGGAGTAGTTGCAAGGAGAGTGGAAAGGTTACAAGAAGATGAGAAAAAGGCAGAGTATAAGAGAGAAGTGGAGGAACGATTGGGCAAATATGAATTGGAGCAGATGGGAGATGTGGAAGGTGTGTGTAGAATATTTACAGAAGAAATATGTGCAGCATGTGATGTGGTGTGAGGAAGGAAGAGAAGACGGAGGGGGGTGCAAGGAACAGCGTGGTGGACTGAAGAGGTGAAACAGGCTGTGGCACAAAAGAAGAAAGCATACAATGAATGGATGAGAAATAGGGGCGTGGAAGAGGTTGAGAGGCAGAAAAGAGAGTTATATGTAGAAAGAAAGAGAGAGGTGAAAAGATTAGTAAGAGAGAGTAAGAAGAGAGTGGATGAGGAATTTGGAAGAAATTTGAGTGTAAAGTGGAGGGACTGTAAGAAAATGTTCTGGAGAGAGGTGAAAAGAGTAAGACAGGGTGGAAGTGAAGTTAGCAGGGGAGTGAAAGATAAAAATGGTAGATTACTAGTGGAGAAGGGAGAAAAAGTGAGCAGATGGAGAGAACACTTTAAGGAATTGTTGAACGTAGAGGATGGAAGTAATGCGAGTATAAGTGGCTGGGGAATGGCTGGGAGAAGGAGGGAGGTGAGAAGACAGGAAGAAATCAGTAGGATAGAAATTGTGGAAGCAATGAAGAAAGTTAAATCAGGGAAAGCCCCAGGAATTGATGGAGTGTGTGGTGAAATGCTGAAGCTTGGGGGAGAGATAGTAGTAGAATGGATGTGGAAGATGTGCAGATTGGCCTGGGAGGAAGGTAGAGTCCCGGAGGATTGGAAGTCAGGTATAATTATTCCCTTGTACAAAGGAAAAGGGGAAAAAGAAGTGTGTGGTAACCATAGGGGCATTTGTCTTCTTAGTATAATAGGAAAAGTGTATGGTAGGATACTTATTGACAGAGTTAGAGGAAGAACAGAGAAATTAGTTGGAGAAGAACAGGGAGGCTTTAGGAAGGGAAGAGGTTGTGTAGATCAGATATTCATTCTCAGATCTTTAGTGGAAAAGTTTCTAGAGAAGGGAAAGAAGTTGTATGCGGCTTTCATGGATTTGGAGAAAGCATATGACAGGGTGGATAGACAAGGATTGTGGAAAGTGTTAAGAATATATGGAGTAGATGGAAAGTTGCTGAATGCTGTGAAGAGTATGTACGATGGTGCGAAGGCTGCAGTGCGTGTGGATGGTGAACTAAGTGAATTTTTCTCTTTGAAGGTTGGGTTGAAACAGGGATGTGTCATGTCTCCATGGTTGTTCAATCTGTACATGGATGGGATAATAAAAGAGGTACAAGGTAGGGTAGTGGATGTTCGAGTGGCCATGGTGAGAGAGGATAGTGTTTGGAAACTCCCTGTACTGTTGTTTGCAGATGATACTCTGTTGTTGAGTGAAGACGAAGGGGAGCTGCAAGGCTTGGTGGATGAGTTTGAGAGAGTGTGTAAGAAACGGAATCTAAAGGTGAATGTAGGGAAGAGTAAAGTGATGGTCTTTGAGAGAGGTGAAGTCAGTGAATGTACAGCGAGGTTGGATGGTGAGGAATTGGAAAATGTGAGTACGTTTAAGTACTTGGGTAGTGTGATGAGTAAGGATGGAGGTTTGGAGGGTGAAGTGCTTGAAAGGTACAGCAGGGAAGAAAGGTTGCTGGTTCCTTGAAAGCAGTGATAAGAAACAGGGAAGTGAGCATGGAAGTGAAAAAGTTACTACATGACAGTATTGTGATACCAACTCTAACGTACGGAAGTGAAGCTTGGACGTTGTTGGAAGGACACGTCAAGAGTGAGAGCAGTGGAAATGAGTTATTTAAGAGGAGCCTGTGGAGTCACATGGAGAGACAGGCTGACGAATGAGGATATAAAGGAGCGTTGTGGTGTTGATGTGGATGTGATAGGAAGCGTTATGAGGAACACACTGAGGTGGTTTGGCCATGTGGAGAGGATGGAGGGTGAAAGACTGACGAAGAGAGTGTATGTGAGTGAGGTGGAGGGGGAAAGAGGGAGGGGGAGGCCGAGGATGAGATGAAGGGATGGGGTGGAGAGGTATATGAGAGAGGGGGGTGTGAGCTGGGAGCAGGGGAGTGAAATGGCGGGGGACAGGGCGACTTGGAGGCGATTTGTTTGTGGCCACCTCAAACGGGATTGAGGCGTTTGGCAATAGATAGATAGTTAGATAATTCTCTTCACTGTTTATTTAGTAGTGTACACATGACGCCAGGTCTTTTGATTGGATTGTGGCAAATTTGGGATTCAATCCTTACTTAATTTAAATACGGAATTTACCACTATCCCGCCTTGAATTTGGGGCAGCTTATGCCATCTAGTGACGGCTAAGGCAAACGGGACTATTAAATCCTCACAAATGACATTATTTAGGCCTTTTTGACTGTTAATCTTACATATTTGGGTTCTAGCAGCTTCATTAGTAAACATTTCACAACTAGGATATGGAAAGAATTGTATACCCATCATTACTCTGTTTAAGGTTTAAACTTGGCGCCCAACAACGACGCACAAACAAGGAGAAAGGCTGCTTGCATCTGTTATTCATCACTCGACCAGACGGAGGAATTCCCATAGCTCAACATCGACAACTACATCACCCAATGCATAGATACAGAGATGCATACGTATAAAAAATAAAGCTAACCCTACATCAATCATTAACATATGAATTACTACTTAGGACAGGAATTTATAGACTAGTATTCAGGTTACACCCTATCTAACTTAAAAATTACAGTACTTCTAAACACATACATGAATACTAAATTTGTGGCACTACATGTGTGTGTGTGTGTGTGTGTGTGTGTGTGTGTGTGTGTGTGTGTGTGCAGTCCATATGTCCATTTTAACAGAAATGTCAGAACTGACGAGGTATTATAATCTTACATTAAACAGGTTCAAGATGGTGTAAGCTAATGAAGCAATATCTCGACCCATATGACTTGTATTTTTTAGCTTGCCAAGATCACCTAAGGCACTGACACCATTTCAACTGTGTGTTTGTATACGAGATTAAACTATTGAGTTTACCAAGTCGGGTTACTAATAACTGGATTAACTTTCAGGCTGCTAATAACGGACTCTGCACTTCAGGTGGACTGACTATAGACCAGTGTTTCCCAAACTTCAGTCCATCACGTACCCCTTGAGGTTCTGTGTTACTCAAGTTTTTTAATTTTTTTGTGTAGCTGAGTAGCCACAGAGATATATAATGGGAAACAAATACACTTGGGAGGATTTTACATTTATTCAAGTATAATTTGACAAATTGAATAGATATTTATAATTTAAGTGTTTAGGAAAAATAACCCAGAGCTATAATTAGAAAATAAACTCTTCAGAAGCATTTAAATACAAACCGACAATGTGATCTGGTATAATGCTACATGAAAGTTACAATAAACTCTTAACTGTACATTGTATTAATATAATAATTGCTATTAAGATCTAGGTAATATTAAGAAAGTAATTTGTAAATTGATATATAAAAAACAAAACACTCCATGAACTGCTTTTCATATTGTACAAAAAAATTTATTTTGAAAATGAAAAACTCAAAGCTGTGATTAAATAAATATTTTCAGAACTCTTCCACTTTGTTTTCTAACTACTTGATAGGAAACGTAGTGTGAAGGATGTCTTTGCGTTTTCAATGCCAAGCCTTCAATTCTGGGTGTGTTTCAGGTATTGCCAACCTAAGACATTCCTGCAAACATAGCCTAGCTCAAGGATTGTAGTTAATAACACATAAAACAGAGAAACCCTGCTCATAAAGATAATTATGTTGTTGGAAAAGTTAGAAGTTTTGAAATAACCATACTGGCAAGTAGAGGGTGTGTTTGGCTCATTTCTGACCAGAACTTAGTCACTAGTGAAGTCTCATAAGCATCTCGAACCGATGATTCATTCACAAAATCTATTAACTTTTCCTGCGCAACTTTATGGGGTGGGTGCAAATTTTCTGTGAATGATGTACACCCACAATCAAAAGTTCGTCCACAGTCCCTGCCAGGCATATGTTTCTACAGGCTGCCGATAGGTGGCGCAACGGTCTAGCACGAGCGTAGTGGGAAGTGGAGTCAGTCAACGAAACTTGAGAGGGAGAGGGAGGCGACAAGGGAGGGGTACGAACCCGTGGCGATCGGAATACAGTGCATCTCGTGTGTTTTCCTGTTATCAATAATATTGTTATATCCAGACTATTATGCAAAACTTATTATAATTCACCTTAGTTTACGTAAATAGATCTTCCACAGCTGAAAATACAAACAAAATAGTGGTGTCTCGAACAAGATTCCGACTTATTCGAGGCATATCTGCTGCAATTACCGTAGGTTGACCTGGGTCTTTTACAAAAGGCGGCCCGATGGTAGGAGACTTCAAATTAGTATTTTTCTCGGCATGTGTGTCTAGGGCCATTTCAGGCCAAGTGTCAGGCATCCGAACTCGTGTCTACCTTATTTTTTCTCACTGTTTTTTTTTGTTTGTTTTTTTTTTTTTTTGGGTGTGTGTGACGCTTTTTGCACTTCCTGTCTGCGGTTGAGCCTGAAAGACGCTCGTGTAATACCTCTTAAACTTACCACAAGATTTTTGTTTTTTCATGATATTTGAATATTGCCCATAAAAATTGCAAAGCTAAACTGAACATATCTTTATCTTAAGCCAACATGACATAATATTTTTTAGTACCCGAAGCGAGCGAGCACAAACTAGAATGTGTCACAGTCTTGGAATTTACGTCTGCGCCTTACCCATTAGGCCTGTGGTTATCAAATGGCTGATTTGATTAGATACCACTATGGGATCGATATGTTACTTGTGAAGTTTGCAGTATGTGCTATAATCAAAGGTTTAAAGGATATAATGTTACCAAATTGAGAGGTTATTGTATGATATATTAAAGTGTCATGAAATACT